>NW_022987214.1:196444-543908 GCF_010094035.1 Trematosphaeria pertusa | reverse complement strand
CTAGTAATTTTATTAAAGTAAGGTTCTAATTAACTCTAATTTAATTAAAAATTATATAGTACTTTAATTTATTACTAACTTATATTATTAAGTTACTTAATTAGCTTAAGAAAGATAATAAGCTAAAAGCGTATTAGCTAGTATTTATAGAGTCTAAAGTTATCTAGCTTTAAGTAGCTAATATATAGAAAAAGAAGTATAATTTATATAAAAGAAAGTAGATTTAGAAAGAGAATACTCTTATAATTAAAGCTAGCTTATAGCTAGTTACTTAAAGAGAAACTATAGATTAGAATAAAAGTAAAAAGTAGTATAAAGAAGTAGTAGTATATAATAGCTAGCTAGCTTAGTAATACTATAAATACTATAGTAAGCTAGAGTATAATATGTAAATATACTAGATAGTTATTATAATTATAGAATTAGAAATAGAGTTAGCTAAGCTAGAATAGAGAAAATAGTAAGCTAAGCCTAGAGTTATAAGATAAGAGATTATATGTAAGGTTATAGAAATAATTAGAGTTACGTAACGTAGATTAGACGAAGTAGAGAGATTAGAACTAATCTAAGTAATTAGCTCTAATCTAAGAGATCTATAAGAGCTAGAGTCTTAGTACCTAATCTAGCTAAGATAGTACATATATATAACTAGAAGAAGCTTACTTCTTATAGCTTCTTATAGTTATTACTTTATTTATTAAATTACTATAGTAACTTACAATTTATAGTATTATTACGTCTACCTCTTTATTACTAAAGATTCTAGCCTAAAGTATACCTCTTACCTTCTCTTATAAAAGTAAGCCTTAGTCTTAGTTAAGAGAATAGCTTATAATAAAATAACTATCTAACGTTAAAGAGTAGAACTATTATATTAATAGTTAGAACCTAATTTAGAAAGGCCTAAGCCTAGAAGCTAACTATAGAAGAATAGATTATAAAACTCTAATAGGTTATTATAGTACTCTAGAAGGTAAGCGTCTAATAGGTAGAAGAGCTAGCTATAGTAAAATAATAGGTATAGGCTAAGATCGCCTTACTATAACGCTTTAATAGTAAAAGAGAAAACCTTAACGTATTTCTAGTAGCTATAGAACTCTACCTATAATATAATGCTATAGTATTTCTATAGAATAAGAATAAAATTCTAGAAGCTATAATAAATATAGAAGAGAAAGCTCTTACGTAAGCTAAACTCTATATATTAAACTAGCTAGAAAATAAGAGTAATATAAAGAGAACATAATAGTCTATAGATAAAATCTTTAAAAGCTAGACTAGGTTTACAAAATACCTTAGAAGAACGTTTAGAGAAGTTAACGTATATAAAGTAGCTTAGAAAAAGCTATTCTAGCTATAATAAACTAGATTAGTATTCTAGTATATAGCTACGTTTAGATAGCTAAGTACTTACCTAGACTAGAATAACCTTATACTAGTAGAACTCTTCTATAAAGAGTTAAAGAAGTTAGTTAAGAATAATATTACGCATGCTAAATAACCTAAGAATCTAAGCAATATAATAGAAATAGTAGTAAAAATTAATAACTAATAGTATAAATAAAATCTAGAGCGTTAATAGAGTAGAGATTACTCTATACTACTAATAGTTAGAATAAAACAACTATAGACTATATTCTAAGAAGACTCTATAAACCTAGACTAGGTTAAGACTCTATAGAAAGGAAAATAAACTCTAAAGAATAAGAAAAAGGTATAATACTTTAAGAAAGAACTATGCCTAGTCTATAGAGAAAAAGAATACTTTACGCGAAAATACCTAAAGAAAAAGAAAATAGTTAGAATAATCTAAGTAGACTATAATAGTCTTATATAGATAGCATGCTATAATAATAGCTATATAATATACTAAAGAGATAAGGTTAACTTAGAATAGTACCTAACTAAGGTTAGAGCTATTATACTAGAGTACTCTGCGTATATAGAATACCTTACTCTAGATACTATCTAATAACGTATTAACGTATAATAGTACTAGATATACGTAGAATTCTATAACGCCTAGAACTATTAGTACACGTACTAGAATATTCTATTTACTAATAAAGAATTCTAGAAGACGTTAGACGCTCTTAAGAAGGTAGTATAATTAGTAGAATACCTTATAGATAAAGAAGTGCACACGTATATTTAGAAGATATACTAAGACTTCTCTATAAACTACTCTAGAGCCTAGAAAGCTAAGTAATAGTAACTAAGATGCGTAGAAAGAGGTAAGTATAAGAATTTCTTCTATAAGGTACACCTAACTAAACTATTATAAAGAAAGAAACTTCTAAGACTATTTATATATAACTAGAAAATTAAAGCACGCTTATAGTAGAAACTATACTAGCTATATAAAGGCGACTACCTAGGTTATAACTATATCTACTAAGCATATTCTCTAATAGTCTATAGAGAGAAAGGTAGAATAGTAATTAAAATAGCTACTAGCATCTAGAAACTAGATAAAGAGAAAATTTAAGTAGCTACGTATATAAACTCGCACTCTAAAGAAAACGCTAGCTAAATAGTAATATCTAAACTAGTTAAAGAAGTATATAGTAAGAAATACTATACTAAGCTATAGAATTAGTATACTATAGAGTGCTAGTACTATTAGAAATAATACTAAACTATAGAATAGAAAGCCTAGCACTCTAACTACTATATACTTAATTACTAGTAGTACTTTCTAGAATAGAAGTACCTATACTATAGAAAAAAGGCTAAGAATAAATATATAAAACTCTACTAGACTATATACTTACTAGAAAGATACTTAGTATATATAGTAGAAAAGAAATAGAAATTAGTACTAGCTACTCTCTCTAAGCTAAAAAACTAGTAGGCCTTTAAGGTAGAGGTCTAGCCTAGAAAGGCTCTATTTAGACTATAGGCAAAATTATTACTCTAAAACCTAGAATACTACGCGTAAAAGCTATACTAGAAGGTACAAAGCTTATAGCCTACGTAGATAGTAGAGTAGCTAGAACCTATATTTTAGCTAGTCTAGTAAGACTATAAAATATACTATTCTAAGAAAAACTATAGCTATACTAAGTATAACTTATAGATAACTAGCTACCTACCTTTAGCTAAGAATAGATTTACTTAGAGACTAAGGCGTAGATGCTAAATATCTAAGAAATATAAGAATAATAGTTCTATAATATTATAGAACTAGAAAACATAGACGTACTTCTAGAGCTAGATTAGCTATAAAGACATAACTCTAATATTAGTTAGATTAGGTTAGAACTCTAAAAAAGGCCTAGAGTAGTATAGAAGGCTAGAGCAAGATACTACCTAAGAGCTTACTAAAAGCTAGAGGTAAAGATTAGAAGAATATCTCTTACAAGTTTAATAAAGTAGACAAAGAAATAACCTTAAGACGTTAGCGTTATGTAGATATAAAAGCTATAACCTAATATAGAGTAACTACCTTAAAAGGTTAAGAAAGACTATAAGAAGTTCGCGTTATTATTTAATAGATAGAATAATAGTATTCTACCTAAATATAAACTATAGAACTATAAGATACCTATAGAAGATAAGGCTACGCTAAAGCTAGAATCTATATACCTACTTAGCTATAAGTAAAGAGAGAAACTTTAGAAACATCTAGAAAGACTTCTATAAAAAGAATATATTTAAGAAAGCTAAAGTCTAATAGCCTTACTAGTACTATTTATACTAAAGAAGAATAGATAGTTAAGACTATATATTAACTATAGATAGCTTAACTAGGTAACTTAAAAAAATTAATATCTACTACCTATAATCTTAGAACTAATAGACTAGCTTATAGAAGTATAATAGTTTATAAAGTTTAATATTAGAGAAGAGTATTACTAGATATAAATTAAGAAAGAATATAAGTAGAAAATAGCCTTTAGAATAAGAGAAGACCTATATAAATACCTAGTTATGCTATTTAAACTTACTAATATACTAGTAATATTCTAGAGTATAATTAACGTAGCTCTATATAAATATATAGAAAGATTTATAATAGCCTATCTAGATAATATACTTATATATTTAAAGAGAGAACTAGAAGAATATAAGAACTACGTATAAAAAACGCTATAGAAGCTTAAGAAGTATAGACTTCTAATAGCTCTTAATAAGAGTAAGTTCTATTATATAGAAACTAGTTACTTAGAATTTTATCTAACCTGTAAAGAAATTTAGATAGAGATAGATAAAGTCTAGGCGGTTCTAGACTAGCCTATACTCTAAATAGTAAAAGAAGTATAATTCTTTCTAGAATTTATAAACTACTACTAAAAGTTTATCTAAGAGTATTTATAGATTACTACTCTACTTATAGAAGTTACTAAAAAGAACTAAGAGTTTAGATAGAAAGACCTATAATAATAAGCGTTTAAAATACTAAAATAAATATTTACTACTACACTACTACTATAAATATTTAATAAAAATAAACTAATATAGGTTAAAATAGATATATTAGACTAAGCTCTAGAGGCGTACCTTAGCTAACCTAGAGAAGATAGTAAGTATTAACTATACTTCTTCTACTTAAGAAAGTTCTTAGTACTAGAACTTAACTATAATATATATAATAAGAAACTTATAGCTATTATAGTAGTAATAAAAAAATAGAGAATATACTTAGAAGATACTAAGTATTCTATTAACGTAGTATTAGACTATAAAAACCTTATAGTATTTATAATAATAAAAACGCTAAACTAATAATAAGTTAGATAGGTAGAAACGCTAGCTATACTAAACTTTATAATCTAATACTAAAAGAGTACTAAAAATAAAGCTATAGATATACTTAGCTATAAAGCTAACTACGTAGATATAGTAAAGAAGAAATATAAAGCTATACTCTATATAAGACTAAATAGAACTCTAGAGTATAATAGACTATAAGTTAGCTAGATTATAAAGATTAGAGACTAGTAGAATAATAGGTTAGGCCTACCTAATAAATAAGAATAGTAAGAAGTACTAGAGACGTTATAAATAGAGTTTATCTAGAAATTTTATAGTATAATAACGTATAGATACTAAGAAATTAAGCGTACTCTTAAAAGACTATAGTAAGAATATAGATTTCTAGTAATAAAGAAAAAAGTTATAAAAATAGTATAGAAATATATAGAATACTAGTAAAACAAGGTAGTTAGATATTAACTATATAAGTTACTATAACCTCTAGAACTACCTATAGTACTATAGTAACACGTTACTATAGACTTTATTATAAAACTACCTAGGTTAATTAAACCTATATTAAGAAGAAAGTATAACGCTATCTTAGTAATTATAAACTAATTTACTAAGTACGTATACTTCTACCTAACTAGCAAGACTCTTAAAGCTAAAGAACTAGCTTATAAGATAAGCTAATAGCTATTTAGCTAGCATAGAATACTAGAATAAGTTACTATAGATAGAGATAAGCTATTTACGTCTAAGTTCTAGAACGTACTACTTAGCTAAATAGAAATAAGTAACTAGATATTAACTAGCTTTTACCTATAAACTAATAGATAAATAGAGTAAATAAACTAAACTCTAGAAGAATACCTAAGAAACTATGTTAACTAGGAATAGAATAACTAGGTTAAACTACTATCTATAGTATAACTAGTATATAATATAGTAAAATAAGAAACTATAGAAATAACTCTCTATTAAGTATACTATAGCTACGAGGCTAGAATATATAGATTCTTAATATATATAACTATAATTTCTCTAAAGATAAAAGAAAAAGAACGCTAAATAAGAATAATCTATAATAGACTATAAAAAATAGCAGAAAGAATAACCTAATAAGTAAACAAAAAAAGAATTAAAAGACTAACCTTTAAGAAGAGAAGTAAAGCTTTTATTCTATAAAAAAACTTACGCACTAAATAACCTAGTAAAAAACTTAATTACTTATAAATTAGACTATTTAAAATTAATAAACAACTTAGACCTATTAACTTTAGGTTAAAACTACTACTAATAATATAAATATACTCTATATTCTATAGATCTAAACTTAAGCTAGCGCCTAACAATATACTACTTAATAAATAAACTAAGGTAGAACTAGACTAGAACTTTAAGGTTAAAAGAATACTAGATAAAAAGCGTATATAAGATTAGTAGAAGTACTAGGTTAGATAGAAAAGATACCTACTAGAGAAAGATACCTAGAAACTACTAGAAAACCTTAGAAACTACTCTAAGAAACTTAAGAAGTTTTATTAGTAGTACTAACTCTAAAACCTAGAGACTAGAATTCTAGATTCTCTAGATAACTCTAGTTAAATAACTAAAAGAGATTAACTAGAGAAATAGAAGGTTATAGCTATAAGAGTTACTATACCTTACGCTCTAACTACTCTAACTTCTTAATATTAGCTAGATCTTTTAAAAGTAGCGTGTTACGATAACGCTATACTAGCTTTAACTACTTTTATAGACGCTTACTACAAGTATCTATAGACTACTAGAATTTACCTAGGCGAGCCTCTTAGGTACGCAGGCGATCTAGCTTAAGCTGCTAAGTCTTAGTAAGGCGCTCTGCCTTAAGACTTACCTTAGACTACTAAGAACGCAGGTTAGCTGCTAGCTAATCTAACTTCTCTACCTCTTTCTAATCTAACACCTTATTATAGAACTAACTCTTTACTATATATTCTAAGTAATAGCTAGAAGATACCTCTATAATATAACGTAGGTTATAGAAATAGTAAGTACTATAAAAGTTATTAGATATATTAGCGCTAGTATGTAGAATAAGGTTAGTATAATAGTAGTAGTAAACTATTAAAGACTTAGTACGCGTAGGTAGTATAGTAGAAGTAGAAAGAGAAGAGAGAATATAATACTATAGAACTATAGATAGTACTACTCTTATATAAGAATAGCGTAGAATAATAAAACACTATACCTAGAAATAGAATAGAGCTTTAAGATAACGCTTTAAAAGAAGAGGTAGATATTATAATTATAGAATTAGAAATAGAGTTAGCTAAGCTAGAATAGAGAAAATAGTAAGCTAAGCCTAGAGTTATAAGATAAAAGATTACGTGTAAGATTATAGAAATAATTAGAGTTACGTAATATAGATTAGATAAATTAGAGAGATTAGAACTAATCTAAGTAATTAGCTCTAATCTAGAAGATCTACAAGAGCTAGAGTCTTAGCACCTAATCTAGCTAAGATAGCACATATATATAACTAGAAGAAGCTTACTTCTTATAGCTTCTTATAGTTATTACTTTGTTTATTAAATTACTATAGCAACTTATAATTTATAGTATTATTACGTCTATCTCTTTATTACTAAAGATTCTAGCCTAAAGTATACCTCTTACCTTCTCTTATAAAAGTAAGCCTTAGTCTTAGTTAAGAGAATAGCTTGTAATAATAGTTAAAGATAATATAGATAAGTTAGATAGCTTATCTAGATTTATCTTAAGTAGTTTAGAGTTAGAGTAATTTAAATAAGATAGTAGTATTTAGTAGAAACTTAGTATTTTTAGAGCGTTTAGTAGTATAGAGCGTTTACTAGTAAAGTATATTAAAAAATTTCTATAACGTACTTTACTATTAAAAGCTCTATACTATTAAATAGCTTACGATTTCTTAGTAAGAAAAATTAACGAAAATTAACTTATTATTCTTAAATAACTAAGCGAAACCTTAATATCTTTCTTTAAAAATATATATATATATATTCTATATAGTATATTATACCTTATACTAAAGTTATACTAAGATATATTACGTAATTAAAAAGCTATACGTATTTAACTACCTTTTAAAAAAAAATCTAGTTTACTTCTAGTTAGTACTATTATATCTCTATAATAATATATAAAACTTATAGTATAAAGTATCTATAATCTAATAAAGGTTTCTAGAAAACTTCTATAGCGCTAGCTCTTCTAGGTATAGCGTAATAAAAGATAGAAGTTAAGTAAATATCTTATCTAGAGTTTTCTCTTCTAACTATATATATATATAGGTAATCTAGCTATATAAAGTTATTATTATATAAATTATAGTAGGCTTTAACTATATAGAGCTTAATAACTAATAATATAGTAGCTTTAAGTAGTTACTTAAAAGTAAAGCCTTTTTAGTAGTATAGTATAGAAAGATAGAAAGATACTAAAACTATCTTAAAATTATTACTTCTAAATATATAGAAGACTTATAGTATATCTAATCTTATAGTATATAACTTTATATAGCTAGATTATTTATATATATCTATAGTTAGAGAAGAAAACTCTATAAAGATTTTTTTAAACTTCTATCTCTTATTACGCTATATCTAGAAGAGCTAGCTCTATAGAAGTTTTCTAGAAACCTTTATTATGTTATAAACACTATATACTATAAGTTTTATATATTATTATAGAGATATAATAGTACTAACTAGAAGTAAACTAGATTTTTTCTTAAAAGGTATTTAAATACGTATAGCTTTTTAATTACGTAATATATCTTAGAGCAACTTTAGAATAAGATGTAATATACTATAGAGAATATATATATAAATTTCTATAGAAAAATATTAAGGTTTCGCTTAGTTATTTAAGAATATCTCGTAGATTCTTGTTAATTTTTCTTGCTAAGAAATCGTAAGCTATTCGATAGTATAGGGCTTTCGATAGTAGAGTACGTTATAGATATTAATTTATAAACTTACTTTAATAAATTATTAAACTATCTTCTAGATATAAGCTTTATATTTCTTATAGTTAGCTAAGTAAACTAGAATATTATTAAGATAAGCTATATAGGTTTAGTCTAGTAGATTATATAGTATATAGTTAATATAGTTCTAGAATAAGACTAGAGTATTATAAAGTCTAAATTAAGTAATAAAAGTAGATTTCTACTTATAGCTTTTTATAATATAGAGCTTATTAAATATAGTAATAATATCTAGCTTTATATAAATCTTAGTATTATAGAGTATATCTAGAGTTTTATATATAAGTAGTAGTAGATACTAGTTCTTAATAGTAGTATTATTAAAATCTTAATAGTCTTAGTAAATATAAATTCTCTCTCTAGACTTTACTATAAGTAGTAGTAGAGTAGTATAACATACTTAAGATTCTTATATAAATTCTTTATCTAGATTATTATTAAGCTATTTTCTAATAACCTATAGCTCTAGTAGAGAAAAGAGTCTATTCTTTTAGTATAGTAGCTTTTTCTCTAGTATAAGTTTAATCTTATAGTTCTAGACTTATTATAGTAGTAGCTTATCTACTTTACTAGATAAGAATTTTTTATATAAGTCTACTAGCTATAATAGTAGTATTTTAATAAGATTCTTTTTTAATAGATTTAGTTTACTCTTTATAAACTTCTTAATATCTATCTTTATAATACCTCTTAGATATAGTAGAGTTTTATCTTTAGTAAAAAGCTTATATATTTTTCTAGAAAGTTTCTATATTTCTACTTAGTTAAGCTTCTTCTAAGTAATCTTAATAGTCTTTATACTAGAGTTATAGTAGAATTAAAGAAAAGTTATAGTAGATACTAGTTAAATATCTTCTAGATTAAGTTACTTATTCTACTACTAGATAATATAGAGTAGCTATAAAAGTAGAATACTTAGTAATAGAAGTAGTTACTTTTATATTAGTTTTCTTTTTTATCTTAATTATAAGAGCTAGGTTTATAGTCTCTACTACTATAAGCGTCTTAAAATACCTATCTAGGTAAGTTAGCTATAGGTAGTACTATCTCTATAAGCTATAAGAATAGAGATGCTAGTAGAGTAGATTAGATTAAATTTAGCTATCTAAAGGTAAGAAGTAGAGAAAAGGCTTTAAGAGGCTCTATATATAGAAGTGCTAAGTACTAAGACGCTAGACTAGGTTACGTAATAAAGTTATATAACTCTAGATTATATAACTAAGGTAAATTTCTAAACTAGACTATTATATTACTCTTTCTTATAGAAAGAGCTTGTCTCTAAGCTCTATAATACACCTTTAATATTATAGACTCTCTTCTTAAATAATACTATAAGCTTAGTAGAGTCTTAAATTACTTAGTAGCATCTTTATATTACTCTTATGTCTTCTACTCTTATAAGTTTTAAATTCTTTACTATCTTCTCTAGAGTCTTCTCTTTTTTATACGCTTTAATTTAAGTATTTAATTATAATAGTAACTCTAGCTTATCTAGATATACTATATAAAAGTCTCTTACCTTATAGAGAGTATTAATAAAGCCTATAGTATTATACTAGATAGAGTTAGAATTATAAGTAATCTATATAGCATAATATTAAAGATAATTTTAATAAAGATAGCTATTTAGAATTTTATATATAGGCTATTCTAGATTACTATTAACTTTAATAGGTAGCTACTTAGACTCTACCTACTCTAGTAATAGCTCTAAGACTTTTCTTAGCTAATTAGTATAAAAGACGTTATATATATATATATATATATAGATAGCTAGAGCTAAAAGAAGTAACTCTTTATAGTAATAATTAGGTAAGAGCTATATATCTATTAATTAAGCTTTATACTAGGCTAATCTATTAAAAAGCTATAAGGTTTAATATAGATAAGGTTACCTATAGTAAAATTAGATTTTTAGCGCTTTTTATTTACTTAAAGTGCCTACCTAGCTTACGCTTTTACGATATTACTTTATATAATTTTAGTAGCTTTTTTTATAGCGTTATATTACTTTATAGTAAAATTCTAAGCTTTCTAGTATAAAAGACGTTTATATAGAGTAAAGACTTTTATTATATACTTCTTCTAATTCTAGTAGTATATTAGCTAGTATCTAAATTTAATTTTATACGCTATTAGTTCTATAGTTTTATATAGTAACGTAGCTTATACCTAGTCTATATAGAGTAGAAGGTCTAATTAATTATTCTAGTAGTAGTTAATAAATAGACGTAGATACTAATTAAGATATTAATTAATAATCTCTATATTTCTATTAGTTTATAAGTAGTACGTAGTAGAGAGCTTCTACTTAATTTCTATAAGCTAATAGAGCTTATCTATAAAGGTAAAGATAAACTATAGGCTATAATCTAATATAATAGATCTAGAAGAACTATATATATGCTAGATATATTAATAATATAGCTCTACTATACGTTAAGCTATAATTTTCTTATAGTATAGTAGAGAGAAGCTCTACTTACTTAGCTAATCTATAATAACGTATATATAATTAAATTCTTTCTTATTAGAAAGAAAGCTCTTAAAATCTATAGAGATATTCTACTATACTCTCTTAGAAATAGGTAGAGGCTTTAGAAGATCTAGCATCTTATTACGTAGAGTATAGCTTTAGTAGTAAGTCTTATACGCTACTATATATATATTAATATCTTCTTATATATCTAGCTAGTAATATTAATCTTATAGTAACTAGATAGTCTTCTACTACTCTAGATAGGTAGTTACCTAAGTAGTATATATAGCGTGTATTAACTATACTTATAGATAATTAATAGTAGAGACTATTAATTAATTCTAATAGGTTAATAAGCTATCTTCTATTTTCTAGGTAGAGTCTAATATAGTAACTTTTTCTTAAGCTAGCTATAGAGATTTATTTAATTAATTAGTAGTAATAACCTAGTTAATTATAGTATAGAAATTCTCTATAGAAGATTTCTCTATAAAGGTATTAGTAAACGTAATTTTTACAACGCTACTTACTAGTCTCTTAGTAGCTAGAGTAGCTAGCTTACCTAAAATTCGCTTAATAGTAGAGAGGCTAATTTATTTCTTACTTAGAAAAGCTCTTGTATAAGTAGCGTAATTCTTCTTCTTTTAGGTTTTAAGTTTTTTCTACTTTTATAATAATGCGTTAGCTACTATATTAGCTAAACTAAGTTAATAGGTAAGCTTAAAGTTATAGTTAGTAATATTATTAGCCTAGTAAACCTATCTTATAGTAAGTTCTTACTTAGTTATAAAGTACTCTAGAGCTTAATAGTTAGTTAATACTATAAATAGTTCTAGATCTTATAGACTAATTAGCTAGCTTCTCTATTTCTATATACTAAGAATAACTACTAGTATTTCTTTATTATAAATATTATAATTTATCTAGGTAGTATTTATTATCTTAGTAAAGAAAGCTATAGGTTACTAGATACTATTCTCTTAAAGCTATAAAAGAACTCTAGTAACTATACTATCTAATACGTCTATCTTAACTCTTATTTATTAATAGAGAGAGTAGTAAGCTAGAACGTTATTAGCTAGTATAAGATTCTTAATATACTAAAAGGCTATAAGCTTAGTCTTACTAAAGACGTACTATACTCTCTATTTTAGTAGCTTAGTAAGTAGATAGATAATTCTACTATAATCTCTTAGAAAGACTTAATAGAAATTATAGAAACCTAGAAATAATTAAAGGCTCTTAAGAGTTCTTAGTATAGGCTAATTCTAAATAGTAGTAACCTTCTTAGAGTTCTTCTAGATTCTATTAGTACTTATAATTAATTCTAGAAACTTAGTACTCTTAATAGTAAATTCTAACTTCTTAATATCTACTTATAACTTAGCCTTATATAGTTAATTAAGTATTTTAGTAATGTAAGCTTTATACTTTAGAGAATTTTCTAAGTAAATAAGATTATTATTAATATATACTATATAGAAATTATCTAGTAACTTATATAACATCTTATTAATATATTACTAAAAGGTAGTAAAGCTATTATAAAGACTAAAGAGTAGAATATAATACTTATAGTTACTATATTATATATAGAAAGAAGTTAGGTTCTCTACTAACTTATTAAGCTAGATTCTATAGAAAGTCTACTAAATATCTAACTTTATAAAGACCTTTACGCGTAATAAGTAAATAAGCGTTTTCTAGATAAAAAAGATAGAATAAACGTCTTTTTTTATAATAGCGTTAAGCTTTTAGTAGTTAACGTAGAACCTCTATTCTTTCTCTAGCTTTTTAGTAAATAGAACTAGTAACACGTATAACGTATTACTATAGATAATAAAGCTATAGTAAAGGTAATTCTCTAGATAGTTACGTATAAGCTATAGGTACTCTAGTAATATACTATAGAGAGAGCTATTTATTAGCGTATTTTTTACTATAAGCTTAATATTATAATTTACGCCTTCTTAATATAGTAGTAATAAATTAGAATTCTTTTTAGAGAAATAAGCTATAGTTACGCTAGCGTATTCTAGAGATAAGAGCTTCTAAGTAATTAACTAGTAGAGCTTCTTCTTAGAATTAGTAGTAGAGGTTTTCTTCTTATTACTAATAAGCTAATTAACCTTATAGATACTAAGATATCTAATTATAACGTCTTTTCTATACGCGTTAATTATAAAGATAGTAGTACTAACTATATTAACGTTAAGCCTAGTCTTTAGGTATATTTCTTATAAAATAGGTAGCTTTTTAGACTTATAGAGTAACCTAGTAGATAGGTTAAGATTCTTAAGCTACCTATCTATTTTATATAGGTTTTCTTAAAGCTTCTAGTATTATAATTCTCTATTCTCTTATTATATTACTCTTAGCTTTTCTACTACTAATATTAAGGCGTTATAGTAATTAGTATTAGCTTAGTAAGCTACTTAAGCTTTAGTAGAGAATTAAGAGAATTATATAGAAATAAATATATTATATTTATAATTAATTAATTAATTAGTATCTAGCTATATTAGTACGCGCTACTTATAGTTAACCTAAACGTTAGCTTCTTTAAGTAGCTTATAACTAATTATTACGTTATAGTAGCTAGTATTATAATATATAAAGTAGGTACATATTTAGTAGCTTTCTAGTACTAAATTAGCTTTAAAGTATTTATCTATCTAGCTATTAAGTTATCTATTATATCTAGTAAGAGAGATAGGTTCTATATATAATAGCTTAACGTAGAGGTTTTTTCTAAGAGTCTAAAGGTACTTTAGGTATACTAGAACGTAACTACTTACTCTAGTATTAATTAAGCCTCTAAGCTTAATAATAAAACTATTTATAGATATTTAGTAGAGTAGAGTAAATATAGAACTACTAAATAGCTTTTTATATAAATTTATTACTCTAGTAAGTAGCTCTAGAGAGAAGACTTCTTCTAGAGCTAGACTTTTTCTAAATTATTAGATTTATATTCTAATATATTATTCTTAGGTACTTATAGCTCTATAGGCTTAGTAGATATCTTCTCTAAATTAATATTCTTAATAGCTTTCTGCGTAGTAGAAGTATTTAGGTAATTATAGCTTATATAGCTAGTTTACTAGTATTAAAAGTAGGTAACTAGCTTCTTAATTACTAGAGCTCTATTAGACGTTAGTAAAATACCTAAAAGAGCTATAGACGTATAACATAGCGTTAACGTAAGTACGTTACGTTTTTTAACTTTTCTAAATACGTAAGCTTCTTCTTAGGTAAGCTCTCTAGTAAAGTCTTAAGTAAAGTCTATATATTAATTATAATTATTAGTATACTAACGTTAGTAGATATCTATCTACGTATATTAACTTACTAGAAGCTTCTTATAAAGCTTCTCTATCTATTAGTCTATTAGAAGCTAGCGCTTCTACGTAAGATAGAAGAAATTAATCTAGAAGTACGTAAATTTAGTAGTATTTTAGTAATATAGCTTCTAGAAGTTATAGTAAGTATTTAGTCTTTTATAGAAGTTTATATAGCTTCTTTCTAGCTAATTAAGTATATATTTATAGAAAATCTATATAGTACTATTTCTTAGAGTATATAGAATTATAGAAAGAGTCTAGTATATATTTTCTTCTATTTATATATATATATATAGGCTATAATAGTTTTCTTAGTATTCTTAGCTATTTCTTCTAGATACTAGTTATAATTAGCTTAAAGCTTATCTTATAAGCTATCTTTCTATTACTTAAAGGTAATAACCTTACTATTTAATAGTAATAAAAAGTCTAGAAACTTAGTAGAAAGTCTTATTTAGCTCTCTAAATATTACTTAGTTACTAGTAGTATAGTAGATATATATATAGTTAGATAAAAATCTAGAATAAAATTATCTAGTAGTAATATACTAGACTTATATATATATAGTATCTAAGTTATAAAGTATATTACGTATTAAACTAATAAAATAGGTAGTATTTAGCTTCTAGAATAGAATTATAGTTATACTTATAGCTATTAAATCTTTACTAAAATAGTTTTTTTTTTTCTACTATAAATTCTAATATTCTCTATATATAGTATCTTCTTTAGTAAGTATATTAGTAGTAATCTAGTAATATATATAGATTTATTATTTAAGTATCTAGCGTATTAGTAATTAGCTAACTAATTTATTAATAATTTTACTTAGCTTTTCTAGAAAAAGCTCTTAGAGCTTTTTTCTAGAGGTAGAGAGTATATAAAAGCTATCTATAGCTAATAATCTAGGTATTACTAAGCTTTTACGTAGCTATACTAGCTTCTATTTAAAGTTATTATTCTAATTCTTATTAGTTATTATATTATATTATTAAACAAGTAATTTATAATAATAATATTAGTTTAAATAACTAGCTAGCAGATTCTCTATCTAGAATTTAAGAATTATAGAGGTAAAAGAGTACTATAGAACTAGAGTCTTACTTCTAGAATTACTTTATAAGAGTTTATCTATAGTATTTAAGTAGTTTAACTTAGGTATAGCTTTTTATTTAAGAAGTAAGAGTATATACTACTAGTAAAGTAGCTAATTATTAGCTCTACTAGTAGAGTAGAGAATTATTAATTTTTAAAATAAGAGAGAAGATTTTTTATACGTAGAAGTTCTATAGAAGTTCTTCTATACGTAGAGCTCTTATAGCTCTCTTTAGCTTACTACTAGAGGTATTTTTTCTACTACTAACTAGATTTACTAGTAGTCTTATATAGCGCTAGAGAGATAAGTAATTAGAGCTCTTATAGCTTTAATTCTTAGAGTAAGTAACTAGGCTCTTATAGCTCTAATTCTTAGTATAGCTATTAGTAAACGCTTCTTATAAGACTACTTAGTTTAGCCTAATATTATACTACTATCTCTAGCTAAAAAGGTATTAACCTTTAGATAATATAAGAGCTAGCTCTATAGTCTCTACTACTATAAGTGTTCTAGAATATCTAGCTAGGTAAGTTAGCTATAGGTAGTACTATCTCTATAAGCTATAAGAATAGAGACGCTAGTAGAGTAGATTAGGTTAAATTTAGCTATCTAAAGATAAGAAGTAGAGAAAAGGCTCTAAAAGGCTCTATATATAGAGGTGCTAAGCGCTAAGACGCTAGGCTAGATTACGTAGTAAGGTTACGTAACTTAAGATTATATAACTAAGGTAAATCTCTAAACTAGACTATTATATAAACTAGATTTTTTTTAAAAGTTACTTAAATACGTATAGCTTTTTAATTACGTAATATATCTTAGTATAACTTTAGTATAAAGTATAATATACTATAAAGAATATATATATAAATTTTTATAGAAAAGTATTAAGGTTTTACTTAGTTATTTAAGAAAAATAAGTTAATTTTCGTTAATTTTCGTTGCCAAGAAATCGTGGGTTGTTCGGTAGAGTAACTAGTTTAGTAGTAAAGTACGTTATTATAAAGAATATAAGTATAAAGTTTTATAGAAAACTATTAAGGTCTCGCTTAGTTATTTAAGAAAAATAAGTTAATTTTCGTTAATTTTCGTTGCTAAGAAATCGTGGAGGGTTCGATAATAAAATACGTTAGTTATTTAAGAAAGACTCGTTAATTCTTAGACTTGGCATTTTTAGGAGGTTCGCTTGTGAAGTACGTTTCTCGCAGCGATGCGTTAAATCGCTCTTATAGGAAGAATAGCGGCGGATTGCGAATATAGTTGTCTAGGTCCCTCAGTATTCTCTATATCTCTCCACGAAGGCGGGTTTTAAGACCAAAACCGCTACTGACATATAAGGTTCAGGATCTGTTTTGCATACTACCGCATGCGCACAGCTGACGTTTAATTCCAGTTGGAAAATTCCAGTACTAGAGCATGTTGAAAACTTGGGTGTCTTCTGGAGAGGCGGAAACAGACAAGCCAGGCAAGAGCCACACTGATGTCCACTATACACTTTAGTCTACCATTGGCAGAATGCGAAGTGTAAAGAGTTCAGCGTTAGGTTGGCAGGAGCGCTTAATCAGGTGGGACTTGTGCAAAGACGATTGGAACTAGGCATGTCTAGAATAAGATGGGATATTTAAATGTTGAATCTAGGCCCTTGTAGACTAGGATGATCTAAGGGACATGGGCACCAAAGAAACAGCGTGGAGAAAAGGAGCGTGAACTCGCAAATGAATGCATGTTTCGTCGACAGCCATTTACCGAGTCATAACAAACGTGGAGCTTGAAGTAGTGACGTTCCGAGTTTGAGCGTATCTCATGTTTCTCTTGATGGCCCCGGACTAGATTCGTCTTTGTCTTTAGGAGAGCTCGGCTTATCATTTGCACCTGTAGATTGAAGTACCGTTGACTTTTCATCCTGAAGGCGACGCCGTTCACGCGGCCTGTGGTGCCTGGGTTTGCGCTGATGCTGCTCCTGGGCCGCCCTTTTGCCCACTGACGGAATACTCCGCTAAGAAATCTGGGTCATTGTCGAACTCCTCTCGAACCTACGCTCCGTCAGCATCGGCCACGCTCAGTTGCGAATGACACTCACGATATCTAATCCACCAACAAGATCGCCATCGACGTACAGCTGTGGGAAAGTCGGCCAGTCCGAATACTCCTTCAACCCCTGCCTCACCTCGTCATCTGCCAGGATGTTGAAGAAGCCATACCGGATGCCCTTCTCCCTCAGTATGCTGACCGTCTGCCTGCTGAAGCCACACTGCGGCGCGCTCGGTGTGCCCTTCATGAACAGCATAACGGGCGCGGCCTTGACCAGCTCTCCTAAACGCTTGTGTAGCTCCTCCTTGTTCGTTGTCGCAGCGTCGCCGGAGCTGTAGTCGGGCGCCGTCACTGGGTCTGACGCCGTGGGCGCGTACGCTGACAGGTTTTTCGTCCCCTTGGCATCGCCCATGCCGTTCTCCTGTGCCAATGCGGGTTTGGTGACGGTTTGCGCGGGCGGTAGACTCGTCTTTGCCTCTCCGCTCCCTACGCCAGCGTACTTCTCTACCGCCGCGCGCACCTTTGCCGCGTCCGAGCCTGAAACCGAGTCCAGCGGTCGGCCATCTTTCTGCAAGACTACAAATGGCACGGCGGTGACATCGTAGTGCTCGGCGACTTCGGGTAGCTCTTCGGCGTCGAGGGCGACGAAGGAGATGGGCGCGTCGGCGGGGTATGTGCTGGCGAGGGTCTGGAGGATGAGGGACATGTGCTTGCATGGCGCGGCCCAGGGCGCGTGGAAGTAGATTACGGCGAGGGTCGACGGCGGGAGGGAGGAGATTTTGGACTGGAAGGCAGACTCTGAGGTGATTTCCTGCACCGTCGCCATGGTTGGGATTGCCTGGAGGTGGCGGAAGAGTGGAAGAGTGGAAGAGTGGAGGAGGGAAGGGTCGGCTTGAGTATGATGTAGCCGGAGAAAGGTGAAGAGCAAAAGCACCGGGCTGCAGCATCAATGATCTGATAGCTGACGTGCTTGGGCCCCGCCACCCGCCGATATGCGGCACGCCAAGCCGCCCCTCCACAGCCGTCGGCCTTTCGTTTTGCCGGACGCCGAATGTCAAAAAAAGTTCCAGCGCCGCCAAGATTTCGAACCGCAGCTCCGACCCGTTCAGCGCAAAGATGCTGCGACAAGTGTGAGTATATTTCCAATCCGGGCACTTTTCGGCGCTACTGTACTGAGGGGATTACAGAAAACCCAAAAATGCCCGCGCAAAACGGGCAATAGACAAGCGGGCGCCGCAGACGCACGAGAACCCCAAGACGACGCTCTTCCTCGCCGGCCAGAAGACGTCCCAGATCCTCAAGCTCGCCACGGCAGACTTGCGCACTATGAAGAAACCCCTTGTCGAGAGCTTTATGAAGAAGAATGACATCCACCCCTTCGAGGACGCTTCATGTACGCACCCCCCACCAAACCCTCCCCTTGTGCCCTAGACATCGTGGGAATGGAAGGGGAAGGCTGATCTTCTTTGCAGCACTAGAGTTCTTCTCCCTCAAAAACGACACCTCCCTTATCGTCCTCTCCCTGCACTCTAAAAAACGCCCGCACTGCCTCACCCTCTGTCGCACCTTCGACCACAAGATGCTCGACATGCTTGAGCTGTATGTAAACCCCTCCACATTCCGCACACTCCAGCAGTTCAAGAACAAGAAGCCCGCCGTTGGCCTCAAGCCTCTCATCTCCTTCCACGGCACCGTGTTCGAGGACCCGAATCAGACAAAGTGGACCCTGGCAAAGAGCTTGTTGCTAGATTTGTTCAGGGGACAAGAGGCGACAGAGGTGGATGTGGAAGGTCTGCAGTATTTGATAAGCATAAGCGCGGCGGAGCCGGAAGAGGGAAAGCCACAACCGGAGCTACATATTCGCTTCTACTTGATCAAGACATTGCGCTCGGGGCAGAGGCTCCCGCGCGTCGAAGTCGAAGAGATGGGCCCCAGGATCGACGCAACCCTCGGCCGCGAACAGTTGCCTGATCCCGACGTACTCAAGGCGGCACTGAAGAAGCCAAAGGGCGCGGAAGCGAAGACCAAGAAGAACATCGACATGGATATCATGGGTGATCAGGTCGGCAAGATACATGTGGGCAAGCAGGATTTCACCAAACTACAGACGCGAAAAATGAAGGGCTTGAAGAGGGGAAGAAGTCCGGCCGAGGACGCAGCAATGGCGGATGTGAATGATGTTAGTGATGATAGTGGCGATGAGGAGGAGGTGCCGTTGTCGAAAAGGTCGAGGGTTTGAAGGAGAAAACAGCCATCTTTTGCATGGGCGGCGTTACAGGCACTTTCGGCGTATAGACGTATACCATTTCTGACAAAGTACATGGAACGCTTGAGGACATTTCCATTGCGTGACTCCAAAACCAAACCGCTCTGCAACATCAGGCCCATCACCTCATTCTGAATAAATTCGCCGACCGGGCCCTGGGTGTGGGCGCCGGCTTGAAGCACCTTAGGTTGCTGTACGACGAGTCGAAACCTGGTTCTCTTCCATGTACTGATTCCGTACCAAAACCCCTCGCGGCACTCTTTCTGCTCGGAGAACTGGGTTTCCTTATCGCTATGCAGAGTCATCTGCGGAGTTTGGTATACTTCCCACGGGAAAGTGATTGATTGGAGAATCTCGCGGGAACTATCACGACGGACGTGAAGGACTAATCTACTCAACTACAAAAGTCAACTCAACTAATCACATCAACCGAAACCTAGCTCTAGCACATAGCGAGCTGAGGAGGTTACCCCACAGCCCCTCCTCTATATCCGCCTCCACCTCCACCTCCTCAAACTCCGACCCCCCTGACGACAAAGAAAGAACCTCATCTACTCCCCTCACCTCCTCAACTACGGACTCCTCTCCCTTCACTTCACGCGCCCTCTCCACATCCCCAACTAACTTAAGCCCCACAATCTTCCCCTGCAGATCGTCCACTAACTTCAACGCTTCAATCTGGCCCACCATCGCGCTCTTCGCCTTCTCAAGGGCTTGGTCCAGGTTTCCCAGAGCGGCTTCCGCTCGTTCGAGCTTGCCACCCAGCGCCCAGTTCTCCTCCTTCAACTCCTCGTTCGTTTGCTTGAGCCCCTTGATCTGTCCTTGGAGATTCGTCGTCTCTGCGGCGTGCGCGTCAGCGGATTGAACGCTCTTCCTTAACGTCAGCGGCGAGCTTCGCAGCTTCTTCCGTGGTGTCCTGCCAGCGCTGCTCTTCCGCCGTGTATCGATTAGGTGCCATCGTGAGAGAACGAGCGTATCAGAGGACCCGGAGGCCTTCAGTGTCCTTTGCGTAGGGTTGAATGCACAGTGTGTATCCGAGCTCCTGGAGGTCTTCCGTGTCCTTTCAAAGTAGGAAGCAAAAGGGAAGGAAAAGCACCCACTTATATACCCATTATCAAGAACCTTAAATCCTGGAACCGTTGAGTCGCCAGCTCAACGGATGCCGTCCAGGAAAGCAGTGCCGGGATATAGCCCGAGACGACTGATATCCTTCCGGAGCGCGGGTGGATGAAAGAGAATCATGACACCTGTCAAACCGCGGTTAGGAACCCCAACCAAGGAGAAACTTGGGGACAGGTCCAAATACCGAATTTGAGCAGGACAAAAAGGGCAACGATTGAACCGGACCAAGGAACAAGAGGGAACCTAGGAACGGATGGAAAGACCAGATTTGAGCGGTAATAATTTTGAACTTTTTACCTGCTACCCGTGTAATCTTACCATTGGAGCAATTCAAAGGGGGGGAACGTGCTCAATACACTACGGGCACCCAGAAGAACCCTCCTATTTTCCACATTCACTTTGAGGCTATCTACGTTGGGAATGTTCAAGTTCGGAGTTCCTTACTCATTCAACTGGACATAGTTGGCCGGGAAAAGACCAGACCGTCCATTGTAATGCCCAAGCCACCAGTCTTCGTCAGGGAATTCCTATTTACGTCAGCAAGGATATCTAGGAGAAAGGGTGCGTGTCGTGAACATACCACGGTTGTAATTGTAGCACCCTCGGGAAAGCTCAACTCGTTGTCCTCCGCCGCATCATAGTCGTAGAGCGCAGTGGCCGTTGGGCCTGCGCCACCTGCAGACTGCGGTGGAGCTGCTGCAGCTGCTGGGGGCTCTTCTTCAGCAGCTGGAGGATGTGTCGGCAACGGTGGCGGAGCTCCGGCACTACCCTCGTCATCATCGTCACCGATTAGTTCGACGTAGTTCGACGGGAAGAGACCTTGCTCGCCCTGCGCATTCGTGCCCATCCACCAGTCTTCGTCCACCATGTCGATGTTGGTGACGTATTCGCCTTCCCGGAGATCGATCTCGTTGTCCTCGGCCTTTTCATAGTCGTACTGCACGAGCGCACGCTGGCCTTCGCCACCTCTACCAGCCGCAGCAGCAGCGCCAATGCCCGCGCCGACGGCGGCGCCAGCACCAAAAGTTGCGGCAGCAACGGCAGCACCAGCTCCACGAGCGGGATCCCTAGCTTCCACTCGCGGCTCCGGAGACATGTCGCGAGCCTGGTGCGCAGCGTGATCGAGAGAGCGGTTGGGCATGGGCGGTGCTGTCTCCTCGGCTGGAGACATTTCCTCAGGTACCCGGCCGCGTCCAACAGGCATAGCAATGCGAACCGGAGATCCAGCCGGCTCTGGAGAAGGACTGCGAGGTACGTTAGGGGGAGAAGGCATGCGCTGGTGCTGAACAGCAGGTACTTCTTCCTCCACCTCAGGCTCCGGGGGACGGTTTGGGAGACCTGGGATGGGAATGCCGCGCGCTCCTGCGTTGGGCTTGCTCGACATGTCCATCAGCGGCGGGCTGGGCTCGGGAACAGGCCGGGTCGTAGGCGCCCCCATTGGGGCAGCGCCCTTGAAACGGTCTTTGAGCGCGCTGACACCGCCTGCAGGAGAGGACGGCTCTTCTTGCTGGGGTTCCCCACCGGTACGCTGTTCGCTGAGATTGCTGCCCACAGACTGGCCGGTGCGCGTAGTCTGGACAGGGGCCCAGGATTTTCCTGTATAGGAGCTCTTCCAGCCTCCCTCACCGCTCTTCTGGGTCTGAACTGTGGGCGACGTGACACCGCCAATGGCGGTGGGTGACTTCCCCCCCTGTGCCGCCTTTTTCTCTGCCCAAAGCTGCGCAGGCGTCTTGCCTCCTTGATCGGCAAAAGTCTTGCTTGCGCTCCCGACTATTGGGGCCGGAGCAGCAGGCTTCACGCCGAACTCGCTGGGTGTAGGAGCTTTGGTGCCGGTAAAGGCGCTCGATCCGCCGAATTTGTTCGCGACCTTGGGCTTGGGAAGGCTCGTAAGGCGTTCGGGTTGATTGAACGCTGCAGATCGCTCGGCCAACGGCTTCGGTCTTTCGTCGTCGTCGTCGCCGCCGCTGCGGCTAGATGTTCCAGTCGCGGCGGGAGAGAGGCCGGATGAACGAGGCGCGCCTTGCGCTTTGGCTCGGATTGCTGCAATGTCCACTTTGCCGACTGGCTCATACGCACCTTTGACGACGATGGGCCTGTCGTCGTGCCTAGAAGCCTTCGCCTGCGCGCGGAGCGCCGCTATGTCCACCTTGCCAATCGGTTGGTAACCGCCCTTGACGACATCCGGCGGGGTGTTCTGCGATTGAGGGGCCTCGAAGCGAGACGACTCGGGTTTCTTCGAGGTCAGTTCGGCCATGTTGACCCTGGTCGGCTTGTATGCAGATTCCACCTTCTCTAGCTGCGTGCGTGTCACAGGCGGAGCATCGGTGCCCCAACCATCGGCGTCAGTATCGGCTTGCGTGGGGCCCTTCGGCCGTCCTAACGGATTGAATCCTGAGCGTACTCCTCCCCCTACCTGGGTCGGGGTAAAGACGGGCTTCTTGGTAGTAACTGGGGGCGGGCCGCCTGCGGAGGGGATATCGGGCCCGCCAGAGTACTTCGCGCCGGATGCGTCGGCGACCTTTTGTATGATTCGATCGGGCGTGAGGTCGGCGTCTGATCGCGCCGTGACCTGGACGTGGTAACCCTAGACCGAGTGAGCACATGGGCTGAAGACGCCCGGGGATAGCTATACGGACATGGAGAAGCTTCGAAACGACACCGAGATGACTCCCAAAATAGCCTTTAGTCCGCTCTGGCACGCCTTCGCCGCACTGCGTCCGGTTAGCACGGTACATGTATCGCGCCGGCCTGCCTGCCACCTACCCAGGCTATTAACACGCATTTCGGGAGGGACGTGTTTGGGTCCTTGACTTTGACAAAACCGAACTGGATGCGGCCGTCGGAGAATTCGTCTGTCAGATCGACCAGCTCGCCCTCTGCAATGTGTCAGCGCAGGTCCAACAGCCGCTGCATCCTGTGTGGCAGACCGAGTGTGCCAGCCCATGGCCCAGCCGCGCAGCTTCCGTCGAGTAAAGAAAGGTGGACCACGGCGATTGAAGCCATTTAGCAGGTGCCTACATACCTCCAGTGCTCTGGACCTTCAAGACGCTCTCCTTCCCACCATCGTGTTGGAATGCGCTGACGAGCGGGGCAGCCACGGTGAAGACGGCCCATTGACCGTAGGTCGGCGAGTTGGCCTGGGGCCCGGATGGCGGCGGAGCATTGACGACGTTCTGGTAGCTCCTAGTAATGTTAGGGCCGTTGCTCGACGTGTTGAGCGTGGCCATGGCGGACGGGTGGGTGGCAGAGGGAGGGCTCGGGGTCTCGGTGGGCGGGCGGGGAAGATGGGGGGGATGGGGGAGCGGCAGGGAGAGAGGACGGGCAGCGGAGGGCTGTCTTCTACAGCTTGCGAGGCCTTCAGCGCCTTTTTGGGGGTTGGAGTCGGTTGGCAGGCGTAGAAACGCAGCTTGGGCACAGCAGCGGCGACGCTCGCAAGCACAGCCTCTGCGGGCGGTGGCTGCCAAGGGCCGGCCGGGGTTGTTCGTCATGCGATCACGTGACCTCCACCCGCCAAGACGCGCTCGCCTCATTTTGAACGGTTGGCTCACAGCGCTCGCCCCGTCGCCGTCCTGGCATCAGATGCTGCCCCATCACCCTGCCCTCATAACCTGCTACTACTGCTCGCACATCGCCCTCTCCACCACCTCTGCACCTTGCACCTCGCCGCCTGCCTCTGCCCATACCCTGCCATTGTCCTGTCGTCGCATTGCCGGCGCATCACCGGCATCGCGTCTTCTCGCCCGAATACACCCCCATCACAGCACCCCCCGGCCCTGTCACATCACCTCAATTCATGCCTCCCGCCTGTCGCGCGCGTTCGGTGGAGCTCCGCCTGTGAGCTTCGCCCGGGGACGAGGGCCGAGGCCATGGACGAGCGCGAGTCCAGCACCGCTTCCTCGGTCGACTTCTACGAGTCCGCCAGGAACGCCGGCACGCCGCCACAAGAGCCGCAAAACGCTTCTTCTGCCCCCAAGCGCAAGGCTGTCCATGATGCGCCCGCTCCGGAGAAGAGACGAAAGCTCGATTCTCCGTCCCCTTCCTCTCAATGCGCGCTGAAGCCATGCGCTGGCCTCCCGCCAGCAGTGTGGCAGCACATTTTCCTTTCTTGTTCTCTCTTTGATCTGGGTCGATTGCTTCAGGTCAATCGATCGTTTCGTTCCTATCTCACAGACGTGCCGAACGTCTCTCTTCCGAACCCAGAGTCTGCCTCTCTGCGTCTCCTAAAGTCCGAGTCTGTGTGGGCTTCGGCCCGCAATGCGCTTCCTGTCAAGCCCCCGAAGCCTCTCCCAGGCTTTTCCGAGTTGCAAATGTGCCGGCTTGTATGGTCTACAAGATGCCAGTTCTGCGCCAGGGAGAGCTCCTTCACCGCGGGAGAGAAGATCTGGCAAAAGGGGCCCGGTGCGACCGGAGTGCGGACCATATGGCCGTTTGGGGTCAAGGCGTGCGGGCCTTGTCTGATGGCGAAATGCCAGACAGTCAGTCAAACGCTGCGACGAGTTGGTAGAGACTAAACACCTGCAGGACGCGAGTCTTCTATTTTCGACCGCCTCCGCTCTTCGGCCCGCGCTACCCTATGCCTTCATCACCAACGACCACAACTACATCCCTGCGTACACGCTTCAGGCCGCAACTACCCCTGCCGGCGTCGACATCGCAAAGTACTACTACAGGGAACACGTCGAGGACATCACGAAAGAGCTCCACCACGCGCTGGGCCTTGGCTCTGCCGCGGCCGAGGAGTGGTCCAAAGGCCTCGATGCCCGTGGCAATGAGCGCATGAAGGCGGCAGAGAAGTGGGAGCGCTGGGAAGTCAAATACCAGTGGTGGTCGGAGCATCACGAACCAAAGCGAGCCGCTTCTGCAGCTCTCTCTCCCGCGCCTACATCCCTGGCGTCGCACAAAGAGCCGTCGAGGTCCCCGACACACCAAACTCCCTCACCCGTCATCCATGCACCAATCCCAGCGAGTAAGTATCCCCTTGTTTCGCTTCCTGCCAGAGGCGGCAGCAGCATACTCCCGCGCTTCAACAACGCCCCTCCCGTCCCCAGCCTAACAGCCGCAGCTGCCACATCACAATACATGCACCCGCGGCCCCCAACGGTACCACAGCAGTACACTCCCCACCCCATCCCCACCGGAAGCGTTCCACCTTCGCAGAGGAATCTTCACGATGCAAACGAGGCCAAAGCAAGTCGCAAAGCCGACATTGAACGGCGTTGCCAACAGATGGATCCACCTATCCCGCCAAACATTTTGCGCCACATGGATTCGTTCAAAGCGGCTATCCAGATCTCGCAGCCAATGACTGACTTCGCCTGGAGTGTGCTGCAACCCCGCCTTCTGGCCCAACTCCCTGCTGCCCAACAGGCCGAAGCGGACCACGTGTCACGCCTGGCATCCCTCTCAAGAACAACCGATCGCCGCCACCCAGATATCAACTCCAAGGAAGCCAAGGAAGTCATGGACCGGGAATGGGAAGAGTCGCAGCGCCCCATTCGCGACAAGCTGAGCGCCATTGCAGACGACTTTATCAACCAGGACTGGGACCATGGCAGGGCCGTCACTTACGACAACAGCCCCAAGTTCGCGGTGGACCTCCTGGTCCATGTCCGCCGCACCTTTTATGTGGGCTTCTCCAAAGAAGAAGGAGCAACCCTCCCACAGCAAGAGGCCGATTCTGAGGAAGGAGTCGAATCCCACGGACCCAAACTCGTCCTGGAGAACATGAAATGGGTATACGATAACAAGGTCAAACCTCTAACAGAACAGTATCGCAAGGAGCTTTTCCTGTGCAACGGCAGCGGATGCGAAGGCAACTTTCGGTTCTATGGCTTCGAAGGCGTTATCCAGCATTTCGGAGCTAAACACACTAATGCATTCAGCGTTGGCAATGTTGTCGTGGCTTGGAGAGAAGCTGAATGGCCCGAGGAGACCCCGTTCCACCCGGATCCTATCTCGGTGAAGCATGCTTATCACCCTACTTCTACCGCAGCTGGCCACGCCGGCTATGGCGCATACTATGGTGGGTATTCAAGGGCGGGAACCTCTACTCCCATTGTCCAGTCTCATCTACCCCAGGCCAGTCCCGGTCCGTACCATTACGGTGGCCATCAAAACGGACCCTTTGCTCCTCCACAGGTGCCCACGGCTGGAATTCCGGGATACGATTACGGCCAGCAGTTTGGCACACCGCTGGATACTTACCCATACCAGTCTATGGCACCACCAGGCTACGGGCACCAGCCGGGTAATAGCTACCTGACATCCCCCGTCATGTCCAATCCCGCCATCGCGCCACCACCCGCTGGTGCGCCTCCGGCCCCGGGGGCAAACGACAACATACCCAAGCCGGAGGAGCCCGATTATCGTACTCCAATGTTTGATAAGCAAGTGAGTACTATCATCGAAATGGCCCAGGACATCTGGAAGCAGACTTCCGGGATCAAGGACCTTCCGAACAGCCTCCGGATATACGTTTTGTTGCAGCGTGTCATTTCAAAGTTTCATGTCGAGTTCAATCATGAACCGAATCTGAATCACTTCATTGATGCTTTTTCCAATCACGAGATACCGCGAGCCCTCAAAAACGCTCCTGGGCTTTGTTGCAAAGCTTGTCAGGACGATTTCTCTCAACACCAGTCTCGGCCAGAAGAGAGAAGAACCTACACGGTTTCCAATCTCTTTGCACATTTCAAGACGCAACATTCTGGGCCTGCGGTTGCCAGTTTTGGACATGGCCAGCCGTCCGGCGCTCTAGACTGGAAAGAAGATATGATTGAACTACCGAGTGATCGCTTCATATCTGGCCTCATCCACGCTCCCGGTATGGACAACGACAAACTTCTCATGATTGCCACTGTTTTCCCAAGGCTGTTTCCTACCCCGCTGCCGAAAATTGGAGTAGTAGACAACAACGGGGCGGCATCTCCGGCCCACTCCGTCTCAAAGGACCCCAAAGACGCGCCTAGGGCTGGCGGAACCCCTGGAGTGCTCCCGGACAAGTCTGGCCCTTCCCCCTTGGATTCTCCATATACGGATTCTCCTAGGCCACCCAAACCGGCCGAAGATGAATATGACCCTCAGAGGCCGGCGCTCGCGGATCAGGCCCATCCGTCTACTAGGCTCGCTGACAGGAGGCACTCCTACCGTGGTAGCCCTCCAAACGACCGAAGGGCTCGCTTCTATGCTGAGCCGCGATACTACGTAGGTCTTTTGGAAAAGCCTTCAGAGCGGACGGTTGAAGCTGACCTTCTCCCTTTCCAGCTACCAAGGGAGCCAATCGATGATGAGTATCATCGACCGCGGGAATTTCTGGATTACGCACCTAGCCCCAGGAGAATCCGTGACCCTGGACCTATGTATGAGGAATACCATGAGCCGCAGCGGTACTATCGAGAGCGCGAATCGTTCTATCACCCTGCTCATAGTGGCGTTGTTTACGCGCAGCCGCGCGAAGGAGTCCATATCCAAGATTACGACCCTTACTCTCGTCAGGTTCGCTATGTTGAAGATGATGGTGGACGGCCCGAGTACCGTTATGTGAGGCAACCTGCGTCGCGGGAGCCCAGCCTCCATAGAGGCCAATCGGCGGCAGATCGTTTTCTAGAGGAATTTGTGCCCAGACAACCGCCCACAATTGAAAAGGATGAACCGGCCATCGCCCCGCCAGCCGATACAAAGCCTGCTCCAGCTGAAACGGATCTCGACGACGGTTCCCGATATACGCCTCCGCCCCCTAACCTGCCAGCTGCGGAGGAAGCGGCAGACCTGTTGCATCCTCCTCTCAGGCCGGCTGCGCGTACGGCACCTTCCACCATCTCTAATGGCTCTAGGTATGAAGAGCACCGACCGGGTAGCCGCCAAGTCCCGACCCCAGATTCCGGACGCGGTCCGAGGAGGCCTGGCCCGCATCGGCGAAGGGATAGGTACCATGACCATTTACCGTCACGGTACTACAGATACATGAGCGTCGCTCGCGATGAACCGTACTCTCGAGGTGCCAGTATGAGCCGTTCTCAAAGCAAGAGGTACGAGAGATATGAGGAGCAGCGACGCCGGATCGATCAGCAGGAAACTCCCCAGCCCAATGCGGATCGCGATTATGAAATGGCTTATTCTAGGGACCATAGCGTCGATCAGGGCCCGCCGGACGAGGCTCCCTACCAGGTACGACAGGCACCAAGGGAGTACGTCTCGGTCCAGGACCGCCTACATGCCTACTCGCCTCCTCGGTACCGCTATGCTCCCTATGCAGAAGACTCTCGTCCTCCGCCAGTCTACGTAGACGAATACGGCCAGCTCCGGCAGTACGAGATTATACGGGTGCCGCGGGATCCTCGCCCAGCTCGCGGACCTTACCTCCCCCATCCCCCTGCCAGCCGGTACATGGAGCATGAACCGGAACACGTGCAATACGTTCCTGTTTCTTATGACCGTCCTCTTCCACAACGATATGAAAGTCGGCCTGACTACCTTTACTATGACGAAGGGGAGAGGGAAATGGAGAGGCCGCCGCCTGCTGCGCGTAGACCGGCCTTTGAACCGGAGAGCTCGTATGAACCACCGCCAGCGGAGATCAAGGTGGAGAGTACCGCACCCGTTCCGGATGCTTAATTAGGTGCTTACCGAGGTGTTTGGAGTGTTGCATGGGATTACACGCCAGGGAATTCGCTATCTACGGAGTCGTGCATACCCAGGTTGTTTTTATTCAATTTTTTTGGCAGCTAGATCTCATGTTTGCGTGTATTTGTACGCTTCAGTCATGACTGCATGGCCTGGCGTGGTTCTTTGAGTTAGGATCTCCATCGAGCGCTGGTTTTGGGAGGAATATTTTGCAAGAGTCATCTGGCATGTTATCGTTGGCACCACTGAGACAATAATCCCTTTTCAGTACCCAAGTAATACAGTTATATTCGTGGGCAAATCAAACAGCAACCGAACATCCGAGATGAACTCTCGGCAGAAAGCCGGTCTCTACCCCTGCTTCTCCCTCATCTCCATCCGCAACCTCTTCCGCTAGAAATACCATCCCAACCAGGCAACTGCTAGAACGCCACTAAACAGATACCACTGCGGATGTCCCTAAAGGGCATTTGCACAAAGTTAGCGCCAGTTCACAACCAACATGGATGGGGCTTACACATCTCTCCGAATTCAGGATCAGTCCAGTCTGCGCCGGGGTACAAGATCGCTGGCAAGCCGGGCAGGTAGTAGACATGTTGAAGTAGCAGGGCGAAGTTTATGTACGTGTGGCGAAGATTATGTCAGTGCGAAGCCGAGGAGCAGGCTGGTGGACATAGTTTGGCCATTGTGGAAGCGGGCGTGCTGGGGCTAGCGGGGATTGAGGACGTGAGTTTCGCTTGGGGGCGTTTGTCATTGTTGGATAGTGTTGGATAGAATTGAAACGGTAGGGGACAGGTTAGAGTTGAGCTGGTGGTTGTACCCTTCTGCCCTCGTACACAGGTCTTGGATCTTGGATTCTATTCGGTAGCCGCTCTGCACTCTCTAAAACGTGGCTGGGGATGTGCTGCCGCACAAAAAGCGGATTAGATTACATCAGTGAAGGACTAGTCTCGAAGAGGTATGGCGTAGGACAAACGGTGCAGGAAAAAGTCGACGTTCGAGTGTTGCCCTTCACGCTGTTTCGGAAGTGTTGGCGTTCTTTTCACTACGATGTGGCTGCTGTGCGAGAGCAGGTATTGTGGGGGCAAACAGGGCAGCGCATTCACCAGCAGGCGTGAAGACGCCAGTTCAGTCACGCCCCAATGAAGACCCACTGACCCTGAGCATCCATGGATTCACCCAACTGTACACAAATAAGAGCTAGGGTAACAAAGGCCGGCATGTTTGTATCTTAAGAGAAGGGATGAACGAACGAGGCAGGACGCCTCAACGTTTGCGTTAGGAAGTGAAGCGGCTCGTAGACTTCTTTTCACTTCACTGCACGACTCCCGCAAACTCCTCACACTTCACCATTGTCGTCATTATCAAAATAGAGGTGGCTGGCAGCCTGGGCGAATAACCCGAGCAGCGTCCCTCGTCTTGCCTAGCTTCGGCTTCTCTCTAGTCATTTTCTACTCCATCTACTCCCACATCGCAGCACCATGGACGCGTACCGCCTCACTCTCCCACCAGACCTCCTAAACGCCTCTGGGACACCTCATGGTCTTCCCAATGGCCAACTAGAAAGCCTCCAGCCCTCTCCGCTCCATGCAAGTCCACATACCACAGGGTCCTCCTTTCTCCTTGACCTCCCGCTCGACATCGTCATCCACCTACTCGCCTCGCACTGTCCACCCCCCCTCCTCGCAATCCTCTCTCGGACCTGTAAAACGCTCAACCAGTACTGCATCCCTATTCTCTACCGGGCCCTCGACCTATCCTACACGCATCTCAAGGCACCAGACTTAGATCCCTGGAGGGCATCGGCAGCCGAAAACAGACAGCTAGCGTGGGCTATGCAGTTCGAAGCTGCAATTCCACAGAGAGCTGCTATGGGGTATTTGCTGCGCAACCCGGCAATTGCGAAGAGCGTAAAGAGCTTCAAGTTTACGCTGGGGTGTTCGGAGGGCGAGGAGGCGGTGTGGGAGTTGTGGGAGGTGATGAAGTTGTTGGAGAACGTGGAGGACGTCACGATTGACCAGCATCCGATGGCGCACTGCTACTATCTGGCTGTTGAAGAGGGACTTGCTGGCTGCGTGTTTCCGAATGCCAGGCATGTCCAGCTGGATGGTTTCGATATGGCGTGCTATCGAGCCGAAGCGCAGGGCTGGAAGACGGAGGAGTGGAATGAGTATGAGTATGATCGGGAGTCGTGTTTTGCGGTTGTGAGGGGCCTTGACGAGCGAGGCGCACTGAAGGGAGGGCCTACAGACTAGGTTATATGAAGGCAGTGATTGGATTATGGGCGTGGAGGTTGTTATAGGATTAGAGGGTAACGCTCGCAGCGTCGAATGATGGTACGTGTCGTGGGTCATCCACGTCAAGATGCGGTACTGTTGAGTGACGAACGCTGCATGTCTACTAGGCTAATCGAGGACTGGATAGACGGCGCAGAGGGGGGTGAGTTGCCAAAGTTTTATTCGGCAGTGATGCTGCCTTCTAAAGGGTATCAAAAGCGAATGGTGCAAATGCTGTGAGTGGCAGACGTCTACGACTCCGATGTCTGGACCGCCTCCGAGACATTCTCCCGTGATGCTTCTGCCGCGGCGTCGATCTTGTTCTGCACGATGCGCTGCAATACTGTCAGTGTCCGTTCGCGAACCTGTCGGCGTGCGAGACATACTAGTAGGTTTCTTAGGAGGACCACGATGGTCACTTTGCCAATCGCAGGCACATAGATAGACGCCTTCTCCTTAACGTCGGGACTGAAGTTTCTGTCGCTGGAGAAATTGATGCAGACGGCGCCATCCCTTAATAGGTTCGCGGGAACCTTGTACTTGTCGCCCGGGACGCCGCTGATGACCACGTCGCTGATGGGTAGGCAGTTCTCTAGCGTCCAGCCAGGCTTCTCGTGGACTTCGTGCCTCCTCTTGCGCAGACCCTCGCCTCTTGTGAACTGCTGGACGTCGTTGATGTCCACGCTGTATACGCATGCTCCGTCGTTGGCTAGCAGGGCAGCGAGCGGCCGCCCCACGACCTCGCTCCGGTTTATCACCGTCACTGTGCGGCCGTGCAGCCTGTTCCCGTACGGCAGAATGGTGTTGTATATGCGCAAGTATTCGAGAATCTTGATGACGGCGAGCGGCGTGCAGGGCAAGATGCTCTTCTTCGTGTTCGCATGGTCGAGGAAGCGAATGTTCTGGTACATGTTGAAGATGTAGCGGTGGGAGAGGCCTTCCACGTCTTTGTCGATGGACACAATCTGCTGCAGGTACTGGTCCTGGCGGTTGCCGAAGATGGGGTAATAGACGATTATCCCGTCGACGGCGGCGTCGTTGTTCGCGTCGAGGAGCGCGTCTTCGAGTTCTTCTCGGTCGATTTCGCGCAGCTCGAAGGCGAAGCCACTGCGGCGCTGTCAGCCCAATGCGCCTCTACCAAGACGAAGTCTACGAGGCCAGCGGAACGCAATCGGACGGAGATGCTCACTTTTCATTTGCCGTCTTGCCCGTCCATTCCGCGTAGACTCTCGCCGCGGGATCCGTCGACGACAGGAAGCCGACCAGGAGCGGCTTTCGGCCAATCTTGGCCAGGCCGTCCTGGACTTCTTCAAGCAGGCTCTTCGCGATGTTGGTCGCGAGGACGACCTTGCAGTGCGGCTTCTCGTCGGCCATGGGCGGGATGGATGGCGGAAAGCGGAGGCACAAGGAGCGCGAGAAGACAAGGGAAGCGGCGAAAGAGGAATTGAAAGCGTGGCGCCTATGCGATATGCCTCATATCGGCGTCTGAGGCACTCTGCTGCCAATATATGCCTTGCCCCGGTGTGTTTCTGTGCCCCTCCCCTTCGTCATACCCTCGCGTGCCCTGCACTTTTTTTTGCGCTCCGCACTTCCGACTTCGGCAGCCAATCAGCGCCTCGGCAGCGTCATCCCAAATCACAGGCCCTGGCCCGCTCTCTTGGCCCCCGCCGCCGTCCACTTTCGCAGGACGAAGCCCACGATCGCTACCTGAGTGAGCATGTCAGACATCCAGCAGTACCTGTTGGACTATGACCGGAGCAGGCGGGAGGCCAGCGCGGTCGCCGAGAACAGCGCGACGCGTGCGTGTTGCGGCTCCGGGACGAAAAAGAAGGCGCGTTGACAGGGCACAGGACTGCGGGCCGGCGACTTGAAGCTGTTGACGCTGATCGAGGAGCTCGGCGAGTACTTCAACAGCGAAGATGGAGCCATCCGCGCGAAGAGTAGGCGTCCCCGCGCCTGGAGAGAGCCGCGCTGACGAGTCCAGCCATGTCGTACCTCGCCGAGGTGCTGGCCTTCGTTCCGCAGAAGGTGCTCTCGCTACAGCAACGTACGTCACATCCCGCTCGATACCCGCTCCCGTATACAGCCGAGACGTGCACCATAGCGGACAGGTGCTCATGCGCTTCTAGGGAATCTCCTGTGCGACTTCGTGCTCGCCCGTCTCGAAGACAGCGAAGGCCTGGGCTCCTGCGCCAAGGGGCTGATAGCGCTCGAGGAACGCGGGAAGTGGGATAGCGAGAGGGCAAAGAAGATCGTGGAGACGTATGCGTATCCCTCCGTGGGCTGCCGCCTGGTCTCGTGCTTATCCGTGCAGGCTCCTCGCACACACCCACCCCCTCAACCAGTTCCGGCAGCAGAGCGAACGATACCCCGTCTTACGGCTTATAGACACATTGATGGCGAAATATAGAGAGGGTATGGAGCAGGTACGCTATCGCTTATTGGTGGGCCGAACGCTGATCTGCGCGAAGCGTTACGGTCTTTGCACGATGCCACGCCCGATTTCCTCTCACGATTCATCGCATACTTTGACGGCGAAAAGGATCCACGGAATTTAATGCTTGTGTTCTCTATCCTGAGGGTCCCTATGACGGAATGGAATATCGGCGCAGATGCTCAGGTATACATGCCGACCCTATGGCAAGGGCCGTCAATGGGAACTAACTGGATCCAGGATCTTTTCGATGCCGTCTTTAATTACTTCCCTATCACTTTTAGACCACCTCCAGATGACCCATATGGAATTACGGCACAAGACCTGAAAGACCGGCTGAGGGAGTGCATATCGTCTACCCCCGAGTTTGCTCCCTATGCCTTCCCGGCACTGCTGGATAAGCTGGATTCTACATCAATGAACACAAAGGTAGTAACGCGTGAGCTACTCCTCACATCGTATGCTAATGATAATAGCGGGATGTCCTCCAAACCATCACCTCCTCGGTAATGGAGTACGGGCCTCGTACAGTCTCCCTCTATTCAATCACGCTGTGGGACGCACTGAAGTTTGAAGTTCTCAATGTGCAGGAAGACGATCTTGCGGAGGAGGCACTGAACGGCCTGGCGGCCATTGCGAGAGTCCTATCTCAAGGGACGACCGGCCCGCTCAACGCATACCTCCGACCGATCATCAAAGAATGCAATGAGCATCTGGAGGATGCCCCGACGAAGCAGTCACAAGCTGCGGCACGGATATTGCACAAGATTGCCGACGTATCTCCCGAGGTCACCAACATTCTTCTCGCCGGCATGTTGCCCAATCTCTTCCTCTTATTTCAAACGGCGGACACCATCGCTAAGAGGAGGGGACTTTTGGAGGTGCTTGTACAGCTCATCCGTGCGAATATCGGTGTATACGGAGACTGGCGATCCATAGGCACCGCCGGCGAGCACTCGTCCAATAACGCGCTGTTGCAGTTTCGCGACCAAGCACGAGAAATCATGCTCAACGGCTTGGAGACAGCACCCATCAAAGAAGTGTCGTTCCGCCTGGTGTGCTTAGACGGTTTGCTCCAACTATCGAAAGCTCGGGGATTACTCAACGATGAAGACGTCGGCAAGATCATCCAGCTTTTCAACGCTATCGTCATTCACGAGGAGTCCTACGGCAAGGACGAAGTCAAAGAAGCTGCCATCAATGGACTCGTTGAGGTGGCCCGCCAGAAACCCCAAGTCGTCATTGACAAAGCATTCCCAGCTTTCATGGCACAACTTCCCGACACTGACATGGTAGAGTCGCGGGGCTACATCCCAGTTCTGGAGGCCTTTGCAAAGTTGGCCGGTGAAGAGAAGGTGTTTGATACTGTTATCCTCCGACTCAAGAACAAATTCGCCTCCGCGGTGAAACAGAACGCTTCCTCGGCCTACATCATTGCGCTTCTTTCGGCAATGCTCTATGCGCTCACAAAAGGCGCAAACAAGCTTGAGCAAAATCCAGAATCGTCATCCTACTTTCAGGACATCGTTCTCCCTCTACTAAAGCGGACCTCGAGCTCCGATGAGTCGCATCCAAGGGCATTCGATGACGAAGCGACACTCGACCTTGTGGGAAGGATATGCAACATAATTATAAGGGCACAGTCGGCGGAGCATCAGGAAACCATTACCGCCGAACTATACACTATGTTCAGAGGCACACCGCAAAGCGAGCTCCCCCCCTTTAACCTCAACGCACCCCCAGAGACGAACAGAACCATGATCGTCTCCACCCACCTTTTAGCATCCTTCCGCAAAGAGACGAAGCTGCCCTGCGAGCTCGACCTCCTCATCTCTTCCCTGGCAAACTACACTCAACAAGCGAACCTTTCCGCCTCTGTTCGATTCGCTTCTCTACGCCAGCTGTCGCTCGCGATCAACAAATTCTACTCGGCGCAGGCGTTGAAAACCTGCATGGATCCTCTGGTGAACTCCCCATTCGAGCTTTTTGTCCCCGAGAAACTTGATCCGCCGCGGATACGCATCATGTTTGCCTGCCTAAAAGGCATTCTCCTTCGGAGCAGCCCTGCACTCGCCACGCTGTACCCACATGTCCTGTCCTTCCTGTCCCATGCGCAGTACGGCACCACGGTCGCGCATGGCTTCGCCACTCTTCTCCAGCCTGACGATCTCCTCACGAAGCAGAACCACTGCCAAATTTCCGGACTGCACAAGCAGAAGTCATTCGCGCTGCTTGTGCCAAACATCACACGCGCCTTCCGCGAAGCCTCACCCGAGACCAAGCCTAACTATCTCATCGCGCTAAGTGGCATTTTGAAATGGATGCCCTTCGACATCGTCATGGAAGAAGTCGGCCAGCTGTTCCTTCTGCTCCTGCAAAGTCTAGATCTCAAGGGCGAGGACCTTGTCAAGGAATCTGCGATCGGCACGCTGACCTCCACCCTCGTCGAGAAACCGACTGTCGTGGAGGAGCATGCTGGAAGCCTCATCTCACGTTTGCTGGCGAATTCGATTGTGAACAAGGAGGCCGGAACGCCGGCGAAGGTCAGGGCCGCGGCGCTGAGGTGCTTGACGATTGTCCCGGACAAGCTGAAGGTGGAAGTGGTGCTGCCATACCGAAGACAGGTGTGCAAGAAGCTGACGGCTGCGCTGGATGACGGGAAGCGAGAGGTGAGATACGCGGCGGTGAGGTGTCGCGCGAAGTGGTTGGAGGTGGATGAGGCTGGAGACGATGACTGAATTGCAGGCCTCGGATAGCACACGCAAGGCTTGATCTTGACAATGCAATAATTAAGGCAGCCCGTCACTGTTGGAGTTCTGCGCAGGGGAGGCATCGCGAGTTGCTAAAAAGGGTCTAGCGTTCGGCCCCACCTGACAGCTCCCTTCTACTCTCCAGGGCTTCATTCTTCAACAACATGCTTCACACAAACTGTCACGTCGCTCAGTCGCTCCGGTTCAAAACCGCAAGAAACATTGGATATGCCATGGATATGGACGCGAGAGCATCACTTGGGAGCCATAGATCTCTGGGAGCGCCGTGTCACCTGTCGGACCTGCAGAACCCGAAGTTCGGACTCCGAGATGTCGCACCCACGAATGACCTCGGGATGCTTGAATTTTAGCGATAGCTGAAGGCTGCCTGGGCGTACCCTGCGTCAGACTGCTTCGTAAATCGAACGGTGGGTATTGAAATCTTTCATATGGCGTCTGACGTCTTGTTGTTTCTTTATCCGCTTCTTTCTTCTCTCTGTCCTTTGCACTCTCTACAGCTCCTTCTAACCTCTTCTCTACTTTTGCACCAAGAACCGAGCGTGCGACCGCACGGTGAAGCTTGCCTATACATACTTCCCATTTCACCACCAACATGCCTGCCGCCGCACCGCCAGGCTCCAAAATCCCCTCCACAATCCCCGACTCTAAGCCTCTCCCACGCCTCCTCTGCCTCCACGGCGGCGGCGTCAACGCCGCCATCTTCGAAGCGCAGTCGCGCTCGCTCATTCGCCACCTACAACACTCGTTCCGCCTCGTCTGGGCCGACGGGCCCTTCTTCTGCGACCCGCATTCCGACGTTATCCACGTCTACGGCTCGTACGCGCCGTTCCGCCGCTGGCTGCGATGGTTGCCCGACCACGCAGAGATCGATGCGGAGAGCTGCATTGACGAGATTGGGTATTCGATACGCACTGCGATGGAGGATGATGACAGGGAAGGCGGACGAGGAGAGTGGGTTGGGCTGGTGGGGTTCAGTCAGGGGGCCAAGCTGAGTGCGAGTTTGCTGTTGGAGCAGCAGGCGAGGGAGGAGAAGGCGAGGAGGGAGAGGAAGAACGACATTGGCGTCGGCCCGATTGGCGTGCCGGGCTTGAATTGGCGGTTTGGCATTTTGCTTGCGGGACGCGCGCCGTTGAGTAATTTGAACCCCGAGGTGTTGACGAGTCGGGCGCTGGTTAGTGCGGGGGATATTTCAGAGGGGTTTCAGTTTGTGGAGGAGGTGGATGGAGAGGCGATATTGAGGAAGCCGACAGTGCATGTGCATGGGATGGCGGACGCGGGGCTGCATCTTCACAGGAAGCTGTTGGATGAATATTGTGAGGAGGGGAGTACGACGCTGATTGAGTGGGAGGGGGCGCATAGGATACCGATTAAGAGTAAGGATGTGGAGAGGGTCATGGGCGCTGTGTATGATGTTGCGGAGAAGACGGGGGTGAAGGTTACGAGGACGGTGTGAGGTGCTCGCTGGAGGTGCTCGCTACCTAGGTATGTGTATTGATTTTATCACTTGTTCCGATACCTTGGACGTGTAGACGATTCCCTTCTCAGTTCTGAGGTAAAAGGGTATTTGCGACAGTCACAGCCCTGCCACAGAGGCATTGCTTGGAGCTTACAACTTAGCGATGCTTAGATGCCTGGCAGGAAGGGGTCTGTGCGCGGTCGGCCCCGACTCACCTTCTCTGTTGCTTCTCCCCGACTCACGAGCCTTGCTTCCTTTCATCCCTCACGGCGGGATTCCAACATCGATCGCCTTACCGTCCGCTAAGAGGCAGTACGTCTGCCACCCTCGCCGTGTCCGACTCACAGCACGCCAAGATGGCCGTCGCAGGTCAGGCCTACCGCCGTCATAAAATCCTTCTGTGGCCGATCGCTGGGTCCAGCTGTCGAGAAACCAGCATGACAAGCCGGAATCGGGGTGTGCTTGTTGAATGCCTCTCGACATCCCACACCAATTCCTGCCCTCTCTGTCGCGCTCTGCTAGTTCAACTCTACCGTAGGTCTAATTCTCCATGATGTTTCGTTCGTCACTACTCGCGTTCGTCTTCGGCTTCAATAGCGGCTGCTCAAGAATTCTCGTGGGGGTATCAACCCGCGAATACATCCGAGCATGGATACGACCCGGTCTTCGAAGTCTGCGGCAAGCTGTTATGATGGGTTCTACTGCGCGTATGATAGCAAGAATGTGGCTTTCTGCTGCGAGAAGGTATGTGGACTACCTCACTCCGCATGCGAACTTATGGGGGCTGACCCACCAAGTACTAGAACACTGATGTAGGAGACTGCGGAGACCTGTTAAACGAAACACTTAGCAGCACCGAACGCGCCGCACCCAATACTACTATCCCCGTAACCGCCATCTTCACTCCCTTAACCACCGCGTCCGACCAGTCTGTCGTTGTTAGACCCGACCGAACACCGCCCCCTTCCCTCCCAGGCGCCACAAACGGCTACACAAAGAACATCGACGCTGAAAGGGACATCTCCACAGCGGTCAGAGTGGGCATCGGCATAGGCGCATTCATCGGAGCAGCCGTCCTCTTCGCTCTCGCGGCTTTCTGCTTCATCCACCGCCGCCGCAAAGCGAGATATAAAGCGCTTGGGGACACAGATACAAACGCAGGGGATAAAGTGCTGGCGGAGCATCCGGAGCCGTTTCCGTCGCCGAGGTCGCTGTCTCCTGCTCCCGAAGCGTCTGAACCGATGCGAGGTGACACGGTGGTTTCTCCGGATCGGAGGTCGAGTGATGTGGTTTCGCCGGTGCCGCTTCAGCAGTACCCGGATAATCTGGGGATTTATGGCACGCCTGCAGCGCTTGCCGCGAGGCATCGTAGTCTGGAGCTTACGCATCTGCCTTCGCCGAGGACGCGGGCACATGGAGAGACGGATACGAATCTGCATCTATGAGGACGAAGCGTAAGGGACAGCGAAAGTGCCTTGCGGTCGACTATTTCTCTTTCAACTTAGCAACGCCCATTGCTTTGCATTGCTGGGCGTTCAAAAGCGGTGGTCCTCGATCCATCTCCGCGCTTCCTTTTTCCTAACGATTCTTAAGATTGCGAGCTATGGTCGCCTCAATAATATACTTCTCTTTATTTCTTTCAATACTGCCAACTTCTTCCATTTCCTTTTACTCCGCAATTCCGCATCAAGCCGTGTCTCGTTCATCGCGGGCGCTTCCGAGGAGCGTGCTGACGCGTTACTCGAACCGGTCTAACCGCATCACCAAGCGTGAATATATGCTCGTCATGGACCACCTTGGAGATCTCACGGCTTGGGTATTTGCGAAACATCGCGTTCGCCAGTGGTGCAGCCACGCTACTTTCCTTGGAAGGCCATCTCACAAAATACGTATGTCAAGACGGACTAAAAAGTGAGCCGCTTCTTAACATCTATGACGCCAGTCGCACTCTCCCCTAATCGACGCGTCAGAGTCCACTGGGTACGGAGTCAACGTGACACATGTATATCGGCCAAAGCCTCTCCGGTGCCGGCCGGGGAGTCTGAGAGGATCTCGCATTCGCCTGTGGCAGTGGTCGACGTGACGTTGGGTCCATGCACCTGCGCAGCATACGTAGCATGTGAGGTGCGGACGAATATGAACATGTGGGAGTGACGCAAGGTTTCATAATGGGGCTTAAGAGGTGTATAAAGTCTCACGGAATCGCCATTCTTAAAGGATCTTCTTCATCAAAGCATTCAACTACATCTACAACGTTCATCCACCCTTTCAAACCCTCTACGAACAGCAAACACCTCATCAACCATGCAGAACGAACGCGGCCAAGGCGTCTCCCACGCAACCGGCGGCTCCAAGGTCCCCGAGAAAGCTCAGCAGAAGGTCCCTCAGGGCCTCGAAGAGGATCTGCCGAACACGGTACGCCGCCACTTTGCCCTCTCTCATTCCGTCTCCACCACGATCATACTCACCGTGTGCTGGGTATCCTGGGCGGTATGCTGACTTGCTGACAAGATTCACGACACTGGCTCCGGCACCGGCCGCCAGACACACGCCAAGGATGGCGGCGATGCGTCGATAGTCCCGAAGGGTCTGCAGAAGGCTGTCCCTGAGAAGGTGGAGAGGGCGCTACCGAACAAGATTCATGATACGGGGGATGAGAAATAGTAGATAGTTGATGTATACATGTAGTCTTATCGGACAAAGGGTCTTTGAGAGGATGAAAGGTGTGTGATAGGATGTGATAATGGATGAATGGATCTCGCAATGCAGTTGACTTTAGGCAGTGAATTTGCCACTGGACATTCAGATGCTGTGCCTATCCTACACTTTTCGTCGGACATGCATGAGGAAGTTTGGGCGTGCCTGTGATGAGCTCCCTCCATGAGACTTGCGCCAAAATTATTCCTAACCATTGTTGGTGCTCGCTAAGGCATCTCCGCATTCTAGTTGGTGGGACGGAGGGGTCACCGGGTGGATAGCGGTGCCAGCACTACTAGTGACTCGTTGGAAGGAGAGAAGAGTAAAATTAGCGCCTGCGACAGCCTCTGATGCATATCTCGACGGCTGTGCGAAAATTACCCGTTGCGGCAGGTTGCCCACGTGGCGGCGCGGCTAGACCCATCGCCCGTATCGCCGCCAACCTGGGCACATCATCCCATCTCTGACTTCTGCACCGCGCCTCGCCTTCTCCGCGTTGCACGAACTCGCACCTGCAATACTGCATGCTGATGCCTTCCGGCCGGGACGAGTATGCCAGATCCCCCGTTTCATTCTCGGGCCACGCGTTCTACGGCCGTCGGTCCTTCGCGGTGATGCATTCACTGAGGCATCATTCGGCAGCCAAGAAGCCACGCCTCGCGTTTCTCGTATGGCGCTTTTGCACCGCAACGGTCACGCCTTGTGGCTGCAGCCGCTCTTTCAACTTCAGCTGCGACGTCTCCCCACCGCTGCAACTTCCACGTCATGCTCAAATAAAAAAGTCGAAGGGAGTGTTGCCTAAACGTATATGCCGATCGGCATACGCAAGACGGCGATATCTGATGCTACCATACTGTTGTTGAGTATATAGCCGTCTCCGCGTTTCCTTTATCTTCCTCCTTTCGACTCTACCGAGGTTGCAAGGGATCGGGTCTAGTCACCTGACTACATCTACAACACCATGGGAAAGCGATCTTCAAAGAAGAAGGCGAAGGAGAGCATCGAGAACAACGCTGCCAATTCTGAGAAGAAGGCGGAAGACTCACAACAGATACCGGCTATCTCTCCAGCAAGCGCCTATCTCAAGCTGTGGTCTTTCGCAACTCGCTGGGATGTGTTCCTTCGCATTTTGGCCAGCCTGTCCGCCGCCGGCGCTGGAACCGCTGAGCCCGTCATGGCCATCGTCTTCGGCAACCTTGTCAACGTTTTCAATGGGAACCCACCAGTGACACCAGAGAAGTTCAGGTCAGAGATGAACCAATACGGTCTATATTTCGTTTACCTGTTCCTCGGCAAGTCTGCCGTAAGTCTCTCTTGAGTCTGCTCAATGACAAACTAACCCTTGCAGTGCGTGTATATCGCCGGTGTCCTCTTCAACTATACGGCTTCGAGAATGACCAGGAAAATCCGATTACAATATCTCCGCAAGGTTCTCCACCAACCTGTCTCATATTTCGACACGAATGCTCCAGGTACCATCGCTTCTAGTCTCGCAAACGACACGAATGTCGTCCAGGTGGCGCTCGCGGAGAAGGTCGGCATCGTCTTCCAGGCATTTTCCATGATGATGTGTGCTTTCATCATCGCCTTTACAAGGAACTGGAAGCTCACCCTCGTCACAATAGTCATAGTCCCCTACATGATAGTCATGACTGCCGTCTTCGGCGGTATGAGCGCCAAGATCGAAGCTAAGGTAAACCAAATGGTCGGGCAAGCTGATGGAGTCGCCGAAGAAGCGCTAAGTAGTATACTCAATGTTACCGCTATGGGAGCTGCTGAGAAGCTTGTTCGCCGTTTCGACGTCCATATCAAAAGGGCAATGCAGCTATCTAAGCGCATTGGTCCGCTGAACGCGGCCATCTATGGAGACAGTAAGTTGTTTTAGCGGGAGCATCATCTACACACTAACAGCCTAGTGTTCCTCTCTACCTATAGCGGCTACGCTCTAGCACTTTTCTACGGGGTCAAACTTGTGTAAGCGAAGCGCAGAGTACGCACATCGAACATCTATCTGCTAATTGTACCGCTACTTTAGGAACCGAGGCCAGATCAGCGGCGGCGCTGTTACGACCGTCCTATTCTGCATCGTCCTCGCGAGCGGTTCCATGGGATTCATCGCTCCCGTCATACCCGATTTCACCAAAGCCACCGCTGCGTCAAAGCAAATTATCAAAAGGATCGGGGATCCGAAAAACAAGGTCGCATCGGAAGCTACGCGCTCTGGTCAAGAGATTCGCCATCTCCGGGGCGAGCTGGAGGTGAAGGATGTATCATTTTCTTATCCTGAAAGGCCTACGGTTACCGTTCTCAACAGGCTGAGCCTGCATATTCCCGCAAATAAAGTAACTGCAATTGTGGGGAGCAGTGGAAGCGGGAAAAGCACCATTGTTGGCCTCCTGGTAAGTTTCATGCCGCGCTTGATTTGCGACCCGTGTTACTTTGCCACCTCCGTTGGGATAATCCGGATCTTGTCTCAGTTGGAGCGAGCTACTGTGCTCTATTACACCTATTTCTAGGCGTCAAACTCAATGATGCTGCCTCACATCTATGCGCTTTGCTTATGGCAGATACTAACGCACAGCAGGAAAAATGGTATACTGTCCACGAGGGCACGATTCTGGTAGACGCGCAGAATATCAACGAGCTTGATCTCACATGGTGGAGAATGCAGGTTGGTCTCGTTCAACAGGTGAGCCGCGATGCCCAGTGGTTTCCCGACCATCATTAACAAGTGTCTAGGAGCCGATGCTCTTCAACGATACTATTTATCGCAACGTACTCAACGGCCTGCGCGGACCCGAGTACGAGCAGCTATCGGAAGAGAAGAAGCGGGAGATTGTGATTGATGCCTGCAAACAGGCCAATGCTCACGATTTCATCGAACAGCTGCCTCAGGGCTATGACACCCCTGCGGGAGAGCGAGCCGGAATGCTTAGCGGTGGCCAAAAGCAACGAATCGCTATTGCGCGCAGCATCGTCTCGAACCCGAAGATCCTTCTCCTTGATGAAGCAACTTCTGCGCTGGATTCAGAATCAGAAAGAGCGGTCTCGGCGGCGTTGGAGAAAGCTTCCCGAGGCCGGACGACCGTCATGATCGCTCATAAGCTTTCAACAGTCGTGAACGCCGATAATATCGTCGTCCTGGAGAAGGGCGTCATAGTCGAGCAAGGGACGCATGCTCAGCTTCTCGCATTAGGAGGCCACTACTGCAACTTATTGCTTGCACAGGGCGGCTCTAGCGGCCACTCTTCCGAAAAGGACGTCTTCGTGGAACAGACTGAGGATGTCTCTCGGACTGTATCGCGAAGGCTGACCCGCCGATCGACTAAGGGTGCAATTGCGCCTTTGGAAGATACAAGCTCTTCTCTGGAGTCACCGGTAATCAGCCGTAAGCGAAGGCTCTTATGGTGCATCTATCAACTGTATGCAGAGCACCCAGGACTTATCTGGCCCAGCTTTATCGGTCTGGTCGCTGCCATTGCTGTCGGGGCTGCTTTTCCACTCCAAGCCGTCTTATTCTCTCGGTTCGTCACCATCTTCGAAGCTCAAGGGGACGAGCTAATCCGCCGGGGCAACTTCTGGGCCCTCATGTTCTTCATTCTCGGAATTTCCAGCTTTGTCTGCTATCTTGTGCTGTTCTCCGTCATGGGGATCGTCGCGTCCAAGTTTGGGACAATCTATTGGCACTCCTATCTCAGGTCCATGCTCGGCCAGGATGTTGTCTTCTTCCAGCACAAGGCGAACACTGCCGGAGGACTCACGACACTCTTACGAGGTGACGGCGACAGCATGTACCTGCTCTTTGCGATGAATTCGGGACTACTTATCTCGATGATAGTGACCCTTGTCGCATGCTGCATCCTATCCATTGCGGTAGGCTGGAAGCTCGGCCTCGTTTCCGTCTTTGGATGTATTCCGGTCTTGCTGGGTTCCGGTTTCGCGCGGATGAGGCTTGATCTGGGAGCTCAGGACCGATGCGCTGCTGCATTCCTCGAGAGCGCTAGGTACAGCACTGAGGCGATTTCCGCGATCAGGACAGTGTCGAGCCTGACCATGGAGGGAAAGGTGGAGAACATGTATCATGAGAAGCTGGAGAGCGCTTCTGCTAGAACGCTTCGGAGGATGCTGGTAGAGATGGCGTTTTACACCTCGGGAGATACTCTCGGGCTTGCTGGTAAGACACCGCACGATATGTCGGGAAAAATTGTAGGCTCTAACCTTGATTGAAGTATGTGGTCTAGTATTCTGGTACGGCGGACGGCTTGTGTCGTTTGGCGAAATGTCGTCTGCGCAGTACTTTCTCATCTTCGCGGCAATCCTTTTCGGAGGACAGTCGTCAGGATTTATATTTGGCTTCACGACTAGTGAGTACCATATTCTTGCTCTATCTAATCCTACGTTAACAGCTCGATTAGGCATCAACAAGTCACACGCAGCTCTAAATCGCATATTGTATCTGACGCACACCAAACCCACCATCAACTCGTCAACCGGGCTCGATCCTGCACAGGCCCAGATAACGGCAGATGTTCCAACAATAGAGTTCCGTGACGTCCACTTCCGGTACCCGTCACGGCCCACAGTCCCCGTTCTTCGGGGTATATCTCTATCCGTCTCACGCGGCTCGCATGTCTGCGTCGTGGGACCAAGCGGGTGCGGTAAATCGACTCTTGTCGCTCTCCTTGAACGCTTCTACGACCTGCAAACCCAAACCGAGGACCAAAATGCCTACGATTCGGGCGAGATATACCTATACGGCCGTTCAATCACCGAATGGGATATTAACAAACTGCGCGGGATGATGGGCCTCATGGCGCAAGACACTATCCTCTACCAAGGCACGATCAAGGACAACATCCTCCTCGGGATCGACGAAAGCAAGATCCATCCCTCAGAGCTCCAATCCCGCGTCGAAACTGCATGCCGCCAAGCTAACATTCACGAATTCATCGCCTCCCTCCCGCAATCCTACGCCACCGACATCGGTGCCCGCGGTGTGGCTCTCTCAGGTGGTCAACGCCAACGTCTCGCTCTCGCTCGATGTCTCATCCGCAATCCAGACATCCTTCTGCTCGACGAAGCCACGAGCGCGCTTGATCCAGAGAGCGAGAAAGCTGTGCGGGATGCGCTGGACAGAGTCAGGCTGGAAAGGGAAGGGCTGACGATCGTAAGTGTGACGCATCAAGTTGAGGCTATGCGGGATGCAGACCGAATTTTTGTGGCTGAGAGGGGTGCTATTGTCGAGGAGGGCAGGTGGGATGAGTTGATGGGGAGGAGGGGGAGGCTTTGGGGGATGGTGATTCAGGGGGAGGTACAGGGGCATACGTGAGGAGGTGCGGTGGGGAGGGAGTGTATTATATGAGCGAGTTCGTTTGCGGGTTTTAGATTTCCATGTCTCGAATTGACGCACTGAAGTGCGGCCATCTGTCTATGTTGGCTGGTGAAGCCTCAGGGACCGTGCTTACGTAAGTTTGCGTCTGTGGCGCAACCTTAGTAAGCTCAACCAGCCACCAGCCCCGAACGAGAACTGAACGTCTACACCACCCCGCCCGGCGAACCATTCTCCTGACTTGAGCCGCCCACTTCTATGCAGCATAGTTCTACACCTTTCGCTCTCTTCAGGGCCGGCTGGTCTTCATAGCGCCGAGCATGACGGATGGGGTTGCGCCGCGTACAACCTCTCTTGGTTGTCTAGCCGACTTCCACTGAGCGCATTCCCCACAACCCAATCCGTGCAAAAGATGTCTGTAATTGGAAATTCCGGAGCAAGGCGAGTCCGCAACAGGTCAAGGTAACGTCACTTGTGTCTTTCACATTAATACGTAAGTTTTGGGTTTCATTAAAATATACCACATCGAAGCGATCGCTCGACAGCATGACCGCGGGGATATATACACGAACGCACACTCCCGCACTAGTAGTTGTACTTGTAGCACAACTTCCCATCCAAGGTATTAATAATGTCCCTAACCTTTACATTAGGCCTCAGCCCATTTACCGATACCACCGTGTCCAGCGTCAGCGGATTCCCCACCCGATCCGTCCCGTCGATGTACGTAACGCGCGCTGCGTCCGCATTCTGCCAGATACGGTAGTTGCGATCGATGAAGGCGTGGTGCAGCCAGAAGACTGGGTCGCCGGGCGACGCATACACGTCGGCCATGACGGCGCCAATGCCGTTGTGGGCCCAGGCGTGCAGGCCGCCTTCGGCGTAGTAGGCCATGTCGGCGTAGTCCGTGCGTGCGTTGATGGCGTTGAGCAGGGCGGAGTTGCAGTTCTGCGTCTGGCTGGCGTCGCCGTTGCGGGCGAGGCAGTGCGCGGTGTTGCCGGAGCCGGGGCCGATGTTTAGTGTGAGACCGGCGAATTGCTGGGATGGGCATGTTAGTGGATTGTTCTCAGGAGTGGATTGCCAAAGAAGAGGAGGATATATACGCACCCCGTCTGTTACACACCGTCCACCAAGCGCAATCCCACCGAACCATGAGCTCGAGAAAATGGACGACTGCGAGAAGCGGCCTGGATAGCGGGTCTCGTCAAACCAAGGCAATGGGCCAGTGAAGCCGCACTCAGAGCGCAGGATGTCCTCAAACGTCCACAGGAGGTATCGGTGCCAGATCAAGAACTTGGAGTTGTTGTGCACGTTCACGGTGAGCGTCTGGTGCAGCGCAACGAGATCCTCGTAGCGATTCCTGGCCGCGGAGAACTGGCCCGAGGCCGGCTTGCCTATCAGGCATTTGACGGCGTTTACGAAAGACTGGCGATCGTTGTTGTTCATCGAGTCCCATTCCATCCGGACGCGCGGGTTCGCGCACGTGGCCGCGGCGGCCATCAAGTTCATCGTGGGTTCGCGAGTGGGCGGAGTAACAGCGGGCGCGTTGAGCACATCTTCGATGGTGAATTTGTTAGGGCGCGAGGTGTTGAAAGCCGTGAGTGGTAGGGCTGGAGCGACAGCACGGGGTGGAAGAGCGACAGCAGACACGCCTTCGACAGCGAGCAGAGCCGCGAGAGAAAACGAGAGGCGCATGGCTATTGGCAATGATACCCCAAAAAGCCAAGAAAAGGAATTAAAGATTAACTAGTATTATAATTAAAACGGACCTTTTTTCTTCTACCTGTGTGTAACGAGTGCTGGGCAGAAGAATCCGCTGCAGAATCCATTTTTGACGGGATACGTATCGCCCCTTATATGGGAGGGGAGGGGAGGGGGGATGTGTTCACCGCATTGCAATCTCCTTGCCAGCTCGTCGCCTTATTTCTCTGCCGTCCGGCCTGCCTGCGCTCAGTCAACAACAAAAACGAACACGAACATAAATTAAGCTTAGGGAGACTGCAGCCATAGAATTGGAAAGATTGAAGGCTGCTCCTCGCCGCCAATCAGACGGCTCAATGCCGGCGGCTAAACTGCTTCGGGATCGTGGCTCGACGAGGGTTCCAGCCGAGCTGCCTCAAACGGGCTGGCTGGCGCTGCTGGAATACGGGGGCCAGGGGGCTAATGAAGAGGTACCGAGTTGTGTGGTACAAGCGGGTAGGTTGTGGATCTGCTGATGCCACCACCAGCCGACCGACTTTTCCTTTGCTGACGATGATCCGCCGAACGAAAAGACGCTTTTCCTAGCCTGAGGCGTGTTCCTGCCGATATTTCCGGGGCCTGTCTGTGTGTGCGTGAACGGCGTCGGCACCGAGCCGAGCTTGGGCCTGGTCGCGTGTATGCTAAGAATAGGTTCTACGGAGGTATCGTCGTTTATCTTCCGAACATGGTGATTTCTCGCATTGCATTGCGCTGGTCCCCTGGATGAGGATGCCGATGTGTCCTACAGGATGTGTTCCGGTCTATCAGGGGCTTGGGGAGAGATTTGGCTCCAAGTGCACGGCAAACGGCTCCAGAGGTACGAACTATTCTCCACTACGACATTGACAGCGAACGACGACGAAACGACGAGCTTGCCCGCATGATCAAGAGACGACAACACTAGAGCCGAGAGGGGAGATTTCCTGTAAAGCCACGCGCGAAGCCGTTGGTCGTATCCCCTGCCGCTATCGTATTCTACTCCGTACACCAGGTTCGTAAGGGGCGGCGCCTAGGCATGGCATTGTCTTCACTTCTTCCAACGACTTTTTGTGGGGTTTAGTGGCAGCTTGCTGAGTGTGAAGTTACCGCTCGCTCTTTATTTTCGATTGCCGTGCGCCACCACGAACACTATGTAACCTGGCGAGCCAACGCTTCTATTTCCTTTAACATGGTCCACAGTACTAAATGTTTAGCGCGCTGAGTAAGCTTCAGCTTCTACAACTTAGTATCACCGGCTAACCCGCTTCGTCGAATAGTGATTGATTGATTGACTGGTTTCTCTCGTGTTTGAGTCACCAACCTAGATAGGAAAATAGTGTACGTGTATGTATAAGCATTGCAATACTATCTAGAATACAAGTTCTACTATGACTATCTATAAAAGGATAACTCCACGATGCCAATGCTAAGTATGTTGTTAGAAGTCCCATAGAGTGCCGAATGCGTGCAACCCGGCTGCGCGGCAGCCTTGCATCATCTCATCATTTCCCTGCATGTTGGACGTAATGAAGATGACCTCGGCTCCAAATCTTGTCCAGGTATCCTTGAGAAGTTCCATAGTGTCTGGTCGTCCTCCTCGTTTCTTTGAGTCCCAGAGGATCATCCTCTCGGGTTCCATGTGCTTATGGATCAGGCCCGTAATCGTCGGCCCAAACGTTCTCTCTTGATCAGAGCCTATCCAAATGAGGAACCAGTCCGGGCTCTGGATGCACGTGGACAACGCTGCCCCGATGCCGGTTCCGGTGCAGACGCGAATGCCTCTCTTGAACATTGCCGAGGCATGCCCCACGCCAGCTATGGTGTGTTAGTGGATGACGACGGCGAATAGGGGGAGACAACGTACCGAACTTCAGCTCCCTAGTCCACACTGTCTTGGGTGGATTGGCAACAAGATCCTTGGTGAAGTCACCCTGAACGCCGCAGATCATATAGTGATGCCTAGCCTTCCGGCCCTCGCTAATGATCCCAAAGGCGTGGTACTCCATGATTGAAGTGCGGCTGATTCTTCCCAAGAGACCCTGCTGCATGCCACGCTCGAAACGGAGAACCGCAACTTTGGGAGATGGGATTTCAACCTCAACAGGGACCTCACGAAGGGTAACCCAAGGGATGAGGACACTGTGCATCATCAGTAATAGTTACCGAACAAGCGGAGAGCAACGTACAACACTGTCATAAACACGGCAAACCAAAGCTCTTGCGCGCTGAGCAGGGCGTGCGTGTCGGATCTCCATTGCCCAAGTTTAACGTCGTAAACATTTCCCATAACTACGAATATCCAGGTGGTCTAGTATAAGTCAGCGCAGGCACAGTGGCAAATTGAGATAGGGGTACGTACTGCGAGGCCCAACCATCCAATAAACCGATGATGCTTTTCGAATACGTTATGATACGTGCTAATCGAGGCGTTAGTTATCTAAAGTTCGATGTAGAAATTGGACCCACTTACTTGCGAACCCAAGGAAAGGCACTTAAGACGGAAATGATAATAAAGACGTTTGTGATTATGCCGCTGGCGATCACAGCAGGGTTTTGAACGGCGCGATAACGAATGATGTCGACGATCTTGAACACCAGCCAGCTAGAGACTCTGTCAGTACCGTTCATCACCGGATTGAAGGGTTGCCTTACGCAGCACCGGAGAGAGCGCATCCCGAATGGATGCCTCCGACATGCTGCAGAATAGACGTCGCTGCGTACTTGACGCGCATTGGGGCCCACTAATGAATCTTTGTCAGCAATCGTCCCATGACTAGTGAAGAGAAGGGGCACGTACGCTTCGCAGGCCATATATGGCAACCATGTACAGAAAACGCATCCACAACTCGTTTCGGAACATAATTGCGCAGAGGAGGTTGCCCAGTACCAAGGCGCCCAGGTGGTTCTCGGCGTAAGGGAACCGCCCCAGTGCGGCCATGATGATTCCAGTCAAGTTGAGCAAGGTAACGAACGTGAAAAACTTCCGGTACGTGTTGAACCAAAGATCGAATAGGATCCATCGACTGATTTTTGGTTTTCGCGGTGCTGGTTTCTTGACGGTCGCCTCGAGTACGTTGGCGTCGGTGGCCCGCCGCCCTGCCGGCCATGACAGCGACAGTTCAGGCACACTGGAGAACGGCGTGATGCCTTCATGGACTGGTGAGGCAGGGGATAACAGCTGGGTGTTGATGTGCGTTGCCCTCTTCGGGCCCATGTAGACGAAAGGTGGAGGCGCCGTCAACTCCAGAGTGCTCTCGTACATGCCCTTCTCTGCATCATCGAGAGAGTCCTGGCTGCGGCCACCGGCAAGGTGGCTTTGCGGTGAGACTACCATGATGAGCTCACGCTCATGGAGGTTCGAGACACAGATGCTGAGAAACGACGCGGCAGGGGTGACTTGGGATGGGGAAGTCACCTGCGGATTGCCAGAGGGCGAGTTTTAACCAGTCCCGGGGGGGTCAAGCCCCACCACTTGGGTGTTCTAACGACCCGAAGGAGACAAATGAAGTTCCATCGCCAGATAGATTCTGTAGAATAGGCCAGCCCAATGTGCCGACAGTGGGTGGAACGTACTCCCCAGGTAGCAAGGCAGCTATGGGCAGTCAAGTGGCACGCGGGCAATTGCCGTCCGTTCTGGCCGTGACACAGAGGCGCAGTCCCATTTAGTCCGTTAGAGTAATATATGAAGCGATATTGTCGATTTCTCGTGTCGCTTGTTCACAGCCTGCGCTGCTGTCATAGGTGGTGCTGATTTTGAACAAGGCCCCACTACCGACTCAAAGAAGACGACCGGTACCGTGACCCATAGCCTGGTCATTGGGATGTTCCACAGGCATTCATGGCCCCGTTCAGGGATATTGAGGCTCTGCATCCCCTCGTCCGACGCCCGACGGTGACCGTTCGGTGTTCCCACGCTTCACTGCGTCGAGGCGCAGGAGCTAGAATCCGGGGTTAATATGGATAAAGGGGGCTTGAATTAAAACTTGCCTTATCAGCTCATATATATGGGCTATCATCTCTCATCTTGTCCATACTCGACATGATCTCATCGTACAGTAGTTGGGTGTTTATACGCTCAACCATGGTTCCTTTGGTTTCGCCTAACTCGTCAACAACGCGACGATGGATGGAGGCTGCCAGCAAACGATATGCCCTGGATATAATTGCCGACATGCCACCTCAGTGGCGGAAAAAATGTGACGTAGGGGACTCCACCAAGGCTCGAACGCGCACAGGCGCACGAGGGAAAGGCAACGCCGGCGATCATCCTAGGCCCTAAATTTAAGCTTAATCACAGCCTTCGAGCAGTGGAACGAGTGTTTCAATCTACGGTATCCACATCCATGCCGGCAATCAAAACATGGTGGCTCCACGCCCCCACACTTCAGCCGCATGCCGGCAAAAAGTCGAAAATGCGTGGAAGTGCCGCATGCTTCAGAGATGCTCGCCCCCGTCACCCGACGACTGTTGCAGACCGGCGCGGCGGGGGAAATCGGGAACGGGGATCCAGTAGACTTTGGAGGATAGTTATCTGAGTGTCTGAGTGTTAGTGAGTGTTTGCGTCCTAGTGTAGTGGCGAAATCGTACTTGAGCTCCGAAGCAGTTGTAGTTAACGCAAGCGGCCGGCGTCTCGGTCCGGAGGAGTCTGAGTATGATTTAGCGCGCCTAAAAAGGGCAGCTGAAGGTCGAAGTTTTGTTGACGCTATTGGGATGGTTTATGTTTGCTCTCGTGTGAGCCACGTTTTTGTCTGAACTTGCGGTTTTGGGCCCGGAGGACTGCATGTTGTCGTCGCCTGCAGGTCTTGCCCAAAAGTTACATACTGTGCGCCCGATCAACAGCGTTATGATAGCAACACATAGCATTATCTCTCCCGCACCTCTTATACCACCCGTAGCTTCCGTAGCACCCGGTCGCAAACGCGGCTTGCCTGACGTCAAGAGCTGAGGTTTGCCCGACGAAGTTTCCTCACCGCCGTACGCTTAGCTCAGTCGGCTTAGAGCTCGTGCTCATTCACTACCTGCCATGATATTCACCGCATACTTGTGGTGGAATTGGAGAATGCGTATGCGCGAGCAAGTTTCGCTGCGAAGTTGCGCGTTTGTTTGCTAGAGTGCGGGTGACGTAGTGCAGTATGCGGATTTTAAAATGGGCAGCTTGATGCGCGAGCTATGGAGTACGTTGGGGAGTGGGGTGCGCGGAGGGTTATACGATGCGGGGCCCCGCGGTGCGGATGTTGAGGGAGACTGGAGTACGGTCTCGATGATGAGATCGCGGAGTTTGCGGCGAAGGTTGAGGAGGGATGGGATAGAGGATTGCGCAGGCACAGGCAGGGGGTGGATGAGTGCTGGGAGTGAGTGCGAAAGCTTGAAATGAGTCGGAAAATAAATAGTGAAGTTGACTCATACATACAAGGACAGAAGGAACCGCACCCGATTCCTTATTACGCTTGGGGAGCGGTGATCGACTGACGAACAACATTGCTGGTAGTCTATAGATAGTCAGCCAGTTTCTATCCCGTACATATTCTCGACATCCACACCAAATTGATCATCTTTCAGCATAACCAACCCACTCCCCTCACCCATCCACCTCTCCCAACTAAGCCCTCCCGGCGTTGCTGCTCCGGTACTCCCTATACCCCCTATCCGTCCACTTCCTATTATCCCTCGGCAGCTCCGCCACAGGCAGTCTCGCTACAACCGTCGCATTATTCCCCATGCCCGGCTCCTGATGCTCCTCCCCAATTCCCGACTCCCTCTTCTTCTTTCTAATAGAACCACCCTTAGTGCGCTGATGCTTCTTTCGCCTGTGGAGAGAGTACGCAAGCCCACCGACGATTAGGAGCATGCCGACCAAGGCGACGGGGATGGCAACCATTTTAGACCTCTCCGTTGGGTGAGCCTCGAGGGGCTGCGCGGTTCCCGGGCTGGGGAGCGATGTTGTGGTCGTGGGGGTGGAGGAGGAAGTCGAGGAAGGGGTGGAAGGCGTAGCGCTAGATGCATTAGAAATGCGGGTGTAGATGGTTGAGGTCGTTGCGGGCGCAGTCGGGTTGCTCGTGGACGAAGTAGAAGGCGAGGTGCTGCCGATTGGAGACTGCCGTGTGATAATCACGCAGCTCGAACCCGACGTTAAGGGATCGTTTGAGCGGCCGGACGTTTCAGAAGGCTGCAATTGAATCACCGAATTATCGCAAGAAGTGACAAGCGTTGTCGCTGTGATTGGGATCGAGCGCGAGCTCGGGAGCGGAATTGGTATCCCGGGCTCCCGTGCGTCGTTGCTCGTGCCCGCATCGTTAGCGAGGCCCTCCGCCTTTATCTTGCGGAAAGTACTTACGTAGGGGTGTTGGTGAGGAACACTCAGTCGACACTGCTGTTCTCCAAATAGTGCTGGTGATTAACGTTGATGGTGCTGTAAGGGTAGTAACCATTGCGTTTGCCCTGCTTGAAGCGTCGAGATCACTCTGCGGTTGGTCTGCAGAACTCGTTCTCAAGCTGATAGCAACCAGAAGGAATAGAAGAGAGAGATACAGAAGAGGAGTATAAGGCCCAGGAGAAAAAAAAAAGTAGGAGTAAAGAAGAGGGGGCAATCATAGGGCAAAAGAATATGGGTTGCGGAAACGAGTGGAGAGTCGGCGTGAAGAGGGAGGCGCACGGCGACCACGAGGCCACAGCGCAATCGACCTGGACCAATCACGGCGCTGTGAGTGTTGCGGTGTAGTAAGACTACCCACGTAGTCAGCGCTTCGAATAGTGGTGATTGCGAGCAGAAAGGGACTGAGACAGTGTATGCTGGGAGCTAGAAGTACAATAGTAAGCAGCCGAGCGAGAGAGGTTGTGGCGTTCGACGGACTCAAAACCGATCGAGTGTAGCGAGAAGGGTAATGAGAAGCCTGAGGTCTCCGGTGAGCAGTGCTGAAGGCGGGGTTGAGTTTGTAGTCTAGCCTGCACCGTTGCACGGCCGCGAGAGCGCGGTTTACGAGCAAAACCGATGTAAAGAGTAGGGAAAGGTGCGAACGAATTTTCGAACATAACCTGAATTAGTTGAATGAGTGATGAAGCCCGCGGGCGTGAAGGGGGGAAATTGAAGACGGTTAGCTGCCAGCGTACTGTCTCAGACCAAGACCGCAAGCTGCCATCACGACAAGCGATCTGAGACAGCGCTTTACTGCCCTAGGGCTGAGGAGAAGAAGGAACACGGATGTGAAATATTGGGATTCTTCAAGCAATCCAGAACGAACCTCTCCTGCGGGGTATATTCAGGCTCTCTGCCGAACCTGGTCGCCTTCGCGTCGCTTCTGAACCATCCAAACGCGGTCTTTCCTTCGTTTGTTGATTCGTTCCCCACTGAGCGTGGGAGCTTCATGCTAGGGAGCTAATTGCCCGTCTTCTCCCGGTTGACGGCCCCGGTATCCACGGCGGAAGCGAGGTGTCATAGCTCATTCAATCCCGGCGCCACACTATCCTCACTTCGCCTTGTTCTTCGCCGCCTCCGCCTCTCTCCTCGTCGCGTCCTCCAATAGCGCCGTATCCACAGCGCCGCTGGGTAGGTGTACGTATCGGACGACGGATCCTCGAATGAACATGTCGCGCGTCGAGCACTACCCTCTTATTAGCCTCCTACACACTCCTTCGCTCCCTAGTCCTATGGCTCCCGCATAGGTCTTGAAAATGGGGAGAATATTGGGGGAAGCGCACCAGATGCGGCCATCTCAGCTCATCCGTCGCCTCGGCATTATCCAGCTTGATATTCAGGTATTGGTCGACGCTCTTCAGCGTGCCGCGGATGCAGACCTCGTTCTTGAGTTCGACGGTGATTTCATGGTCTACGAGTGTTTTGAAGAAGCTGCCGCAAGCGTTAGCGCTCAACTGCTCTCTGAGCCTTTGTGGGATGACGATGAATATAGCATGCGCTATGCACGTTTGACGCTGTAAAGGATGTGCGGAGATGAGCAGTGCGTGATATAAGATACAGACCTGAAGAAGAGCATTGTGAGATGGGTAAGGTGTCGTGACGATTGAGGGTTTGTGGCGTTGGTGGGCTGTAGTGTGCTTTCGTCGTGCGGGAAGCTCGAGGTTGATCGTCGAGCGTAGGGCGCGATTGCCGAAGATTTGCCGTTCTTCACGTGAGCTGTCTTTCCAGAGGTCGCCGTGGCGCCCCGCGCCTTCTCACAGTATAGCTAGCTAGAAGCGAAGAGAGGACTCCAAATATGAAGCGAAGAGAGTGATTGATACAATTTCTCATTTGTGACAAAAGGAATTAGCTATTGTGATATCAATCCCAACCGAGATCCATGTTATGCTATCCCTACGCCAGCCAGCCGAAGCCCCAACACCATGCCAATGCAGATGATCCTATTCAACCCGCCATTCTACCAACGTGATGTCATGACTTCTTCTTCGCATAACCCGTTAGATATCTCCACCCCGAGCCTTCCCTTGCCCCCTCCTCCAACACCTGCACGACACCCTCCAGAAACCTATCCTCCTCCTTGCCCATCTCCATTTGCAACCTCAGCAGCCACCGCTCCCAATACCAACTCCCTACGATACCAGTCATCATCGCAGCATCAACTGTTGTACCGAATACCGGCGCTTCAGTCACATCCACCTGACCGTCCGGGCTGATACTCCTCTCCTCTTGCTTAGGCTCAGCACCGACGCGGAGTCTGTCCTTCCAGTGAGCAGCCGTCTTGCCCATCGGCAAAACCATCCACATCCTGTGCACATCCTTAAAGCCAGCTTTGCGGAGGCGTGGAACGAATGATTTCGTGGGCGCGGCGTCGTAGCCTCGTGTTTTGAGATTGAAGCCAAACTCGACGCCCATGGCTTGGGCTTGGCTACCTGCGTGGATGATGTCGGCATCGAGCAGTGAGAACTCAAGAATGCCGCCCGGCTTGAGGCACCGGAAGCACTCTTTGAGGCAGAGATCGTACTCATCCATTGAGCGACCCAGGGGCTTGTCGGTCTTGAGAAGCTCATGCAGTGTGCGTACTGAGACAACATCGAAGTGGCCATTGGGGAAGGGTAGAGTCCAAAGGTTAGGAACTGTCATGTGCTTGTGATTGTCTGGCCCAGTAACGTTGGAGGTGAGATTGCGGCCGGCCGTGTATACCGTGGTGGTGACGGTGTATGGATAGTCGTACGCGATCTGCCATGCCCAGTCGTTGGTCGGTATACCGCCGACATCCAGGACGTGTGCAGTACTCGTGCGCCGAATGCGAGCTCCGGCCGGCTTGCTGAGCAGCTTCCCGCCGTTAAGTTGCTTGAGTGCTTGCAGGACCCAGGTAATTGGTAGCATCTGGTCAAGCGCTTGTCGTTCCATTTGAGCGCGTGCGATGCGCTCTTTCAACACGGTCGGATCGTTCATGTAAAACTCGGAAACAGGTCGCGGCGGCGATGGCCGCACCGGATTGGTCAGTTCGAATTTGCCGAGCAGCTGATCTTGGTGAGATTTTGGATTGCATCTGCGATGGACGTGCATCGCCTCTGCCCTGGTTTGCCGATGGATGAACACATCAATCTTTCGGTTGCGCGTTTGCAGATACTCAAATCCTTGGAAATATGTTAGTGTTTTCTTTGGATCCTCCTCTTCTGTTGGCGACTTCTTTGGCTCATCTGCAAATTTGACAGATTTCTTGACGACCTTATCCACTGAATTGCCTCGACTGTGCGTACCGCCTGAGAGACTCGGGGAGCTCATGTCGTTCATCTCCCGCAGAGCAGCTTGCAGTTCTTCTTGTTCCTCCAGCCAATGACCGGTCCTCTCTAGGTTCGCAGAAGACATCTTCTGGAGCTCTACGTGGTAGTTTTCATTGTACTGAAAGAGAGTCTTGCTGGGATTGATTTCCTTCACCTCAATTGTCTCATCAATGTCCCTAAGATTCACCGGTCGCGAGGTTGGTAAGGGATCATCGAAGCCGTCCAGGGTTGAACCGTTTAGCGTGACTGTTTGCTCTGCGATGGTGTTTCTCCGGCTTTCACCCCATGGAAGCTGGTAGAACTTCTCAGCTGTAGATGTATTAGGTACAGACTCTTCTCGCCTCGGTATGCTCCAGGTGTGCCGGGCACTTGAGTGGAGAGACGAGAAGAATCCGCCAGGGGATGGAATAGAGAGTTCGGAGAGAGGCGTGTTTCCAGAAGAGCCATTGTGGATGCCTGATGATGGGATACGGAGAGCAAGCCATGGTCGCGATACTTGTTGCATTTCTCCCCCTCTTATTTGGGTGGCGTGCGGGGCGCCAGGCACCGGCGACGGCTCTCGTGATGGCTCCCGCGATGGCTCCCGAGAAGGCTGCCCAAGATGTTGTAGGGTCTCCAGAGCCTGATAATCGAGCTGGACTGGTGACCAGGAATCGAGGCTAGTCTGCGACTGACGTTTCTGGGTCTCTGGGGTCGAAGGGCAGCTTAGCTTATCCATTTCTTCCGACGACATGCTGCCATCGAGGGAAGGTGCCGCCGAGCGCGCCGGCACCCGAAGATTATGCGAGGTAATTAATGAGATTGCTTGTTGAGATGGCGTGAGCAATTGGGAAGGCGTCTGGGGGACGGCTGACAATGCACTCTTGAGCTTTTCGATTGTCGGCCAGGCGGATGGTGAGGGGATGATTATCGATGGGTACCGATTCCGACTTGTGTGTGCAGTCTCCTTGACGGACTTGGAGGCGTGAAGCGGCACCTCGGCTTCGTCGTCAGTGACATCGTACAGCGAGTCGAAGTCGCTATCGGCTCGGCTCATCCGATACTGCGATGAGGATGCAGGATGCAAGTGTCTCGGCGACGGCTGCGGCGACGGCCTCATGACGCTGGGCGGTGCTTCCTTTGGCGGCGGGTACTCCTGACAGCTTCTCGGTGAGGCCGCGCTGGGCTGGTAGCTGGAGGTGGGCGAGTATCTCGGGGTGAAGTAGTACCGCGGGATGGTGCCGTCGTCATCGAGCATATTAAGAGAGTGTCCGTCGTCCAGCGGGGACATGGCATATCGAGGGTGTTCGGCTGCGCCAAGGGCTGCAGGATGGTAGTCTGCAGAAGGGTGTACTTCTGGCATGTCGGTATATTGGGCTGAGGTGAGCACCGCCTCGCGCGTGCTATTATTAAGAAAAGTGTACTTTGGAATCCGAGCAGCAGGGGATTTGGCGAGACGGAGGGGGCAGAAAACTATAAACAGGAGAAGGAAGACGGTATTAACGGGCAATAACCCTGGACTGGTCAACAGCCCACTCGTAAAAATGGCTCTTCGATCAACGAAGCGTGCGGCGTAGCAGAGAAGACTCGGGAGGGAAGCAAGAAGGGAATGGCAGAGAAACGGCAGCGGGATGTGGGCGCGGGAACGGGGAGCTGCGAGTATATATCGCGCGTAGCCGCTTTCCCGCTGACCTACCTATCGAGCCAGTTGTGCCGTGGCAGTCGAGGCTGCAGTGCAAGCTGTGCTGTCCATTGAAAGGAACGCTCGGTACAGGGTAGAGAGGCGTTGGCGGCTCAAAGACGGCCACGACATGGCGACCGGCCGTTGGCGCCTGTGGTTGGCTGGCTGCTGGACGACCGTGGGCTTCGCGAGCATGGGCTGGTCCTGAGCTGTTCGCGATTTGGGAGTCCGGCGCTCCATGGCGGCGGCGGTGGATTGGGTGTTTCTCGTCGAAGCGCCGCGGCTGGCTATTTCGGGGCGCTTGCGTGCTGCGGCTGTGGCCAATGGCTGTGCCGCACCGCGTTCTACAGCAGACGTGCCAATAAGCCACGCTCGGTGGAGAGACCTCCCGAGGTCGCGTTCGTCGGTCCAGGTAGACTTTGTAAGTGACGGGAGCGAGGCTGCTGCGGCGGAGGGCTGCGGAGGTTGCCTTTGCCTGGCGAGCAGCTGCCCAGGTGCTGCGTCCAGCCACAGCAGGCTATTCCAGGCTAGCGCGTGCCTCGATCACGAGGCCAGAAATAGATGCCGTCGGTGGTTTGAATCAGAGCATCTGGCATTGACGCGAGACGTCTGCGATAGAGGGCGGTCGAAACGGGGGATGGGTGAATGAGAAGGAGGATGAGGAAGAGGTTGCCGTTGCCAAGGCGGGGCTGGTGGGGCAGCGAGACGCCGGACGCCGACCAGCGCTCAACACCACGCACCCATCGCGACATGTCACATCCCCAATCTCCACCGCCCACTGCCCCCCCCGCTGCCCCCCCGCTGCCATTGGCCCCGCCGTGCGTCATCTCCAGTTCTGCGCGCTCCTTCCCGCCTCGCAGCAGAGCCGCCCGCCATGTCCCCCCCCGCAATCATCGCCCCCTCCATTCTGTCCGCCGACTTCGCAGAGCTGGGCAAGGCATGCTCTGGTACCATGGGCCAGGGCGCCGACTGGCTGCACGTACGCTTGCTTTCCCGGCCGATTGCGCGCAACCCGTGCCCGTGCCACTGACGCGTCCAAGGTCGACATCATGGACGGCCACTTCGTGCCTAACATGACCTTCGGCGCCCCCGTCGTCACCAAGATCCGCCCGCACGTCGACCGCCCTTCTAGCGCGTACGGACGCGGAACCTTCGACTGCCACATGATGATCGCAGAGGTGCGCGGCTTCGCCTCCCATCCCACTCGCGTCCTTTGCCTTGCCGCCCGTTTCCTGTCCATCACCCCGTTATCCGCTTTTCCCCTACGCTCTACGACGCCTTCAATATACTCAAGACACCCATAGCTAACGGATTACCCATCTAGCCCAAGCGATGGGTTCGAGACTTCAAGAAGGCCGGCTGCGATCTGTACTGCTTCCACTATGAAGCCGCCTTCTCGACCGCTGCCGAAGAGCCTTCGGCCACCTCCACCGAGAAAACTTCGCCAAAAGAGCTGATTCGCTTCATACATGGCCTAGGCATGCAGGCAGGCATCGCAATAAAGCCAAAGACATCTGTCGACGTGCTGTGGGAAATTCTCGAGAATCCAGTCAAGGAGGAAGTGCCTGATGTGAGTGCATTCTCCCTCGCTACACTATCGTCTATTCTGTCGTCTATTCTATCGATAGTGGCGTGCTCGTGCTATATCAATAAAACGTGGCATGGATGGGCCTGGAAACAGGTCGTCTCTGCTTGGCTCGTAGGGCTGTAGGGGTGCGGGCGGCTCCATGTGGCGGCGCTTAAGCGTGCGACCCTTTGCAACCTCCATGCCCTGTCGCTCCCGTTTTCCGCTTCCCCTTCGAGAATTTGCCACGGAAAATGGCGACTTCTCATTGGCCCTTTCTATTCGCCATTTTCCCGTGTCATGCTATCACCTACCTACCCGCTGGTTTCCCGGCTCCTCCCGTAGGAGCAATAAACGGAAGACACCCGGACACTGACGGCGTGCAGATGGTGCTCATCATGACGGTCGAGCCCGGCTTCGGCGGCCAATCGTTCATGGCGTCCGAATTACCCAAGGTTACGGCGCTCCGCATCAAGTATCCCGACCTCCACATTGAAGTCGACGGCGGCTTGTCGGAGAAAACTATCGACCAGGCCGCAGATGCCGGCGCCAATGTCATTGTCGCAGGTAGCGCTGTCTTTGGCGCCGCTGACCCGGGTGAAGTGATCAAGAAGCTCAGAGAAGCGGTTGAGTCCCGAAGAGGGAAGCTATGAGGTGAGCGTGTAGCGTCCGTCGATGCTAACGTCCGTATATGAAGTTATAAGACATTGTAGACAAAATAGATATCGAGAAAATTGACATCAGCTCTGCATTTGCAATTTCCGAGCCTGGCGCCGCTCAAGAATGTCGCGAGATATTTCTCTAGCTAACACAAATCCGCCGACATCTTACTGTCTCACGAGCGACTTGCCCCACTAACGCCGAGCAGCAAGTTTGCAGCCAGTTTCTGACTGTTGTCATCACCTTATTCGCACCTACAAAGTACTAGAGCCCGAACAGTGAGATCGGCAGGGGGTAAGCAATCTACCGTCCACGCTGTGCAACATTGGAAACGCATGTCAGCAGCTCCGCATCGGGGTACCCATCTGGTGGTGCGAGCTTGAACAACCCAAAGCTCACGCGGTCTGATTTTAGGAAACCTCTGGCTTGCAGCGATGACCCGAAACTCTTCGGGTTAGCATTTGGAGTCCTGGGACAGCTGTGAGGGTTTGCTCACGTGGGCTTTTTCCCCATTGCTCTTTTGTTACCGCTGCCTCGCTTCATGGTAGGTGACCGACGTGTCTGTATCTGTGGCTGCCGATAATAGTAGTTATTTCGCGTCACGCTCGGCTCATTTCCTAACATGGCTTCTAGGGTTCGCTTCGCCTCTGCCACACAATGCTGGGGTGCCGTCACTTCGCCTCAACACACCATTCTTCAAAATGAATGGACTCGATTCTATCTACGCGATAGTCTAGTTGGCTCTTATCAGTCCCCTCAATTCTTCATATACGTCCTCGTTTGCATCATTATCGCTCCCTATCCCTTCCACGCACTAATACGTCTCGGATCGTTGCCCACCTAGCACTTCTTCGTCTTCTGTTATTCTCGTCAGCCCAAACTCTTGGAAGCCAACGCCAGTGGCTCCTTGGGCCTCAGATGAAATCACTTACGCAGCAGATAATAGAACTAAGATCCCCACCGCACTCTTTTGGGTGTTTCTTGGGGCAGTGGAAATTTGGGCGGTCCTCGAAGTACTAGTAGCGGTCAGCATACGTAGGCTCCTTCAAAGAGTGAGGGAAACACGGGTGGCTACTTACAGTGCATTTTTTGTAGTTGCAGCAGGCACGAGAGACCAGCAGGTCGCGGTCTTCGAGCGTGCCGCTATAGTCGCGTGGGGTGTATTGAATTTCGGCTTCTTCCTGGGGAAGGGCGTAGGAAGCGCTGAGGAGGGTGGCGAGGGTGAGGACTGAGGGACGCATTTTGGAAGATTTAGGCGGGGTTAGTGAGTATTTGAAGGGGGCTGGTGTGTTATGGTTGATACTGATTCATTGACAGGACGAAGAGGCTTATATATCCCCCATTGGCCCTTCCTTGCCTCTACCTCACCGCCCACCACGGCATCTTCTTTCCACCCGAATAGCATCATCAACGATTTCTGCTCGACTGACGCTGAAGGCCCGCACGTCAGGTACCTTGGCGGCCTCATAGGAGCGGCATCTGAGAAAACCCCTCCGGTGAGCCCTAGAACGTCATTCGCAGTACCTTGCAGGGCCAAGTACGGACGAACCGGACCGCAGTAGCTTGAAGAGCTTGTTTGTAAAGCTTAGTTTTTACGCAATCGCTTTTCAGCCTCGGTCACAACGTGTCTGGATGTGGCCGGAACTAGGGGGCCTGACAGTCCCTTAACGCTCTTGGACGTTTTCTATTCCGGTACGCATGCACGAAGGCCCTCACTCATTTGGTGGGATAAGTCGGCTTTTATTGCAGTTTGCAGTCGTACCATCAGGTCGTGACCGATGTAACTCCGCGGTGAACCTTGGTGTTTGAGCTGATTAGCGGGTTGCCTTGCAGCAGAATAAATCCATTCTTAACGTCCGGCCTTACTATCCTCCTGCATCCCAAATTTCTGGGGTTAGATCTTGGCATGATGGTGAGTTGGATCGTTGCAGCTGATGCGGTGGGTGGGAGGGGGTTCGAAATGTCGTGCAGCGTGACTGAAACCAGCAGGAATGTCTTAGGCGGTCAGCGTTGGGATCTGATGTTGATAGTTCGGCGGTGCCGGCGATTGGGGAAAGGCTCGTGGTTGGTGTACACGCTTGTACGTCAAAGAGAAACGACATAGTTACTGAGCTCTCGCACCGCCCAGAGGTATAAATATGCACCGTTTTTACGCCTGCTGAAGTCTTTTAAAAGCTTGAGTAATCCACACCGTGTAACTGTAACACACCCGACCGGTCTATCTATTCGATCAGCATGCGTTTCTCCCTTGCCACCCTCATAGCACTCTTCGCAGCCGCGTACGCAGCTCCTGCCGAATTGGCGAACGACCAGCTGCAAGAGCGCTCGCTCGTCGACCGCGCGTGCTGCAACTACAATAAATGCGTCGTACGTATCTCCCTTTGCGTCCTGCCTCAAGGCAGTCCACAGCAGCACCAGAGAACGGAATACAAGTCAAGGGCTGATCACTGATTTGTGTGTACAGGAAGTCCATGTTGATCACCCGTGCCCGGCGAAGCATCCGAAGTCCTGTGGTGGGGAGCTGTCATACAAGAACTGCTGCGTAAGTATTTGTGGGTAGAGACGGTTGCGGTGCAGTTGAGATAATGATAAGTAGAAGAGCAAACCGTGCTAACCTGTTGACCGCATGGCGAAGGGCTAAGGGATAGGAACGCGCTCTCCACTCGGGGATGGGGGAGAGCGAGGCGAAAAGGTAAAGAGCTAGAGTCCTTATCTATCTGGGTATGAAGCATGGTCGCTCCATTGGAATGCGTGAATATGCAGTCTTGTTATATCTACTCCATTCAATACTCGGAATGCTCCAATCAATATGATTTATCTTGGAGCATAACCTCATCTATCACACCGCGACACCCTCCAGTCATGCATTTCCCCTCAAACCAAATACCCTTAGCGTCATCAATCCTTCTTATTAAACAACTCCCTCCTCCTCTTCATCTGCTCAACCGCCTTGATCCACTTCACCATCCCCTTCTGTTTCTTGGTGTTCTTCTTCCTTCTATCCTCGCCCGATCCTGGCAAATCCTCATACTCCTCATCGTCACCCGTCTCAGGAAGCTCAATAATATCTCCAGTATCCTCTCGATCCACGTCCCAAGCCTTTGGCTCACCATCCTTGTCCGATCCGGCGTCCTTCCCCTCGTCATTTGTATCTTCACGAAAAACCATATTCCGAGGCCCCAACATCCAGCGCACTGCGCACCCCGTGATGCCTAGAACGAGGACAAAAGAGCCGGTGGCGCCGAGGACGGCGTAGAATCCGGGTTTCCGCGCGGAATCTAGGTGTTTTAGGATGACGAGTGTGGCGCTTAGTGAGATGGCGACACAAGAGAGGGCGACGAGAGGTGGTAGGAGAGCGGTTGGCATTTTGATGGGGTGAGTTGCTTGTGGTGTGCCTGTGGTTGAACAAACGCGACCCGGTGGTGCGGTTTTCTGGTCCGGAATTTTTTTTGTTTGCTCTCTGTTTGCGGGACAAGCTTGGCTGCGGGAGCAGAGGTTCAGTTGCTAGAGGACCGAAGCGCGAGAGGCTGCGTAAGTAGGGAAGAAGAAAAGAGCAAGGGGAAGGGTTCGCGAAGTGAGCAGAAGTAAGGTAAAGGGAAAAAATACTGCCCAGATCTCTGACCGTGCGTGGTAGCCCCTCACCTTTCACTCGGGCACCAGCGCCACAACCGCTCACTCGCGCACTAACGCCTGCGCATTTGAATTCCCCTCCATCCAAAGGCAAAAAAAAAGGTAAAAGGTAAAAGGTAATTTCACGATTCTGCACAAGCGGTCACAGGACTGACATGGTCACAGGACGCTACTTAATAGCCAATCCGCTTGATGTTCTTGTACAACCTAAATCAATGGAAAGATGGGATTTGTTCCGCATAATAGTCAGCTTGCCCGCGACAGAACCCATTACACGCTAACTAACCATCTTTGATGATTATGTTGAGATAGGATTTGGCAAATTTTTAGGAGAGGTGGAGGAGGGTGATGGGCGGATATGTTCGGGGGCGGGGAAGGTAAGCCAGGGAATGTTGTTGCTGTGCAGATAGGTTGAAGTGAAGGAGAGTGAGTGCAGTAGGCTGAGCGCGAGAAGACGAGCAGCAGGTTTCGACGAATTAAAAAACTGGAGAAGCGTCGACAGGCGAGGGGAATCGACGAAGAAAGAACTCATGCTTTCTACGAAGCAGAGAAAGCACATGAGGGTGCAGTTGCTACGTCTATTCGCTTAAGGAACTTGCATCCCATCGTCCACTTCCCGGTCCGTACCTAGGTAGCAACCTTGGAACGTCACTTCACACGCCGCAACTTCCATTCCTCCACGCTACGCTCAAGTCCCACGACATCTAATCTCTCCATCACCAAGCAACTCGCATTCAACCATGCGCGTTCCACCTCCCTATCCCCCGGCTATCGCGTACACAGCCTCGTTCTCGCTCTTAGTCCTTCACAGCCATAAAACCGTCAAGCTCTCCCCGATCACTGTTTGCGCGGCCGGAGCAGCTGCATACGTGGTTGAGTACGTCTGGATTCGACTCCACATACGATATCTCCGTCGCTTAGTGGCGGAAATGGAAGCGAGGGTGGAAGCGACCACACGGTGGATCGCGGCTCTGGAGGTCCGAGAGCGAGAGGCTAGGAGAAGGAGGGGAGGTGATGGCGATGGCGATGGCGAGATAATCGAGCTGCTGAAGGAGGGAAAGACTAGGAGTCCGGGAGGGCGGGCGGAGGGTGTCGAATTGGAGGAGGTGGATTGAGGATTGAGGATTGAGGATCGAGGATCGTGTGTCGGTGCGGAGTGGTGGGTTCTGAAAGCGGTTTTGGGTGGTGACGTTTGCGCGATCCATGGAACGTCATTTGGGACACTACACCAACTCAGATGCTTAATGTCACATTCCAGGACCGCTAATGCCTTTCGAAGGGGAGGGCGTCTTCCTAGCCGTTTCCGATTTGTTTACCTCCGCACCATTAGTCATTATCGGTTCTCGGATTCATAGTTCCTGGATTCAGACAACGTGACCTCTACATGAAGATGGGTGCTACTATCGTCGTAGAGTGGTAACAGAGATATACAGAGAGGCTGACCATGAAGAAGGAGGCGAAGCCAATGGTGTAGGAAGGTCACTGGGATGGAGAAGTGCCAAATCTAGGCTGAAGCTCATCGCGTCAGCTTCAGCAACCGGATTTCCTGTGAACAGAATGCTACGCAGATGACGGACTTCATTGCACTATGGTTTCGTATGGCTAATGCTTGGACGGCGTTTGTGGCAACTTCAAGCAATCGAGAGAACCATGTGTGTTTCTTCTAGCATTTTCAGGCCGTTGAGAGAACAAACAGGTCCCTTTCTAAGCTTATATGGGAGAACCACCCCCTAGAGGCTCTTTAATCCACCAGCAATTTCATCTATGAGTGATCCTTTATTCTAGCATTCTATTTCCTATACTAACCCAACAGACTTACCAAGAACACAACCGGAATGCCTCCCTCCTAATCCGCCCATCTTTCCGTTTTACGCACCGGCTATCTCATCATCACTGGCATCGTAGGCATTAGCGCCGTTTTCCGTGGCGTAGGTCGCCGATTCGATGCTGCAATTCTTTTCATCACGGCTTTAGCATGGGCGTGGATGGAAAAGATCCTGAAGAAGCTCAACAAGAGGAGCCTCGGCTGAAGCAGGAAGAACATATGGTCTAGTGGTGGGAGTGATAATTACGAGGAGTTAATGTTGAAGAGACGGATGGAATGGGTGGTACGAGCATGTGTAATGCGATTGAGCTTATTGTAGGTGCGCGCGGAAAACCCAAGCTAGGTGTACCAGATTCCAGCTTCCCCCGTCTCAGTTACGCGTGGGCGTATGTTAGGTCCCTATATTGCCTTCCGCCAGCTTTCGTTGTAGCTCTTCACCATCTCACCCTACATATTATTGGGACTGTCTAACACTTTCTGGTAGTTCCGCGCACATTCCGTCGCGAGGACCCTAGTCCTCTAGTTGTTGCACAGTCCCTATGCCTGAAGCTTCTTGCGCGACTGTGCTTTTATTTGCTTGATCTTAACCTAAATCTACAGACTCTAGAGCTATTGAGTGAACGCTGAGGGTGACAGAGGGGTTGAGGCGAACCTTCGCACCGCAAGCGATGGGGAAGAGACTGAAAGCAGATGTGTGCATTAATTGTGGTGATTAAAGAATTTTGCGGCTTGCGAGGGCTCCCGCTAATTTGGTGAAATTAGTACGAGCCGCATCGTAGTAAGTGGGATTGCTGGTTCGAGGCATGTGCGCTCTTAATTGGCGTGTGGAAGAGATGGACTTCTGTGGAAGGAGGATGCGGCAATTCAGTGAGTCCGCGCCTTTACTACATACCAGCCTTCCTTGGAAGGAAATTCTCTGCACCTAATTAGTATTCTGTTGATGTCACCACTTTCACGATGTTCTGACGGCAGCCGAAACCTCAGCGTAAACATCGCATACACCGAGTAGGTCCACAAAAAGGCCAAAAGCATAAGTTTTCCGAAGTCGCTGCGTGATGGTGCCCGGGCGTGAAAGCCGCTGATATCCACTTCTGCTGCCCATTCTTTTAAGAGCTCTGCTCGTGTCAACAGCTTTCGTCGAGCTTGCTTGGTTCGCATCCAATTCGCGTGTTGCTTGTCGTGAATCACCAAAAACGCAATGGATGCCGTCACAAGACACTCTACCGCAACATATATTCTGAGGGCGGTGACGACGATTAGGGCTTCCCGTACGGTTGGTACCTCGTATCTCACGCGGAGCTGCGTGAGTAATAGTGCGACGATGGTCATGAGAAAGAGGCACGCCAGGATAGGTGGTGGATAATACCGAAGAATGATGTGTGAGACTCTTAGAATTGACCTCCGAATCATTTTGGATAGGAGGAAAGCTAATAGCCTCGGAGCGAGGGGAGCGGGACCGCGAATGGGGAACGGATGAGGAGGCAGCTGTTGGGAGATGGCGGGCGTTGGTTGTGTTGTGGAGTTATTTAGGTGAGAACTTTGGAAATCTTGGGGTGAAGGGAATTTGAGGGCAGCTTGAGCCGAAAGGTTCTCTATGATTAAATCCTAATAGGGTTGTACGCAGCACCGTGTCTCGTTTCTCACCCGATCGGGGGAAAAGTCACGTGTCGTTTAAGCCACTCACCCCGTCCAAACTGGAGGACCGGGCGCCTTGTAACTGGTGGCAACCGGATAATACGACCAGAGCAGCCCTGGATCGTTCGCCTGGTATGCTCCTGGAAACGCGACTAAAGGCCCAGGCTTGCCGTTTCCTCCACCAGTCACCTCAATCTGAGCGCAGGAGAGGTAGATCTGAGCGCCTCCGACGTTCTGCGCCTGGTGAAGAGCAATACTCTCCACTCGGGCTAGGTACTTCCCGCTTGGTACATTCTTAGGAATCTGGAATTCTACGGTCGACTTCTCTGCGAACGAGAAGTGAGTGTAAGCCTAATAATGGGGTGTGGGTATGCCGACGTACTGTATGCCGGCCACGTCTTCTCGTCGCTGGTTAGCGCCCCATTGCCCTGCACAGCGCTGATGCTCCCGGCCTTGAACCACACGTTGCCCGCAGGATCCCAAGTATTGATATCCGCGTTATCGGGCACCTTCGCCATGTAGAGCTGCACTGGCCCGAAGTGGGATATTGATGCAGCTGCGACAAAACCAAGAGTATCACCCGCTGCAACCGTGGCAGTGCCGGACCCAGCTTTATTTTGGAAGCAGCGCATGTCGGGGCTCGTGACACTAGTCACGCCGTGGTTGTCTTGGAAGTTCTTGGTCTGACGGACGGTCATCCATTCTGAAGCTTGCGCTTCGCCGTTGATGACGAGTTTTGGGAAGCGGTCTTGTTCAGATCAGCATCGATGAGCACGCCCAGTGATTTAAGCGACTTACAGTGGGCTTGGGCTGCGGTTGCCCACAGTAGAGCGGCGAGAAGGCGCATACTGGCAGAGTCGTGAAGGCAGCTATCTCGACCGACTTAGGACAATCAGGAAGACGTTCACCCATTTATTAATAGCGGTAAGGTAGTGCAAAAGTTCGGCACTTGATCGGGCGCACGGATGGGGTATATTGTTATTGTCGATGTCGAACTATATTACCGCATTCAGCCGGCGAGATAAATGAAGGATAGAGTGCATCCCATCGAATTGAGTCGAAACGATCATATATAGCGCGTAGAAAGATTGTTCTCATTGGGTTATAGCCACCGCTTCGAGAATAGGCGTTGGTCACGAAAGGATGCATTTGGGCGCTCTCAGCGGTGCATTTCTCCACGACGGTGATCGATCACTGCCTAATAGTCTTTTGCGTCTCGCCACTTCTCGAAGATCAACCCCAGCATCAAGCGTTTCATTTTCTCGTAAGAGCATGCTCCTCGTCCTTCGGGGGCCTTGCTGCACCTGCATGATCGTGCGCCATCTCAAATAGTGCTCATCTTCGATGCGATCGAATATAGCCATTGCATTCATCGCGTAAAGTCCCGCACAAAATGCGATTAGCGATATCGCTATAGCTGGCGCCCGACGAAGGAGGTGTTCCGTAACAGGAATAGATAGAAATTTGGCAAGTATGGTGATAAGGTTTTGATAATCCTCTGTTCGCCATGTGAGCGAAAGCACGATCGCCTCAAAAATGGATATTACAAGGAGAATGAGGTCGAGAATTTCTCTTTTCGTGAGTCGGATCATTGTTTGGGATGGCTTAAGAGGTCTTGGTCGTATTGACTAAAGTGTGGCGTAGTTGCTGTTATGCGCATGACAATGCAACGGTAGGAGAATGGTAGGCTGGGGTTGGTGTTTCACAAAGAGAAGGGGAGCGGGAGAGCCTTCACTTCGCTTTTCCGCATCACTAATTCCTAAAATTGTAGCGGAATTGTTGCCATAGACATTCTCCCTTGTAGATGCGTTCGATGATCATAGAGCACGAAGCATCCCGATGTTTACATGTTTTCTTCTCGCGCTGCGTTCTGTGAATGTTGTCTACAGTCCACAAGTATTTCTATATTTATATGCCCATGCATTTGCTCCCTTTGTGCCTTATCTTTCTACAACTTTGGCACACCTTGGAGATTATCGTGGAAAGCCTTTCACAGTGAGCACCTGCTTATCTCTCTGTGTAGTAAGCCTAGATAATCTCCATAACCGATCACAAGTCTCCTCCATTATTCAGTCGCCACCAGTAGAAAGTAATACGTTAAACAAGGCCATTGCCTCAGATGTTCGACCGTGTCACGATTGCTCACGGTTCGAGTAGTGATCATAAATTGGCTTAGCCAGAGCTAATATCAACGAAACGCCTAAGGTGACCAAATCTTTCCCACCCGCAAAACTACGAAGCCCAATCCAAGGATTTGGATCGCAGTCCCTCGCAAAAAAAGAGAAAAGAGGAGAATATCCCGCGGTTCATCTTAGGCAAAAGTCTCGTACGGGAGTAGCTCACTGACAATTGCGTGATGTAAGCACTTGGGCGGGACGCCCGAACTTGCAGGGAGGTCATCGTGCAAGATTGGTTGGAGTCTTTTGAAATAGTCATCATGAAAGAAGACTAGGTGCGGCGTAGTCACGGATCTTAGACGGGGCCGAATCTCCGGACGACTTTCGACCCTTCCTTAACTTTAAACCCTTCTCCCAGCTCATTGTTATCCTAAAACAACTCACCGTCGTCGTAGCCAGTATGAAGCGTGTTGCTATAGTAAGCCCCATCCGCGGCTACAGCCCTTACTCCTACTGAGGTTGTCCAGGTTGGAGGCTCTCTCACCGGCCTCATGGCTGCTATAATGATACGAGATTTGGGCCATGAAGTTCATGTCCTAGAGCGAAGCGCACCGGAGGAGCTTCAAAGCCAAGCAGCGGGTATGCAGGCTGGTCTGGAGGTTGAAGCCTTCGTCAAGCGTTATATTAAGGAGCCCGGAAACTACGGCATCTTTGCGAACTCGGTGGATGTTCTAAGCAAAGAAGGCGAAGTGGTTAAATGTATCCCAATGTCTGTCCCCATGCGTCTTGTTACCTGGTACGCGCTGTACAGGTTGTGCTTGGGCATTTTGCTGGATGCTATACCGGGGAAGCGCAGCGCGACATACGAGACTCATCGACATGTTACGGATATACGGGATGAAGGGGACAGTATGACAGTGGTCTACCGAGATCTAGAAGCTCAGCGGGAGAAGGTGATGCGGGTTGAACTTGTTATCGGAGCTGATGGCGCCAACTCCATGGTCAAGAAGAAGCTTCTGCAAGAAGTATCGCCAAGATACGCCGGATATGTTACATGGCGAGGGAGACTGCCTGAGAAAAACGCGTCACAAGAAACGCTAATAAGATTGCGCGAGAAGTGCACGATACATCGTGTGGAGGATGGGTACTTTGTAATGTGAGTCTCTTCCAGAGTCCAAGCTTGGAAAAATGTTGTTATTGACTGTCAAAGATACTATGTCCTTGCTGGCTCCGCTGACGAGACCCCAAAAACACACGACATTATTTGGATCTGGTACACCAACTTAGCAGAGGACTCGTCTGAGTTTCATGAAGCCATGACCGATAGAGATGGAAGAAGGCACTTCAGCACGGTTCCGCGTGGGAAGGTCCAGCCCAAAGTATGGGCACAGAAGCTGGAAGAAGGTAGAGCGGCGTGCGCGCCCATGTTGATCGAACTGATGGAGAAAACTGAGGAGGTTTTTCTGTCTGCCGTCCGGGACTCGACTCCAACGAAAGGAGTTTTCTCGGACGGAAAGGTGATCTTACTGGGTGATGCGTTGGCGCTTTATCGTCCCCAGAGCGGCTCCAGTACGAGCCAAGCGGCTTTACAGGTGCTTGCGCTTGCCAAGGTCTTCGAGGGAAAGATCACACTAGAAGAATGGGAGAAGCAGGCAATTCAGTATAATGTGCTCCACGAGGGATGTTATATAGGCGATGATTGCATTGTGTACAAGAATCACGTAGTAATGTGTAGGGGATTGAGGCAGTGCTACTACAATGGGGTTCTCTTTGTTCTAATATACAAGCAACTAAATTGGGACGCAAAAACCTCTCCATCCACGAGGCAGAAATGATTAATAGGAGATTCCAGAATGCGTGACCTTACTGCGCAACGAGCAACAGTCATAGGGGCTAGGAAACGAAGACGTCTTCGAAGCCTTCTCATGTCATGAGAACCAAACATATCCCAAACAGTGTAACCGTCGCCCTTCATGACTTCGGGAGATATTCCCGGGTGAACAAGTGATCGACCTGTGCCACTTATAAGTCAATCTGCGATGCTGGTCGCGCCACATCTGATCGCCAGTGGTGCGAATTTAGAGGATCCTTTTGGTAAACGTTCACTTCAAAGAACTCGTTGTGGGCAGAACACTTGAAATTCTTGAAGCTATCCTAGATTAGCATATCAAGGAGTGAATGACATGGCATGACTGACGTGTTCAGCTTCTGGAAATTTCCATCAATGAGCCACTGCTCAGCAACCTCAACGAAACCATCTTCCCCGGACACAGAGTCATTGGCGGTAAAGTAGCGCTTGCTCTCGAGAGGACCGAAGTTGACTTGTTTGACGACTTGGACTGCGTACGATGATGAGGCTGGTCGGGCGGCATCGGAAGGCTGGCTTCGCTTTCCTTGGGGAAACCTGCCCACGCCATGAAGGCCGTGAATTTGGACTCGTGGGAGAGGCGTTTGTTCTTGTAGGGCTGCACGCTGGAGCAGCAGAAGATGGAAGACATGATGGAAAGAGGATGGCGAATAATGGCACCGGATGATCAAAGAGGTGATCATGAGGGTTGTTCGACATAAGGGCTTTATAAAAAGGCTCTTCGCCGTCCCCCGATGTTGAGGCCTACCATCCCTAGGTAGCCTAATCGAGCTAATCGAGGTAGCGAGCCAACCCCGAACTGGTATTTTGAGGCCTACCAAGCAAATGTGTCGGAACCAGTCATGAAGTCGGCTGAGATATCCTAAAGGTTCTTAGCATCCGTCGGTCACACCAGCGTATTGTGAGGCCTACCTTGGTGACGTCGACCAATCAGGTCGTTGCACTTTGAGGCCTACCCCTGCACTAAACACGCCGGCCGTATACATATACCCCGCTATTCCGCAACCTGACAAAAGGTTCTTCAGCATATCCTATTTCCTCTCCTGCCAACTCGCGAGGCTTTAATCCCTTTATTCCGGTGCTCAGTCCTTTGAGGGCGAGTACCGGAGATTCTGATTCTGACGTCATCGTTGCTCTAATACCAACATTCCACACAATGGATCGCAATTGAAAGAACTTGGTCTTGATCTTGGACTAAACCTACCTGAGGGAGAAGACTGGTGGGATGAGTACTGCAATATACCGTACGAGGCGGGTTTCGCAGGCCCTTCGGACTTTACAGGAACACAGCTGGTCGACTTCGATGCACCCTCAGACCCCTTTTTGCCCCTCCCACTAGCGTGGGGCAACTCGACGCTCTCCTTACCCCGTTCGCCATTATCGTTGAGCGTGTTAGAACTGTGCTCCCCACCAGCACAATCTGATGCCAACCGCGAGTTTCGGGACGTGAGTGCTACATCTCACGCCTGCGGCCTTTGTAGGAGAAGCTTCGCCACCTCGGGTCAGCTGAGGTAAGCATTCAAGGTATCTTGTGGCATCGCACTAATAGTGCAACAGAAAGCACTCTCGGAAGATCCACGAAAAGCCCCTCAGATGCGAGGTCGAGAGCTGCGCTCAAAGGTTCGCACAGAGGAAAGATCTGGATCGGCATGTGAATGCTAGGCATCCCGAGTTGCGGGCCGAAAGAAGGCGCTACCATTGCCCCGTGGACAATTGTAAGTGGGCGGTTGAAACTGGAAAGTCGATGACAAGGCACGACAACATGAAGCGGCATATCGAAGACCTGCACACTGGCGAACGCAGAGTACCTGTGTCTCGAACATTCAAGTCGTCCCATGTTCTTTGAATGAGGGTCTACTTTGTGAGGTAGATGTAGTCCAAGATCAAGACCAAGCTCTTTACGCTTCCTGTTCTGTTGCCCCAACTTCCCCCGAAGCATGCAAGTGGTCCACACCTACGAACGCAAACACCAACGCCGGCTCCAGCGTACTCCCGCCTCAATATACTCCCTCCCCATCACACTTGCCGACGAATTTCACACCGCATATAGCCCCTCAATGCCCTCGCATGCTCGTCTATCAGCACGCCGCCCTTCGTGCGCAAATCTCCAGGTACAAGCCTCGCGCTATAAAATGGCGGCTTGGTAATAGATCCTAGATTTGGATTTTCTTTGTACCGAGGTTCCCCGAAGAAATGATCGTATAGTCGTTGCCCGCGATAGAAATCCTCATCAACCCCCATCGCCACGAAGCCATTGAATCGCTCCACCGTATCCCGGAGTCCTTGCCAGTCAATCCCCAACCCCTCCAATCTCCCCGCCTGCACATATAACCCGTGCTATGCCATACCATGACGCCTCTTTCGAGCTGCTGCAAAAGATGGATGATTGTGTTGTTGTTCCCGAGCGATGCTATACGTCCTGAGTGGGATGTGGGGTTCGGAAATACACTCTCGAAAGGCTAGTGGGGGATCGAGCATGTAACCAACATCTTCTGCACGCTCTTTTCCATTTGGCAATTGAAGAACATGAATTTTAGAGCTTTAAACCGTCTATCTGTCTATCTATCCTGTGTCATTCCCTGCAACAGCTCCCGCTGTCGCACCAATTATGCCCAAGGCCTTCGGTCTGGTAATGCGGCACAACTTACTGATTCTTGCGATCCCAGAGCAAGACTCAGAATATGAGGAAGTACGAACCAGATACAGGGAATGAGCGAATGGAAAGTCGATGGCAGAAGCTCGGCGGTGATCTCCCGGCTGGAGCCCACGACGAAAACCCCACCAAGTTGTGTATAACGAGAGCCTGTGCCTACATGGAGCATGGAGGCTTGACGCACACCATATTTACGTCGCTCTGCGTCACTGTGGGTCCGGCAAAAGTCGTGGTAAACCTCTACGGCGTAGTTGAAGTAGGTGCCGGTATGACTTTGGTTATCGTGCTAGGTGCTAGAGATGGGAAAGGCAGCGTGATGATAGTCGTCAATCTCACGATAGTCGTAAACGTATTTATCGTCGGAGGGGGCTCTATGTAAGTCGACCGGTCTTGGGCGGTCGAGCCGGACGACGGCCTCACGGCAGAACCCGTCGCCGTATATGTCGTCAACATCGGAGGCGGCGATATGAAAGTCGACAGGCCTTGAGAGGCTGAGCTCAATTGCGTCGGCATTGTCGAAGGGCCGCGGGTGCGAGAAGGCCACATGTCGGTGGAATTCGCCGTCACAGAACCGTTTACCGCAGGTGGAAGGTCTTCAGTACTGTTCGGCGACTGGAAGTTGCAAAGTGGTATGAATGGCACTTCAGGTTCGAGCTCTGGTTCAGTCTCGTTCAAGGCGGCCGAGTCAAAGCTTCCGCTGGGTGAGCCAGACCCGTGATCTGGCTTCGGTAGGTCATTTTGATTGTACGATAGATTTTGGTCCCACAAAGCGGGCCAGGTGTCGCGATCAAGTGGTCGATTATTTGCTCCAAACCATATCTCCAAGGCCGCGATCTGCTCTTCACAGCCGCCAGCTCTCGGGATCAGCTCCTGAACCGGATCGTAGATGATCACGAGCTTGCCATCGGCTTTCACATATGGGGGATCTGGGTACTCTACCGGCTGAACAGCGTAGGGGATGGTCGTAACGGGGACGATATGGCGATGGGAGGTTTTGTCTCCATATGGCAATATAACCCTCCGTAAGAGGTCGGCCATCGAATTTACCCGGTCAGGATACTCAAGCTCATCTGGCGCGCGTCGGCTTTTAGGAGTGATGATAAAGGCTCTGACGTTATTATTAGGATTTTGACCGAGGTCTTCACCGCGTTCAGCGAACGGAGAAAGGCCAAGCGGAATTTGAGAGTTAGCCCCACCAAATTCCATCGGCTGGAGAACGTCGGTGTGAAAACTGTCCTCAGGGATCATGGAGGATTCCCAGAAATGTGCAAGCCAGAATCGTCTTCGAGATACAACCACTACCGCAGTGCAGCCGTACAAGTTGGTTATCGCCACACTGCCACGGGTCCGGCTTAAACGCTGCGTCAGGCCAGTCGTTGGGGGATCAGGCGGCAAGCCGAGCGGAAGGCGAAGGGCGTAATTGGCACAAATATTGATTATGAAAAGAGCCGCGTTCCCCCCATAAAGCGGATCATTCGGACTGGGCAGAGCGCGCTTAGAGAGCCCACGTTTAGCCGGCGTAGCAGCAGTGGGTGCGGCAGTCTCAGCTGGGGTGGACCATCCGTTAGAAAGAGAGAAAGTGCCGCTCCAGCTTGGCTCAGGACTGGCGCAAGCGGTACATGACGGCGCGCATATGCGTACTGAAGTCGTGCTGGTAGTCGTAACTGTAGAGGAGCTTGTAGTTGCACTTCCGCCACACGTGGTGATTGGAGGACCGCAGGTTGTGCTGCAGGCGGAATTCTCCTGCCGCTTCGAGCCAGCACCAACGGTAGTCGTTACGGTTGCGGTGCAGATGATATTGCAATCGCTCACAGTGCGCGCAGAGCAGGAGGCGGTTGAGAAGACCGTGGTCAGGAAGCCATTGATGTTGCAGCCCGTGATTGTCGACGTGCGGGTGGTACAGCTGCGAGTAGTAGCGGCGGGTTGCGTAGCTACGGGGGTATCCAGACACGATGCATACGTCTGATAAACGACGGAAGGGGTGCGGCATCCCGAGCCTGATGCAGTAGAGCCCTCCGATCCCGTGGAGCCATCCGATCCTGTGGAGCCGTTGGGTTCGCTTGATTTTGGTCCTGTACTTGGTGGCTGTGTTGTTGGAGGCTGGGTCACTGGCGGCGAAGGAGTTACTGGTGGGGTTGGTACTGGCGGCGAAGGGACTGGCGGCGTAGGAACTCCGTTTGGAAATTTCCTCACATCCCAATCGTTCAAGCCCTGATTCTGGAACTTTATGTCGGTAATGATGTCAAAGATCTCCTCGAAGGCTTTAATCATGATCTTCTTCCGGAGCTTGTACAGGTTGTCGACTATACAGACGGCGAGCTCGACGACCGACTTGGCAATATCGCAGAGAAATTGAAGAACGCCACATTTAGGCCTCGGTGCCTTTTTGCAGCCTCCGGGAGGGTCAGGAACCGGCGGAAGCTTGTCCTTCAGACCCTTGATCTTTGGAATGAGCTCGTCAATCTTTTCTAAAATCTTATTGCGCTTCTTGTCGTCGTCGTCTTCATCATTGTCGAGGTCCTCCAAGAGCTTATCAATGTCGTCGGTGATCTCCTTCTTGTCCTTTGCAAGGTCACTTGAAACGGCGCTGGACGAAGAAGTCGTTCCCGTACCCGTCGATGTACCCGAGTGCGCGCCCGATTGCGTGGCCGCTTGCGTGCCCGATTGTGTGCCCGATTCGGTGCCGGATATAGCAGTCCGCGTACCTGAGTGTGTACCCGGCGGTGTACCCGTTAGATTGAAGGAAGGCAGATCAGTAGGAAGATTCGATGGCGCGCTGGGGAGGGACGGCAGACCAGGCTGCGATGGCGACAAAGTTGGAAGGTTGGGAGGCCGGGACGGGAGCTCTGGCACGGGTGTCGGCGCCGTGGTACTGGGGAAGAGAGGCGGAACGACAACTGGTGGGGATATCGTCTGGGATGACGTTGACATGCTCGAAGACGACGAAAACATAGGCGGAGTGGAAGGCCAGACCGAGGACGATGTCGTATCCGTCTCCGTAATCAAATCCCCCGTCGTGGATAGTTGGGTTGACGACGATTGTTGCAATTTCGAAGACGTAGTATTTGTCCATGTGTTAGAGGACGCGCCAAGATCAGATGACTGATATGTCGTAGAAGTGGTTGACTGATTCAAAAACGTCGTCGGACTAGCATCACTCCACCAGGTAACGCTCGACGTCGAGAGGCTGGGTAGCGTGGTCAGGTTGGACGTCGGTGCTGGGGATGTCCACTCCAGAGGGGAAGAGAACGGCGTCGAAGAGCTAACGGAGCCATTCCAGCCAGATTCGAAGGTGGGGAAAGACGTGGAGGGGCGCCATGACCAGCTTGTTGACACCATTGAAGGCTCGGCGAGAGTGTTTGACAGGGAGCTCGTCGAGGGAACACCGAAAGCCGACGTAGGGGAGGACGTAGTAAAGCTCCAGGACGAATTTGTCGACGTAGTCCGAGGTATCTCGGGTGCGGTCAATGGAGGGCTCGATGTTAAGGCGCTAGAGGGGATTGAAGGCAAGCTCGTCGGCAGCGCCATGGACTCAGAGACCCCGAGCGAGCTTGACTCGAAGCTCACCGTAGAAACATGGGGCATGCTTGACGCCATGCTTGCCGAGGAAGCGTCCAAATTGGTCGAGGGCCAGCTAGTTGGGAACAGTGTGGACTCTGAGAAGGCGACAGTGCTTGAGCCAGAGCTCGCGGTTTGGGTCAAGAGGCTTGATGGCCAGCTTGTCGGCGCGGACGGCGACACATCGGCGGTACTCCATTGCGTGCTCGAAGTAGAGGTGCCCCACGTAATGGACGAGGAGCTCCAAGTATTGGTCGTAGTTAACTCAGTGATCGCCGGACCGCCTGCCGGACCCGATGTACTAGTGTCCTCCACAGGAACCCAGAACCAGCTCGTAATCAAAGTCGACAGCAACCTAGATCGAGAGGCATCAAGCGCAGCCGTTTGGACCACAGTCGGCACCAAAATGGATTCTTTGACGTCATTTGAAATTGTTCTGGACGGCGTCGCCGCGTCATATGTGGAAGCGCTGCCCAGAAAAAGCGACAGCGAAAGGAGGATGAGAGTCACCAGACGGAGCTCCATCCTAGCGCGTGAATTGAAGAAGATAGATGAAGATGAGGCGAGTCAACAAGTCGAGAGTTGAGTGGGGTAGAGAAGGAAGGAAACAAGAGGTGGGGGGCGATATGAGCTTATAAAGGCTGTAATTGCGCGGCGAGTCTCTTACCTTGGTGGGGGGGTGGAGGGCTCGGCGAAGACGCGTTCGAGAAGGTCGATGGGTAGTCGATGGTCCCGCTCGATGAGTGAAGGGTAGAGCAAATGACGTCGAGAGCGGAGTGTGGTCCGGAAACGGAAGGTTAAAAGAACACATAGAGGAGCAAATGGGGTGCTGAGCGTAATAATCGCTCGCTACACAGGCCCTTTAGCAACTTCGCCGGGTGGGATCCCTTCACTAGCGTCAAAAGGGGAACGCAGCAAGAGCTTCCCTGGGCTTACGAAGACACAGACTAGACTGAAACCTGCCCCGAGAGAGTGCTGAACGGGCGAAAAGGGATCGTTCCTCACTAGGGGGTGTGGGTGTTCCAAATAAGGCGCAGGACAGCTATCCTCGATGATCTGTTTCGGCCTGTGATCACGACGACGCTGACGGGTGTCTTGCGACGGTAGTTCGTAGCTGATGCGACGGAGATTGCCTTTCCATATTCGAGACGTCCGGAAGCTGCTTGTTAGCCAACATTGCAGTTGATTTGTGGAAGGCCCAGGAGGCTCAAGTTGCGACTCCTATCTCAGCTACTCCACGCCCTTTCCCTTTAGCTTCACGTCTTCCGCATCGAATTCGGCCTTCCTTTTCTTCGCGGTGCCGGCCTTCCCCGTCAGCACCTCCGTGAAAAGTTGCGTCAACCGTTGGATAGCCTCCTCGCCAATCTGATAGTGCACCACCAGCCTTCCTCCTCTGACCAGCAACCCGTATTTCTCGCCCAGGTCGATCCACTGATTGAGGTCAATGTCGTGCCCTTCAATATCCAGCCATACCATGTTCGTATCGACGGGGTACGCGATCTTGCCGCCCAGGTCGGTCCATATCTTCTCGATATTCTTGGCGTTCTCGTGAGACTGTGCTAGTCTCCCACCAAGGAATGTCTCTTCGACAGCCACTCGAGCTGGTGCAGCGACTACACCTGCTTGCCGCAGACCGCCGCCGATGGATTTCCGGATCCAGCGACAGCGCTTGATGAAAGGCGTCGTGCCGACCACGATACTGCCGATGGGTGCCCCGAGGCCTTTGCTGAAGCACAGGCTCACGCTGTCCAATTCGGCGCAGTATTCCTTCAGCGTACCCGCGCCGGCTGCCACGGCTTCCCATAGCCGCGCTCCATCCATGTGCATTATTATACCGTGTTCGCGAGCCCAAGCCGCTATCCGTCGGACCTCCGAGAGAGGCATGATCGTCCCGTTCAAGGTGTTCTCGAGGGATATGACGCGCGTGGGGCAGGCGTGGACGTCGTCTGACACCACCGCGTATTGCTTGACCTCTTCCAACGTGATGTATTTCCCGTTGCTCGCGTCAATGGGCTGTGTGAGCGCTTGACTCAAGCTCGCCACCCCTCCAGCCTCGTATTGTATGATATGGCTCCTTCTATCGCACAGAACTGCCTGTGGCGGGGCAGTGAGGTGTGTCCGCAGCGCGACCTGGTTACCCATCGTCCCAGAAAGGACCAAAACCGCATCCTCCTTGCCCGTGAGATGGGCGATGAAGCGTTCGAGGGAAAGAGTCGTACGATCTTCCATGAAGACATCATCAAGGAGCGTACACTGCGCGATCGCGTCCAGCATGGATGCCGTCGGGGTCGTCGTGACGTCTGATCGGAAGTCGAACGCCGCGGGGTTGTTCTGGGAGCCCCAGGCATTGCTGTTAGTGGCAGACGCGCTCGGCGAGGCGGTTTTGGTGCCATTGGCAGTATAAGCTGCGAACTCGGACATGGCGAAGCGTGGCGGCGATACGTGAAGCGCTCGAGATGGGATGGCGGGGCAGGCGAAGTGGGGCCTAACCGTTCGGCAGTTTGTGGGACGAATTTCTGGGAGGAGATGAGGTCAATTGGATAGTATGTGGACAATACCACGTACTGAAGAGGCGAGGGAGGAATAGCAACCGTGGTGGAGGCATGATGAGGGGCGACGTGGTGGGTTAAATGGTGAATGGTGGTGAACGCCATCACCAGCACGGCATAAGAAGCTGCACGCTAAGCGCATCTGGTCTAGTGCTCCAATCTCACTCCAGTCCGAACGGACCCCACACGCCATGATTACTCCGTACTGTCAATCAGATATCCAGGGTAAACAATGCATTCACGAAAAGGGCATAGGTATCGAACACCGCTCTTAATGCTACACGCAATTTGGCTCGCCAGTTCCTTCGCTAAGTTCCGAGCACCTAATCTCGTCCCTAGGTATCGACGTCCACTCGTTCTCGACAATTCCCCCTTCTACCCTCTATAGGTTGGTGACTCAAACCGAGAAAAATCAATCAGATGCCTCAAAACCATTTATCAAAGCAAGACCGGCACTCGTACCGGAAGAGACCGACGCGGACAGACAATAAGCCTCCGTCAATGCTGCCCCTCTTTCTGCAGACAGATCTTTCATTGGCGCCCCTTCGATCCGATGCTCAATAGCCACACGACGGATACGTATGGCCTCCTCTTTGTATTACAAAGGGTTCCCAAAAGCGTGCTGGGGCTGTGGGCAAACACTGCATCCACCAGTGGTCCTGGAAGGAGTTAGCGCGGGCCCCTATGCCGAGTTGTCACTGAGCCTACGCATTCCAGTTCGCCCGGCAGTCATGCCACGACGGATTGGGATCGAACTCGAACCCCCCCACGGGCAAGGTGTAACTGCGCGGTACACATGCCGGAGGCGGGTCGTACTGAGTTTCGGCTAGCGTCGTGCTGCGCTGCAGGGTATACGAGTAAGCCGTGTTCTCCAAAGGGTTGTTGTCACAGCTTGCGCCCGGAATGGCGTTCCAGAAAGAATGGGTACCTCCTCCAGGGCCTTGCGCTGTGTCCGTGTAGAAGGACTGCTGTGGCCCGGCATGGGAGTCGACCGAGGAGGGCGCCGGTGTTTGGTACCCGGCAATGGGGTCGGGAGAGGATTGCGCTGGCGACTGGTACCCGGCATAGAAGTTGGGAGAGGACGGCGCTGGGGACTGATACCCTGTATAGGAGCCGGGAGAGGTTTGTGCTGGCGACTGGCGCGTGGCGTAGGAGTCGAGAGACGATCGGATCGGTGGTGTCTGATACCCAAAAGACTGATTTTGATTCGCATCGTGGCTTGTCTGCGGCGGGGAAGATGTTTGCATCTGCATCGGTGAATGCGAGCCATTCTGCTCAGGAGAAGGGAAGGCAGTCGATGTGAAAGGCGACTGAAGGAAGTACGATGAATTCTCCCCAAGATGCTGCGGCGGATGTTGCTGGGCGTATAGCGGAGGCGAGTCTATTGGATGCGGGACCCTGGTCTGGGAGTCATATCGAGAGTCTTCCTTCTGGATGCCTCCCCGGATTGCATTATACGCTTCGACCTTGGTGGACGCCTTCCTCCAGGAGCCCATGGCGATCGACCGAATTTCGGGCGAGAACAAGGCTGTAGGTAACGAGCAGCTGAGGATGACAACGGGACAACAAGGAGCGCAAAAGATGCTTGAATGTTAGGCTTGAGGGATCTAGAGTGGAGCCTTGACCGGTCAAAGAACAAGTGTGTGAAGATGAGCTCGATGCCTTGAACAGCGCTATTTATACATGCTCTGTGCAAATGACTCCGCAGATTCGAGTCACAACGTTATCTTCTATGAGAGGCCCTACAGGGCTCCATTACGAAACCGTCCGTCCCAAAGGCCGTCGCGGCGTAGAGGATTGGTCGGCAACATGGCACAGGCGGTTTACGGTACGACGCGAGTCGGGAAGATGCAGAACCCAGCCCTCTTCAGGGGAAGTCTCCTCTGCTATCCCCCTACACCCTGATAAGAAACAGGACTTGTAGAGGTTAGCTGCCTAACTCCCTGCACATCCCTGCACGACGGAACCGGCTCGACAATAGAAGAAGATAAAGACGGCACTGCAGGGCAAAGAACATCATCAGACCGGTCAAAATGATTCAATCAACTTCCTCTCCACTAGGGATCTCTCCTCTTCCAGGCCCAGCCACATCGCCCGGAGCCCATATGCCGACCGCCGCACCCTCAGCACCTCTCCAACCACTTCCATCACCCCCTTCTCCCGCTCCTCAACCGTCCGCCAACGAACAAGCCAAGCGGGACTTGCCTTGGAAATACGAGGGATATAAAGCCTTCAGCGCATGGATGGCTTCAGAGGACGACTTCTTCATCTTCCGCCGCTTCGAGAATCTCAACGCGCTTACTATGCTCTGGATGCAGGACAAGATCGTGAGGATTGAAGCGAAACTGCAAGAAATCCACAAGACGATCGAAGATGCGCCCCTAAATGAAAAGCTCAAAAACTGCAGCTTTCGCTGGGATGAGAAGTACAGGCAGGAGAGGCACGCATTAATGGGAGAGCTGAGTCGCTTGCTGCACCACTACAGTACGTCCTCTCCTCCATAGCCCATCTCCCCCCACGCTAGGAGTCTATAAACGGCTCCTTCAAGCCTTATACTCACCTGCTGCAGACCAGTACATCGAAGCCTTCTCCAAGGTCCGCGCGCGCCCCCGTGCAGAGAAGCGCCAGATTACCAACGTACGAAACTGGCTCGCGCGGGAAGCGATCGATAAAACGGAAGCCTCTTTCACCGACAACACTAGCGACCTAATCTCCATAAACAGCCGTACGCGCCCCCCACTAGGCCAGTGGCTCGAATCGCTGCCCAGCCTCCACCTCTCCTGCCTCTTCCGCGCCAAGCCCGTCCCCGGCCTTCACCATATCTCAGAAGCAACATCGTACTCTAGCAACACGACCTTCGAGTGCTTCACGAATACCGGTATTATACTGGTGGGGCTGGCGATGCTGCTCGCGCCCATGTGGTGGCTCGAATATGTCAGTAGGAGCGAGACAAGGCTTAAGATCATCACAGGGTTTGTGGGCGTGTTCAGCGGAACGATGACGCTGGCGACTGTGAATCGACCGTTCGAAGTTGTGGCTGCCACGGCTGCATATGCGGCAGTGTTGATGGTTTTCATGCAGATTGACGGAAGAGCATAGAAGGACGACCAACGAGGTGGAGGAAGGCAACGCAATTTCTTTCCTTTTTCTTCCAGCAACAGTGCGCATCTACCTACCACTAAAACAAGCTAATGCCGCATGTACAATACCAACGGCAGCGCCTTGATTTCTAGAGTCCATGCGCTTCCAATATCACCGCAGCCCCACGTTCCGCAACAATGTACACTGGCGCCATAGTATGGCACTCTGGAATTTCCGGGAAAACACTGGCATCCACTACCCTCACCCCCCTCGTCCCCTTAACCCCCAAATCCGGATCCGTCACACCCCATATATCCCCCTTCGCACTCATCTTTGCCGTCCCAACCCCATGATTTATAGTAACACTCCACTTGCGCGCATACGCTAGCATCTGCTCATCACTGCTCATATCCACGTCGGCTAAGGGTCCGTAAGGGCCGTCGATGTAGCCGGAAAATACGGAGGAGTTGAGGAAAGTGGATGTGTCGCGGAAGGTTTGGAGGATGGCGAGGTTGTCGAAGGAAGTGGTTAGGTAGGAGGGGTTGATAAGGGGGGAGGCAAAGGGGGACGTGGAGTTTAGGGTTAGGTTGCCGCCTGGGGAAAGTTAATTGGAATGGACGAGAGAGAGTGTGGAGTAGGGGCGAGACGTACGAGATGTTGGCGATACGAGGACGCCGAGGATGGTGAGGTAGTTGCCAGATGGAGGGGCGGGGATGTCGCCTAGGGGGAGGAAGCCTTCCTAATCCACTATATTAGCGGTCCAGCTCTAGACCTTTTTTTTGCAATATAAGAAGACTCACTCCAAACAGTAACTCCGTATTCCCGCTCAATTTTCCAGCCGCGGGATCTGCATTCACCTGCGTCCAAGCCGGGCTATCCGCTGGCAGTTTCTGAAACGCGATCGTGTTGCTGGCCGTATTACTCATCGGCCCTTTTCCTGTTTCGTTCCACTGCTGCAGCGCCTCTGCGAACACTGTCTGGTTTTGCAGGATGCGATCGACGGTCGTGTTTTTCTTGACTGTATAGTACATGATGTTCAGCGGATGGTCGGTGAGATTCTGACCCACGGAGGGATTGTCGATGATGACAGGGATGTTGAGGGAAGTGAGGAGCGATGCGGGCCCAATGCCGGAGAGCATGAGGATCTTCGGTGTTCCGATTACGCCGGCGGAGAGGATGATTTCTTTCCGGCCTGTTAGGGTGATGGGAGTATCTTTAGTGTCATTAGCGGTGCGTTCGGGTTCACTTTGGGGAAGGAACGGGAGGCAGTACCGGACGCCGACTGGGCAATCTCCACGTTCTTAAACTCCGGTTTTCCCTCACTCATGCCTGTCTGCACCAGCCTCAAAACCTGCGTATCAATCAACACATCCAGCTTTCCCCTATCCTCTTCCCCCGCCGCAAGCCCATCCAAATATGCCGTCGCACTACTACTCCTCTTACTATCTCCAATACTAGACTGAATCCACGCTATAATGTATTAGCCTGCATCCTCTCATCCCCTCCCCAGCAGATCACTTTTTCTTACAGAGCCCGACAAAGTCCCCGGCATTCAAATCGCGATTGAAAGCAAACCGCCCTCTCATCTCTTTACTCGCATTCACAACCCGATAATCCAGCTCAAACAGCTCCCCTGCAACACTGACTTCAACTGGCCCATCCCCGTGGGCGGAAGCGATAACTTCATCCGCGTAATCCCTTCCATCTGATGGTGCGACGAGCCGCGAGTGCTTCAAATAGTATTTCTCTAGCTTTTCCCAGGACCAGGAAGAGTCTCCGTTCATGCGCGCCCAGCGCTCGTACACGTCGTTGGAGCCGCGGTTGTATGCCATGAAGTCTGTCCCCCGTTATCCGTTATTCAACTACACTTTCGAGGACTAGAATTGGGAAAGGAGGGACTGAGGGAATATGGACTTACTAACACTACTACTTCCACCCAGCACATGGCCGCGCTGAAACGCAATCGAGCGGTTGTTGAAGCCTGCTTGCGGGGTGGTGGTGTAGTTCCAGTCTGCGGGGCTGTGGGCGAGGCCCGAAGCGAGAAAGGGTACGATGGAGTCGAAGAAATCTTTATTACTAGGATAGACTTAGAAGAATAGACGTATGGATTGTGGGGTGAAGGTGTCAAAAATAAACGTCTCATTTGTCAACGTTAAGGGGTCGCACTTGCCGCCTGCTTCTACGAGCAGGACTGAGATGTTGGTGTTTTCAGTGAGACGGGAAGCGAGGACGCATCCCTAGAAGGTTTTAACGGTGGAATCTTGAAAGTGTGGTCTTCGACTCACTGCTGTGCCTCCGCCCGCGATGATGAAGTCGTATTCCTTTGTCGTCAACTGCTCAGGCGAAGTGAGGATATTGAAACCATGGCTATTGCGCGTTGAGGCCGCAATTGCTAGTAACTTTTGAAGGAAGTGACGCATGTTCTACTTAGAAAATGCAACAAGCTCTACAAACGAACACGGCTATCGCCCTACGTGAGGGCGACGCATAGGCTTCATATACCCATCTGAGGCCAACGACCTCCGCTTCAGATTCCTAATCAACAATTTATTTGCTCAGTATAATCTGGCTAAGCAGCAGCGTACGAATGCGAGCTGAAGGTGGAGGGTTGTCACCCATGGATCTGAGTAAGCACTTGCACGTGACGCGATGCTCACGTATTAGCGCCTCGGGTTAGCGCTGATCGATGCTGATGATGAGGACGCCCAGCACGGTCTGTTGCTTGTCGAAGCTTGTGTGGACGTCACCAGCTATGCATGATAGTGGAATCATAGTGAGGGGGTAGATTACCATTACCAAATGCTTCATTCATGGGGTTACCACAATGCTCTCACCAGCCGCTGCAATTCTCTCCTAGCTTGAAAAGCCCGTTCTTCTTCTTCTCCTGGGCCCACTTCTCACACCAACTCTTCATTTTCTCTCTTGACTTTGCACTCCCTACATTCACCGTTGGAATGATTTTGTCTATACGCAACGCGCAACAAAACATAGTCAACTCGCGGAAGCTGCTATGCTCACTATATGGAACACTGTAGCAGCTCGTGCGACTCGTACTACCCGGCTGCTGCGTCAGATCTCGCATCGTGAACTGGCTCTTCCAATTCTGCGAGTGTAGGACCGTCTGGACCGAAGGAGAATCGGTGAAACGACTGTTTGGCGGGCGGTAATTCCAGCCCGAGGGACGGAAGCCGACAACGCGGGAGAAGCTATCTCGATAGTCCTCCAGGTACTCACCCAGAGTCTGGGCGCGGATTTCAAAGAGCGGCGTCATGTGGACTTGAGCTTCGCGAGGATTCGTAGTCAGGAGCGCATTCAGCTCTGGATCTTCGAGCGCCCGACAGATCTTCTGCTTGTTTGGTGGCGCATAGATTTTGCTCGCGAGGGCTTTGGCGATGCCCATGCAGATGCGTTCTTTGCCGATGCTGTACGTGCCGACTACGACGAGAAGACGTCCTCGGTTCTTCCCCGAGCCGTCGATGAGGCCCTTCGATGTGCCGAAGTTCTTGTCACCATCGGCTCCACCCTTTAGGTCCGAAGCGTTTCGCACGAACTTGGCCATGCCTTCGCCTGCCCGCTCCTTTTTCATCTGTTCCCACCCGTCTGCCCTGTCTACAGTCGGCTTGTTGAGGCTAACGCATATCTCTGCGCAAGCCTGAATAACCTGGTGCTGAGGAGGGAACGCGTATTTCGGGTTAAGGTAGGTCGTGTCGAGGTAGCAGGCATCGAGCTTCTGCTGTCGGCTCTTCCCACTTACGGCGCCTGCGACCTCGGGTCTGAGTAAAGGGTGCTCAATATGCGCTTGACAGGCGCGAAAGTCTCCGCAGTGCAGAACCCGCTGCGACCTGGGATTCTTTCCTTTGCTGACTTCCTTCTCGAACAGGAACAAGGAGCTGCCCGGGCAGTGGTTGGCCGGGATCATAGTTACGTGCACACCTTCGGTTCCTGGTACTTCCGTCTTTTTCTCGAACTCTAGAGGCATAACCCAATTCGCGTCAACGTCCAGCTGTTGTCGAACTAAGTTTGCTGTGACCTTGCTGCAGTATATTGGACCGTGGTGCCACGACTTTGTCAAACCGACGTAGTGATCGCTGTGAAAATGGCTAAGAAAGTATGCGTTTTGGCCTTTGACGGCCCCGTAGCGAAAGGCATCCACACAGATATAGAAGCCAGGTAAAATCTTGTAGAAAGGACAGGTGCGTTGAAACGACGGCTTTCCCCTCGCAGCTTTCTCTGCTGTCGCCGCAGTCGCCCAGGCTGCATCTTCGGCGTGGCCTGCCATCAGTCGGGAAAATGCCGACTTCGGCGCCGCGCTCTCGCCGAGTTGAAAAGGGTTCTGCTGCCCGGTCCTCGCCGGTCGCAGTGGTCGCTTGAACTTCTTGTGGCTATTGTTTGAAGTTGGGGTGGATTCTCTTTCCGGCTCTTTGGTTCCGGGTACTGGTAGTGGATTTCCGTCCAAGCACGCGTTGACATGTATGGAGACATGTTGTTCGGACAGGCCCGACAGACTTGTGCTACATATGGGACAGAATGGCCCCTCGCCATTTTGTGCGTTCTCATCGCTCGTATCCTCGGGGAACATCGAACGCGCGTTGAAATCGTCGGGGTCTCCCTCAAAGCCTGCATCCTCCATCTCCAACCTCCGCTGCTCTTGCATCCACCACTGTTCATCATATTCTTCACCTTCGAGAAGATCGTCGTCCTCTAGGCCTTCGAAATCGTCGAAATCATCTCCTCCAAATTGTGAAGTTGTCTCCGAGTTAGGCAACGGCGGTACGTGATTGATAGCGAGCTCAGGGCAATCTGCGGGAGGTACATCCTCCGAAGTCTTAGAACTCGAAAGCCCTTCAGTCGATGGCTTCGATATGACCGTACCTCTTCTCTGAACTGGGACTTCTTCCTCGTCCTCTGATTCCGAGTCGTCGACGAAAGGGCCCACCTTCTTGGGGGCTCTTAGGGATTGGTCAGTGGTATCGGCTGGCGGAGGAGGCGTGCATGCCGAAGCGGTTAGTTCCTCGCTCAGCTTCCTCTTCTTGACGCTACCGCCATTCTCGTTGTACCGTTGCTCGACATTGTCCGCTTCTATAACGCCAATTGTCGGCTCATCGCTCCAGCCAGCGTCTTCCTCCCCATCTTGATCGAGTATGATTGTAGAGTTACTGCCCCTCTCTTGTAGAAATATCCTGTTGTTCTGCTCCTCGGCCTTCTTGAAGAAAGCCATGATGTTGCCGTTCGGAGTTGCCTTGGGCTTGGTTTTCGAGCCATTGTTGGCGGGAGACTTCTTGCCCAAGGCTGGCGGCACGAGAGTGGTTTGCATCTTCTTGGGCGGTGCAGATGCGGGATCGGTTTTGGATTTGGCAGCGGCCCTTTTCGACGCCGAGTTAGCGGTCATGTTCGCGGTCGAGGACGAGCGGGGTGGCGAAGGAGGGCGACCGGTCGACGGCGCCAATCGAGCCAAAGAGGAGAGCGAGCGGTTTTCGCGGGGGTTTCGGAACATGGCACACTATGTAAACATAGTGAAAGCAGGTTGTGGTGCCCTAAGGCCTGTTGTGTGGAAGGGAGGGCTGGAGTGAGTGTCCATCGGGTGGGCAACCCATGCCAAGAGAACGCGCTTGCACGTGACCGTGCCAGTCGGAGTTTTGAAACTCCGACGACGACGCGCCTTTCTCGCTTCGGATAGACCTGTCTGATTCAACCCCTCATTCCGCTACGGATGCGAATGCCACGACAAGGATTGCACTTCCTGCATTTGCGTCCAAGCTGGCAACGGCTGCGCCGAAGACTGCTTCTGTTACGACTACGACCCTAACCTCGCCGATCTCAAAGCTCTTGAACAGGAATCCGATGATGATGTCGTCGAGGACGATTCTAATACAACGTGCAAGAACCGTGTCAATGGCTTTGAAAAGTTCTGTGCGTCCATGTATCTTGAACCCACGCTCTGCTTCCAAAGCTATGTCGCCAAACGCTCAAAGAGCATCGCTGCCGAACACGGTGAAGTCACATGGCATGGCAGGATCATCCCATGGCTATTTCGCAAGATGATAAGCCTCTCAGTGCCGCCAAACAGCGCGGACATGACCGATGCGCTCGTCGAGGAGGCAATGGATGACATCCCCCAGGACCGCATCTTCGACACTGCGAAATGCATGAAAAAGTGGAGGGGAGCCTGGATCACCGATTTATCAACGTTTCGCAACCTCCTCGTCTCCGAGCTCCTCCTTAAAGGCTTTGATATCGGCCAGTCCTTTGAGTGGTACTACTGTCTCTACCACAGCAAGGACCAACAGTCACAGAAATTCCGCCACTGCTGGGCGTGCCTTGAGTGCCGCGAGACCGACTCATGGCATTGTGGAGGGTGTAACAAATGCGTCCACAGCTTCAAGGTTAGATGCCCCGGCTGTGGGGGTGTGAGCGAGGATTTTGGAAAGGATAGAAGAGAGGCTGGCGTCAGGAAGGACTTCTAGGATAGGTTTGTCACGTTTCTGGGACAGGCTCCGACGACGCTGGACACGCGGAGACAGGTTATTGATGCCTGGTTTTGACTACTTGGTCATGTTTTATGGCTGGTCGCTCTTTCCATTAGCTGCCTAGTGTGTTCGGTCGCTCTTTGATCAGCCTTCGTAGTTTGTTACCCATCCCGCATCTCCCCCTCTTGCGCGGAGAAATTTCCGACAGCCGACCTCGGCAGTTTCCTCGTCGTCATGTTGTGGCTTCGAAACATTCTGGGGGCTCCGCAACATCAATTTCTCTCAAGTACTAGATTCCCAGTGTCTGATAGGCTCCGTGCAGTCCAAGGAAGAAGTTAAAATATTTTGTTGATGGCGAGGAAGGATGAGGCACGTGATCTGCGCTGGAATTGCCCCACCAGCTTAGTAAACTTGCTTTTTCTCTCATCATTCCGTAGCTCGTTCCTCGTACCTCCGGGCCATCCATCATCGAGCTGGGCCCATTTTAACTGACCCGTCTAGCTTTCTCTACTAGAAGCTGTTTATCTTCTCGCTTGTCTGTGCACTCTCCTCGAGGGCTTCCTTCAGCCGTTGCAGAATGGAACTGCCCCTCAACCCTCAGCCTGGTCAAAATACCTCATGCGAACACGGGCGGACGTGCACCGCCTCAGCCTTGTCCGACCCTCCCATTGCTGCCTGATAAGTAGCCATGACTGCGCTCCCGCGTTTCATATCTTCTTCTCTCTCCGCGTTCATTCTAGGGCCTTCAAGAACCATTGAAGTGACCTGGCACTCTTTCTGCAATGAATCTGCCCCAGATCAAAGGCTCCATCAATACGAACACGGTGGAGTCTAATAACGCCATCGTCCAGAACCAGTTTAACGTCTGCCTCTTCAACCTGAGGGTCGAGCCTCCAAGCGAATACCTGGATGTTGGTCTATTCCTTTCTCGTCGACGAAAGGACGATGCCGACGACGGGCAGTCACATCTCACCGCTGCTCAGCTGGGAATACTATTCGGCGGACTAGTTCCCAAGGTTCCGAATCTCATCCGGGCGTATGGGTTGCGATGTAGCGAAATAGCGAACTCGCCAACCTTTAACCCTAAAGGCACCTCTCAACACGGTTTCTTCGCGAATGAGATCGGCGCGGATGGTACAGCTGTGTGGGCCGCCGCCACTTCCGGAGATTCTGCTATTGCTGTGCACCTCCTTGGTTGCATGCTCTCCAGGATGTGGGATCCTCCCGAAGCCATCTCCATCTGGATGCAGTTGATTGCCGAGCGCAAGCAAATCCTTGCATCTTCTGGAAATCCGCTCGAATATGCGGCAGCCAAAAGCATATCTTTGACTAGGGAGCAAATAGCAAGTTGGCACACCAGCATCCAAGCTTGGCGTCGCACCGCGGACGAGGCCAATGCGCGTCGGCAGAATCAGCTTCTACTCATCATCAACAACTTAGGCATACCCGTAAACACCAAACTGTGCCTTATCGACAGTGTCGTTGATGCTTGGAGAACATCTATGGTGACGGTTGACAGGCTGGTTTCCGGACAGCCTCAGAGCGTGCAAACAGGTGCCCCTCTGCTGGGACTTGCCGCTTGGCACCTTTACCCTAACATGATCATCTTCGGTCACGGCAGGAGCTATAGGGCCACGGAGGTTCTCCAGGATGATCCCCACATTGAGCGGGGCGGGGTGCTTACACTCGGCATTCAAGACATCCGGCGAAGCGGCGACGGCATCTACTGGTCTCTCCCGCTAGCATATCTCCGCTACTATGGCCAGCCGGTGCAAACTGAAGCACGTTTGTCTTCGCGCACCTCGCGAGCTTCCTTCAACGAACTTGTCTACATCGCGCTGGGAAGCTTGATGCGACGTTGGCTTGCGGATGCGAACGACATCGATTACGCTGCCAAGTTGCTCGTCAAGCTCAGCGAATACATCGATATCTCTGGTCGTCTTCGGAGAGATGGAGCATGGCTGTCTCTGATAGCTTGCGCTGCCAGCGGGTTCCTAACTTCCGAACCTGAGGCCAAGGCGGAGAGGCTGCAGCTGATCAAATGCGGGCGCAGAAGATTCCCTCTCTTTGTTGACGATCCAGCAACGGATACAATCTTCGGTCTCTCGTCCCCGAAGACGTTGCTTCGCTTGTTACCTGGCAATGCCGCCAAAGTCGCGCTCCTCAGACACGTCGCGCGGGATTTTAGTGATCACCGTACGCTGATGGTCATCCAGTGCAAATGCGGAAACCCCAGGTCTCTGTGGGAGCTTGCATCGGTCGAGCAATTTGGAAGCAAGTCCAAACGAGCCCTTGAAGACCCGCCGGAGGACGGATGCAACGCCCCTCGAAGATACATCAGGTGGTTAAACCGTATGCACCGGGATCTGGACCAGAACGACGTCCAGCCAGACTCAGATTCGCTTCGACTAGAAGCGCCAATTCCTTGGTTCTATGCCCCCAACGGTTATCACTGGCAAACTCCTCCCCAGGCCTTCTATGCGACACTCCTTGAGGAAGAATGTGGAAACTCTGACTGGCGATGTGCCAAAGGAGTCACCATCCGAAGCATTCTCGCCTTCGGAGATCCTGATATTGCAGCGCTTTACTGCATTAGTATTCACTATTGGACATCATTCTCGCCCAACATCGCGCCCAGACTCGTTGGAGGCCCCACATACAGATTGCTTCCAAACATCTTTGTCATCCGTCACGTGCTGCGCGCTCTAGAAGAGGAACTACCTAGCAGAGAGTTCCTCTTTGAATACCTCGACGAAGGCAGATTCTCGGGGAAAATCTTGACTTCTCTCAAAGCTCTGCAGACCGCCTCAGTGCTATACGGAGAGCTGCATAACGCGACCGTAGAGCTCAAGGCGGCCGAGCAACCTTTACATGAACATCAATGGATACCCCAGGATAACAGTGGTCATCGCCACTATCCCTTTGCGGGATTCAAACTCAATCGGGAACAGATGTTTGCATGCATTTCTAAGTTCGAGTCCGGGACCTTCAACTTCCCTCCATCGGCAATGAATGGCGTACTGGCTATTTCGAGCGGAAATTCCATCTACGTTGCAAGCTGCCTGCTGCAAGACCCGTGCCATCGGCGCCCATCAAAGACTGTGGAGCGTGTTGTCGGGAACTTGGGCAAGACTGGAATGGCCCTGCTTGTGTGCCCTGTTGTACCTCAAGTTCGATCTCTTTCCGACGATGTACGGCTGGTCAATCATCATCCGTTCGATGGGAGTGAAGAGGATTCCTTCCGCGATACCGGCCTGCATCTTTCTTATACTGAATGGCAACTCCCCATTGATGTCGGCGCACGAGGCAAACGAGATGTGGAAGCTTATTATATCGAAGCTGCCATTGGAGTCTACGACCGCGGCAAGTGGGTCGCAGATCTTAACATTCTGGACGTATTCAGGCATCGGCTTTCTCAGATCATCCCAGTGTGCACGCAGCACCACGAACGGCCCGCACCGATAGAGGAGACCTCCAAGTTCGTTACGATCGACAGTTGGGAAGAACTCCTAGATAGCCCAACAGAGATTGGCGTAGTCCGCGCACGAGGCAATTGGCAAGCGAGGCTTGCGGCAGCCGCGCTCTCCATTCAGCAAGGACACGAGACGCGAGTTGTTCCGGAAAAGACTTGCTGGTCCTGCTGTCTCGCTCTTGAGAAGATTTCACCGGACTCGAAGAAGGAGGAGGAAACCCATGGCTACGACGGCGATATGTTTGGAAGCGTGCCTTTCGATTCGGACGGGAATGGCTCGGACAGTGACACGGACGAGATTGTTGACATGGCCGCCAGAAAGCGCAGCTGTAAAGGGCATGTGCGAGAATCTAGCGATGCTGACCGGGTTAGGAACAGTCAGAGCCTCAACCGGAACATAGTGTACATTCTTTGAAGGACTCCAGGCTTGGTATACCAGCAACGACTGATATATCCGCGAGCAGATTCTTCTAATAAACGTACTTCTATCGGCTTCTAGACATGTGCAACACGTAGTATATGAAACGTCCTACCCATCAATCCTCGCTTACATTGGCTGGCCTGCTGACACAACTGGCTGGTCTCTGTACCCCCGCGCGCCGCCCCCTCTACATTCGCCAGGTCCACTGTTTATCCTACCTACTGAGACGACGCGGACGTTTGTGGAGAACGCATGGCTAACGGATAATGCGAGCAAGCGACTCGTTCGCGCCTGGGGGCACCTGATAGAAGGTCTCGGCATCGCCGCTACGGAAATCCCAAGACGCACTACCGTGACTAAAACGGATAAACTGAGCTGAAGATTGAACACCGCGGAGGCATTTTGGAATGTAGTGCTCAAGAGCTCGGAACGGATGAAGCTGCTGACTTAAAGTAGTGCCGTCGCCCCATAGCGGTGTTCGAAGTCCTTCGCATCATACGGCCTACTTCCAGGTATCTGCGGAAGTGACCTGCATTGCCTCCGTTTTCAAATTTCGATGCATCAGAGGATACTAAAGGTTTGGCTAAATCCCTCTATGCTGTGGTGACCTGTTCCAGCACGAGAATATATCGCTTTTCACTTTGGCATGGAAATTCTTCTCGGCGATTGTCCAGGAGGGGGCCGACGATTAATCCAGAGTACCGAGCCAGCTTAACGTTTCTTGGTGCAGCTCTTGAGAACGCAGTTCGAATCGGTGCGGTGAAGGAAGCGGGTGCGCAGTCTTTCACTCACTTTCCGGAATATAGACGGCCCGACCAACTTGTCTCCGCAGCAACCCAAATTCCGCCTTCATAACGTCGTTTTTCTTCCTCTACCACAGACATACAGGCATACAGACGAGTACCTCCCGCCATGAGGCTGTGCGAACAATGCGAGGAGCCAGGAAAACTGCGCTGCGGCGGCTGCCGTGAGAGCCACTATTGCTCAAAGGAGTGCCAGGAGTTGGGTTGGTCAGTCCACAAACACCTCTGCAAGACTTTCAAAGACTTTCATGACCGCCCTGCACCCGAAGAACCTCGTGGACGCGTCTATCGGGCGATATACTTCCACCCGGATGAGGACGTCCCACGCTTCGTATGGCTGAAATGCGAACGCGTAGTCCCCACTTATCAAGACGTGTTGGCAGGAGGGTATCTCGCCACCAACGAAGGGGAAGCCCAGCCTGACGTATTCATATCTACCAACAGCCATCCCATCGGCAGGAATCGGGCACTAGGCCGAAACCTCAAACACACCATCGAGCTCGAGTTCCGCGAGGCATTCCTGTACGACGGCTCCAAGCCCAACAAAGCCATCCTCAAGATTGTCGACAGATCTTCAAAATACTTGCATAACTGGAAGGGCCCAATTCTCGCTTACGGAACCGACCTTGTGCACTTCCCGTCTTCGGACCCAAATCCACATTATGGTGTCGATCTCACTCCTGTGGATCTAAAGCATCTCTCCGATTATCTTAGTACTTACCTCTGCCCCGATCCCTTCGATGACAGCGAGGTGCAGCAGGAGCGGAAGGCTCGACACAACGTTTTGAAAGCGGCGTTTAAAGAGGAAATGGTGTTGGGCGTGCGTATCAACTGCGATGGGGATGTCAAAGTGGACGGCCGTCCCAAGTACGAAGGCATCAAGCTTCCTATTTCGCATCCCATCTTCGGTCAGGATCCCGTCGATATCTCAGACCAAGTCGGACTTTCAATACTCGTGCGACGCGTTCCAGATAGCGTGGAAGGATGGGCTCGTCGGCCCGATCATGGTGGCTTTCGGAGACCTTGGGTGAACCAAGCTGCCACCTTCCTGCACCGAGATCTCAACCCCAATGCCGAGAGAGTCAAATTCCATATCGAGTACACGTGCTTCACTGGATTTGGAATGGCGCCAATCGAGTGGCAGAGGGGCGTGGGGGCTGTCATGGCTATCCGGAAAGACAAGAAGAAGCTCCATCCGCACCACGTGGCGGCGCTTGTCGACTATAGTCAGGTCCATCTCACAGGGTGGTTTCAGGGTGCTCATGAGGGTCGGATTGCTCGGGAAGATGCCCTTCGGCAAGTGAGCAGGGAGAAGTTCGAGCACTATTGGAAGGAGTGGAAGGCTCGCAACAAAAGCACCCAGGTCTCGCCTTACGAGGTCTAGGGTGGCAGGTAAAAGAGATATGGGGATTGGTGGTGCCGGATGGCCTTCTATGACGGCAAGAAACTGGGGCTATGTCCTTTGCCGAATGGGCTTGCTGGAAATGCGTCACGGAAGCCCTCGGGATAATGCATTCTGCTTTCGCCTTTATCTCTCGGGAGATAGATACAAGGGCGGGCTCTTCCGACGTTCGTGTCAGCATAATGACAGAAGAAGGAAATCTTTAATTGAAGATCCATGCAACACGTTAGCGCACTGCCCGGGATTAACCTAGCCAACATAGTTGCCAAATCAGCCATTGTTGTCGGGCAATCTTCGTAGCTATGCTCATCCATGATAAACCCTCGCTTTCAACGAAGGCTGCGGCGCAAAGTCCAGTTCATGTCGGCAGGACAAATAAAGGACACTAGAGTAAATTAATGCTTTTATAGCTTACTAGCGTACCCGCCAACCGCTTTCGTGAAAAGCACCTTCATCGGCGCCGCAAGCAAATCCTCCTTGAACGCCCTCCCAAGCTCTTTGAAGTCCTTGCTCCCTCCGTGCGCTTTGAGCGAAGCCTGATCTTTGTATCTGCCATCACTGTATCAGTGCTAAGCCCAAAGGAACGAATTGGAGCTGCTAACGCACGTTTCCAGCATCACGAAAGTCGGCGCATCGCCCTTCGTCTCGCGATTCACTTGGTACCGCAGCGTGCCGGGTTCGTTCGCTTGCACGGCTTTGGCGGTAGTTTTCAGCAGTTCCTCTACCTACTGCACGGTAAGAAATGACAAAGCTTGCTCTAGGAAGAGGAAATACCCACGCGGTTTGCCTTGCCCGGCTTGGGCTCAATCACTGCGATGATGTCAAAAGGTTCAGGCATGGCGACGGCTGCGTCTTGGGTCTCAAGGCAAGGAGTCTTTTGCGGAAATGTATGGGGGAGTTTGCTACGGCAAAGTCAGCTCCATGGGCTTTTGAACGCGGAATCTGGTTGAAGACGTGTTATGCATGGTGGGGAAGGCGGGCATTCTCAGCCGAAAAATGCCGAGGTCGATGCAGCGATAGGCAAGCCACTGAGGATGTGGCTGGAGACTAGACCGCGTTCCTTTACAAACGGCGTGACTGATGCTAGCAGAACTAGGTTTATGCGTATTTCTCAGTCCGACTGCGGAGTGGTGATGGTGATCGAGTCTCGCTGCGAAACTGTTACCGGATATAGCTCGTATTCTGACGTAACTTCATGGGCCCTATATATAGCTATACACTCCAGAGTTCTATCATTTAACTCCCCTGACTCGCTCATTCATCAATGGAAACGCTAATCCTAATTCATCTTTAACGAGTAAGCGGAAAACCTACAAAAACCTCTAATAGAGGCCGGATTAACAGTGTACATATATGGTCCACCAAAAACAGGACGTTAGACCATTATGACCAGCCGAAGTGGCTGTATCCTCAGCATAATAGAAACGAATAGGAGGAGTAAGAAAGAAACTAAAGACATCTCTCCAAGCTAGAATTCAGGGCTTGAAAAGTGAATCGAACACCAGCCGGGCAAACTCAGACTAGTTTCCGAAACGAATCGCTCTGGTCCTTCTCTTCCTGGGTGATACTCCAGTACCATTGCACGGTCCTTTGGATACCGTCCTCCAAGCTAAGTTGCGGCACGTAACCTAGTCGAGTCTTGGCTTTGGAGATGTCAAAGTACCGGTGTATCGTCATATACTTAATATTCGCGCGTGTGAACCTGGGCTGCTTGCGCCCAAGCGTAAAGACAAAGTATAGAATCTCCGTGATGAAGACTCCAGCCCACATGAGACTGGCTGGTATCGCCCAAACGTCTTCTTTCTTGACAGGGTAGCCAGCAGCTGCACCCATAGTGCGAAGGAAGTTCCAGAACGGTCGAGGGTCGTCATTGGTGATGACAAAAGCTTCGCCGTCGACTTTTAGGTTGTCTGGAGGCGGGCTCGTGTGGCTGCGTAAAAGGGCTCTGGCGGCTAGCAGTTGAGCGTCTGCGTTGTTCCCCACATAGGTCCAGTCAAAGAGCTTCGAATCATCGCCAATCTGAATTCTATACTTGCCCTCCTTCGCACCGCCGATGATATTTCCAGCTGTGGTCCGATCGCCTTCGCCGATCATGCCGGCAGGACGGATGGCACACGTTCGGATTCCTGCAATCTTGTTCGCGTCGAGCACCATTTTCTCTGCGACTGCCTTCGTATGCGAATACAGTTCCGGCTGCTGCGGCATGAACAGCAGTGGCATGTCCTCCGTTACAGCTGCCAGATCGCTATAATTGTCGTGGACGACTGACGAGCTTGATGTGTAGACGAGCGCCTTGGTGAAGCCGCATGATTGCGCACACTCTAGAAGGTTGCGAGTGCCGCCAATATTCACTTCAGTGAATAGCCTTGGATTCCCGAGCGCTTGCGGCGATACCGTGTGGAAGATGACCCTTGGCCTTGCGGTGTCGAGCGCGCACATTACGTCGTCCCGCGAAGTAATGCTCCCCTTAATGTAATGCGCGCCTTCAACGCGATAGAAATCCGTTCTGAGATCGACCACCGTGACTTGAGAGACATCGTCGGACTGGAGCAGCTTGCGAACGATGTGGTGACCGAGGAACCCACAGCCGCCGATGACAAGCACTGAGCTAAGTTGGTTAGCTGGCTCCATGGCGAACTGTGCGGGCGATGGAGTACAAAAAGGGCTGGATGAAGAAGAGAGAGATACTGAAGCCGGTAGCCAGGTTTTAGGGTATTAGAAACTTTGATCTGCGCTGATCCGTGCCGCACCGCGCCGCAAACTCCACCCCGGCAAGCGCAGCCCCCTGCAGTGATTCGAAGCCCAAAACCTTGGCGTAAGATATCAATATGAGTCAGAAAATAGCGTGCCTATATTGAAATCATTATCATCGGCCCATGTACCCGCTGTGTAAGAAACAGAGACAGAGGCAAGAGAAGACAATGGACATAAAGCGCATCAAACCTCCTCTCTCATCCGTCTCGGATACACATAGTAAAGCAAGAGAGCAAGCCACATAGAGTAACAAGAACCATACCGCCGATCTAATACGAGGAGTCAATCCACGAAGTGCCCGAGCTAGGCCACAACTGCGCCTTCGTAACCGCAGCACTCGTCTTCGTCAAGAACCTTCTCGCCGACGTACTCGCCCCGTCCCCTGTATTACCCAGCTCTTCATAAATCCTGCACGTTTCCCGTTAGAGCTTGCATTCGCGTCTATGCGCAGTTGGAAGGTGGGATGACATACGGAGTAGCACCCTCAGCCATGGTAGTCCACCCAGCCGCATTCACCACGTTGGAAAGCGAACTGTACTGGAAGATGACGCGGGCGAGAACGCGCCATGGGCGGCCGAGGTAGACTTGCCCATTCAAGCTGGTCCCAGATGCTGCTGTGATACTGGAAAAGCGTCAGCAGAAGGCACTGAACAGGGGAGGCAGGAAAAAGAGGCGACACTTACGTGCTATGATCGAAAACATACCACGCCGGGTCACTTGCGTCCTCCCTCGAGCTCGCGGTGATAGCTCCACCGCCATTGCTCGCGATAGTGCACTCGCCAAACCACGCCGACGCCTTTCCGAAGATGTAGTCGACCGCACCTAACGCGGTCATCAGCGCTCAGTCTTTATTTCCCCACGCCAAGCCTTTTTATGTCAGTACTCACCCTCCACATAGCAATTCGAATAATACTGATCTCCATCCTTTGCATAAAGCGTATCCTGATACCCCTTAAACGCGCAGCCATAGAACGCTTGCATATTCCCGTTTGCAGTCACAGCAACCGCCTGCGCGCCCTTGCCATACGAGTTCACGAAGTTGACGTTGTATGCAGCGAAGTTGCTGCTGACGATGTTGACGGTGCTGCTTTTGTCGAGGGAGCCAGCGGCCGGCGAGCTGATGCCTGAGGTTATAGTCACAGTGTTGGATTTGTAGGTTCCAGTGCTAAGTAAGCGAGCGCTGTCAGCCCAAGACACGTGGTTGAAAGGTTATTTCGGAACGTAACGGAACGTACTCGGTGGTGTATCCGTAGATGGTGAGCGGGCCTTTGTAGTTCACGGTGACTTGCTCGTTGTAGGTGCCGCTGTAGATGAATATACATGCTGTCGCCGTGGACGAGGTACCTAATGCGGATAAAGCTGAGCCTAAGGTTGCGTATTCTCCAGACTTGGTTCCTGAGTTTCGGACGGTTAAACAGCCGCTTGGGGGACTTGTGCGCGAGGCGCGCTTCACGAGTGCGTGTGGTAGCGCCTGTACCTGCAGACTCAGGCTTGCGATCAAGAGGAGAATGATCCGTGGCATAAAGGCCATGTTGAAATGAATGGAAAACTGGACTTTCAGAACGGGGAGACATAGGGTTCTATGGCCCTGTATCTTAAGATGGGTCACATGTGATGTGCACTGAGGTTCTCTACATCGCGCAAGGCGATTCGTGGATGTGGAAGTTGAAATAATATGGAGGAAAGAGAAGCTGTAGTCCTTCCATCTCCATAATTGCGGGGAAGTCGAGAGAGTACTAGAGGGTGGTATTTCTCCGAAAAGGAAAGAACAGTGACTTGCGTTTTGCGTTCCAAACATACCGTCACTTTAATTGGCCCCCATGAACCAACTTCGGAAGAAAGTCATGTTTCGAGAATAGTGGTGGTAGCACTAGTCCCAAGTCGTGTTCTCCTCCTACAAACTTTAGCCGTTCCTAGCCTGGCATACTCCACTATCCCTGCATTCCCTCCACTACATTAATCAACGCTCGGCCTTCAATTTCCACGAGTGGCTTTGTTAGAGGCCGACTTCAAAAAAGACGATTAGATTCGCGAAGATGGATAGTACTCACAACCCACTCTCGTGCTTCCATACGCAATCGCAATGGTTAGCGCATCGACTTTCCTTCAGCTCCTCGCAGGCTGCACATTAGCCGCAGCCGCTCCCTCAAACCCGCTCTTCGAACGAACACTACACCATCTCAGCAAGCGAGCAACATGCGTTCCTACCTCCGCCGGCAATGCAGGCACAGACGACGTCCCGGCCATCGAAGCCGCCACCTCCTCCTGCGGTAACGGAGGCATCATTCAAATCCCAGCCGGCAAGACGTACATGATCCGTTCCGTGCTTGACCTGGCCGGTTGCTCGAACTGCGACTTCCAGATCGAAGGAACGTTGAAGGTCTCTGATGATACGACGTTCTGGAACGGGAAATCAGCCATCATTTCCGTGAGCGGCATTACGGGGGCGAAGATACGGAGTGTGACGGGCAGCGGTTTGATCGATGGAAACGGGCAGAAAGCTTGGGATAAGTTCGCCGAGGACTCGAGTTTCGACCGACCGACGCTGGTGTTGATCACGAATAAGTCGAAGAATATCGCGGTGAGCAATCTGCGGGTGAAAAATGCGCCCAGTAAGTCATACCCCAAGTCCACGCAGCTTCTTCTTATTCGAGTTCCTTTGCTGATAGACAATAAGACGTCTTCTTCAGCAACAACGGCAACACGGAGAACATATCTTACTCTTCCCTCACCCTAACAGCCGTCTCCTCCAGCTCCAACCTGCCCAAGAACACAGACGGCTTCAACGTCGGTCCAGCAACGTATACGAGTTACAAAAACATCAGCGTGCAAAACGACGATGATTGCATCGCATTCAAGCCCGGCACAAGCTACTGCACCGTCGACGGCATCACCTGCAAAGGCTCGCATGGCCTCTCAGTCGGCTCGCTCGCCAGCAAAGCAGGCGCTACCGATACCGTGCAGCACGTCTACGTCACAAACGCGAATATGGAGACTTCGACGAAGGCTGTCGGTATCAAGCTCTACCCTGGAGGCTCGGCGCACGGGACTGCTGTCGTGAAGTAAGCTTTGTCGAACCCCACAATGCACTGCGATGCGGCACGACACTGACCAGTACGGCAGGAACGTAACCTTCGACGGCGTGACCGTCGCATCCAGCGACTACGCTGCCCAAATCCAATCCTGCTACAATGAAGACGCTTCGTACTGCGCGTCGAACCCGTCAACTGCCAAGGTCACCGACGTCTACTTCAAGAACTTCAAGGGCACCACGAGCTCCAAGTATGCGCCGACAGTCGCCAACATCAACTGCCCCGCTGCGGGGACGTGCAACGTGCACTTCTCGGGCTGGACGGTGACGACGCCGAATGGGTCGCCCAAGTATCTGTGTGCGAATATTGATAATTCTAGTCCGGGGGTGTCGTGCAGCTCTGGAGCGTCTGGGTAGATAGCGGGGCTGAGGGTGGCTTCTCTCCTCTAGATTCCTATAATTAATCTACTAGTTGTATTTCCTCGAACTCTTAGCCTTTCCATCTTCGGGCAATATGCGCACTATGAAATAGTATCGGGGTCGTGCATTGAGGCGTCGGGGGTGTCGCCATACCGGCTGCTACCACTCAGACTTCGCTAAACCAACCAATAATACACTAGCACCAGCGCGCCAATAACATCATCGATTCGTCTTGCCGTCATTCGGTCCCAGACTCGTTCTGAGCATCGAGCACTGCTCCAGGGAGCTCTTCGCCCTCATCGTCAGCGTACGTCCAGCAGCATACTTAAACTCAACAACAGCGGCTTCACCGCTGGGTCGCTGCTGGCCGCTAATCCTTCCCGCCCTTCCTAGACTAGCTCGGTTGCTTGGTCGAGTCCCCCGGGCCTGTGGACGTTATTTGTTTTAAAGCATGGTCTCTGCTGGCCGCGACTGCCGTCGAAAGTGAGAGCTGTTGCTGGCGTGACGTACGCCCTGATACACTGGCTGTCCAACTCCAGCGCGCTCTTATCACCACTGTCGATGCGGCATCCAAACGAGTACCGAACCGCGCCTTCGCCCCGCTCGATATGAAGCGCGGTGCGCTCGACACCTTCTTCAAGCCCGCCGGGCCCAAGAAACCTAAATACGAAGCGAGCACGGTGAAGTCGACTCACCCGTCCTATCCCTTTGCCATCCCGCACCTGCCCGGCCCGTTGATCGAGACGTTGAACTTCGCACCGGCGGCGGAGGGAAAGCTCATCAACGATCAGCTGGACCTCGACCTGGTGTACTATCAACCATACGTGCCTAGCGCAATTGAGAAAGGCATGTTCGACTTCCTGCGCCAAGAACTCCCCTTCTACCGCGTGCAGTACAAGATCAACCGCGGGGGCGTCGAAACACTTATCAACACGCCGCGCTTCACTACTGTGTTTGGCGTTGATGCTACCTCTCGCTTCGCCGACGATGGCGAGCTCGTAGACGCGAAGACCGGCAGGAAGGTGGAAGCAGGACGCTACAAGTGCACGCCCCGCCCTATCCCCCGATGCCTCGCTCATCTGAGGAGATTGACGGAGGGCAGTACAGGCGAGACGTTCAACTTCTGCCTCGTGAACTACTACGCCGATGGGCAGGACAGCATCTCGTACCACTCCGACGACGAGCGCTTCCTGGGTCCCAAGCCGGCGATTGCGTCCTTCTCGCTCGGCGCGAAGCGCGATTTCCTTATGAAGCACAAGCCCATTCCGCCTTCCACCGCCTCCCCTCCCGCCGCGGAGCCAAAGCAGCTCAAGCTTCCGCTGGGCTCGGGGGACATGGTGCTGATGAGGGGCAAGACGCAGGCGAGTTGGCTGCACAGTATTCCGAAGCGGGCGGGCGCAGAGGCGAGCAGGGGGCGGATCAATATTACGTTTCGAAAGGCACTGGTGAAGGGCGGGACGGAGAATTATTATCAGTATAATGTGGGAGGCGGCGGGGTGTTCAGGTGGGATGCGCGGTCGGGGAAGATGATGGCCTGGAGCGAGGGTGCTGGTGCTGCGAATGGGGCACAGAATGGAGCGGGGACCGCAACTGCAGAGTAGGCTGAAGGGAGCGGGCTCTCGCAAAGGTTCATCTCTTTCTGGACGGCTCACTTTGTGTTGTTACTTTTGGCATGCTGCTTGGAATCGTGCAATACTAAGTCGAAGCGACAGAGGCAACTTCTCCCACGTTGAGAAGCCGTGACAGGGGTCTTCGACGGCTATAGAGAAACATGGGCTGCCACATGAGATGACAGACGGTAGACGGGCTTCTCGGAGACGGTAGTTCGATGGAACGTCGACGGAGTCGCGAGGTCGGCTCGATGCGGTGATGAGGCGATAAGGTGATGAGGTTGGTGGCTTGTGCGCGCCGACCCCGCCTCAACGAGCAGGAGCAAGCTCGCACGAAAACGATGCGACCATAGCAAGGATCTGGACGGGGATGCAGGGCGGAGTGCCCAGGTGTGACTCACAGGCCCATTTGCTGCTGGAAGGGGATTAGTAAGACTGGTATGCATGGAGTGGTGCGGTGACGATGGGGGGAGGAGAGCTCTTGGCGACGAACGACTGAAGGCATGCGGAGTTAAATGCCAGACGCCGCCCATCCTTTCTCTCCCACCACCCAAACCTCGCCCGACCCTCGTCGCACGCCCCGACACGGCCTCCAGCACCCCTTGCCGCGCCTCCACTGTACCTTTCGGACCCCATTGACCAGCCGCGACAGCTGCGCATCGCTATCGGCAGCTGCCACTGCCCCAGCGGTGAGGCAGACGAAGGCTTCGACCAGCAGCCGTATCTCTCCCATCGGTGCGCCTCCCACGGCAGCCCGCCATTCGTCCTCCTCCAGGGCTCCGTCTGCAGGCCGTGGTCGCAGGCCTACACGTCTACCCCTCACGAGAGGAAATCGCGCGACGGGGCTGATAGCGGGCTCGACGAACATTCACCATCGCTGCTTCTTCACAGTCTGAGCACACTGAAACGGCGAGACGACGCGAAACACTTACCTACCGCAGTCGAGAGCTTTGCTTTTGTGTCGACGGGCGAAACCAACACTCTGTCGTGGGAAGGGACGAGCAGATCACAGGAGGGAGGCATCGCTGGACAGGCCTGGGCTATTAATCCTAACGCACTGGTCATAGCGCTTGGCGTCTGGAGTTACGACGCACCTCCGAGAGATTTAAGACCGTGCCAGCCCGCCTTCAGGAATCGCCAACCACTCCACCTTTTGCACCCTCTTTCCGCAGCAGCGCGCAGCCAGTCGCTAAGCCAGCCCGACGCGCAGCTGCCCCCGCTCCCTTCCTAGCTCCGACATTTCGTCCACCGCGCGCAGCGTCGCGCACATCGCCTGACACCCTCGTCGGACTTAACCGCCCTAACTCCGCTCCCTCCGTCATCGAGGCCCTGTGCCACCATGCCGCCCACCCCGCCCTCGACCACCTCGTCTAGCGCGGGACAGTCGCCGCCAGACCCCCAGTTCCGCGTCGTCCGTAAGCGCAACCGCGTGCCATTGTCCTGCGGGCCCTGCAGGCATAGGAAGTAGGTAGAGCGCGCTGGGACCCGAGCTGTGAGTGCTGACTGCGACAGGCTCAAATGCAACCGCGGCCACCCTTGCGACAACTGCACCAAGCGGGGAGACACCGGATCATGTACGTACGCAGCTCCAGGCAACCGCAAGAAGAGCGCGTCCAGCACTGGCTCCGCCACCTCTCCCGATGACATGCAAAACCGCATTGACCGCCTCGAAGGACTTGTTCTTTCTTTGATGACCAATGGCGCTCAGAGTGCTGGGCCCGCCGCTGCCCACGCTGCCATCGCGAACAACCTGATGAATGGCTCCACAGACCACCCCTATGATATCAGTAACGACCCTGAGTCGATACCGGAGGAGGATGGCGAGGAGAGCGAGGTGGAGCATGTCACCAAGTCGATCGGGGTCATGAAGGTTGACAACAACCGCGCCGTGTTTGCATCGGAAGCGCATTGGTATGCGATTCTGGGAGAGGTAAGCCGCGAACATACAACCGCCTGGGAAGAGTACTAAATACCCGCAGATCTCCGAGGTCAAAAACTACTTCAACGAGCACAAGAAGCAGTACGACGAGCAATTGAAGCGCTACAAAGCCACGCATACCGACGAGCAGAGCCCCGGCACTGCCTTCCTCTTTGGCGGGCAGAAACCCCTGCCACAGGCCGAGATCCTCGCACGATTCCCTCCGAAAGCCACTGCTGATATCCTCGTCGCGCGATACTTCAATACGTACGACCCGGGCATTCACATCATACATGGTCCGACATTCCAAAAGCAGTACGATAAGCATTGGTTGAACCCCAACGAGTCGCCCGTCATCTGGCTCGGCATGGTGTTTGCTATGATGTGCATAGCGCTGCAGTCGTATACGCGAGCAGGGGACGAACCGCCAGAATACAAAGGGAAGTCGTGGGCCATGTCGACCGACTATCGGACCTTGACTGCGCAGTGCCTGCTCGCCGCCGACATCACCTCGCCCATCACGAACATGCTCGAGACCTTGATCCTCCACGTCTATGCTGATTACGCCCGTAGTAGAGATTCTGAACCTGGCATCCTAGTTAGCACCAGCATCGTCGTGCGGCTTGCGATGCGTATGGGCCTCCATCGCGATGCCGGCCCTTATCCAGGAATCACAACCTTCCAAGCCGAGATGCGACGGCGAGTGTGGGCTGCAGTTCGGTCGTTGGATCTCTTATTCTCCGCGCAAGCTGGACTGCCTCCCATCGTGCGACCTCGAGATACCAACACTGAGGTCCCCCGCAACATCTACGATGACGAGCTGTATGAGGACATGAAAGTCCTACCACCTTCGAGGCCGGAAGAGGAAGCGACACCCACCCTCTTTCTAATAAATCGAACACGACTGATCTACAAGCTGGGGGAAGCAGTAGAGCTGACCGAATCGCTTACCTGTTCCTCCTATGAAGAGGTACTGAAGTCTGACACGCAAGCCCGGGAGCTGCACGACAAGATCGCCCCCCATCTCAAGATCCGACCTATGGACGAGTCTGCGCGAGATCCTTCGACCCTCATCATGCAACGCTTCACGCTCGACCTCTTGTATCTAAAGATCATCTGCGTTTTACACCGGAAATTCCTCGCCGCATCAAGGAGTAATTCTAGGTTTACCTACTCGCGAAGGGCGTGCATCGACGCCTCGATGATCATGCTACAACACCAGGCCACGCTGCACAGGGAGTGCCAGCCAGGTGGCAGGTTGCGCAATGTGAAGTGGTTCATCTCATCGCTCACGACCGTGGACTTCCTCCTCGCGGCCATGATTGTCTGCTCCGACCTTTACCACACAGCCCGGTCTGAGCGGCAAGGTCGGGCACCGCCGGCAGACATGTATTTCTGGAGCGACGAACGGCGGAACGAGATGCTTGACGCTATTGAAACAGCCGTGGGTATCTGGGACGGGCTGAGGGAGCACTCAATGGAGGCATACAAGGCTCATGCGACACTCAGCGTAATGCTGCAGCAGCTGAAGGAGCACCATGCAACAAGGCAGGCGCAACAGAGCTTCTCGTCGGCGTCATCTGCGTTCCCAGCGACAAGCCCCATGGACGATGCAAATGTTGCCCCGGAGCACTCGGCCGCGATGACGCTAGGCATGCTCAGCACGGGCGGCTTGACACCAAACTCGGCGAACATGTTCGAGACGCGCTATCCAGCATCGATGGCGAACCTTCTCAACGACGCGGTTCCGCAGCAACCAGCGGGATTGACGCCAAATTACGGAGGTGCAACAAGCGGGCAGGAGAACGCACCCAGTCCATTCTCGAATCTCTTCGGTGCTAGTCTTGGTTTGCAGAATATGGATCTGCCCAGCACGGATAACATCGACTGGGTGAGCAGTGCTTGTAACGTACCAGATTTCGTCCGCTAATGTTTTCAGAATGCATGGGATTCCTACATACAGGGGCCGAGCATGGACGCAACAAACTCATTCTTTCCGATGGATCTGAGTGGCATGCAAGTGCAGACTGAGGCGTCGAACGGTCTTCCAAACACACCTGCCCCAAGTGGTCAACAGAACAGTGCGAATGCATTTTCGGGGAATGGCGGGGTTTTTATGGGGGTGAGCACGCCCCCACGCAACACTCTGGCTCAAAATTAACAGCTATCAGGCGGATCCGAAGACTTCCTCTGGCGAAGGATACACGATGGGTTTTATGATACCGAAGACGAGCTAGGTATTTTCGTTTTGATTAGGCTTGGGCTGGGATTTCAAGGGGGTTACGCGTGGCGGGAATGCTCTGGACGATCTTGTAGATGCTTTCATGACTGCGGATATCCTCTGGCAGCGTGCTCTGGCAAGGGCGATGCTATGGTAAGTTCATAGGGTATAAGGGAAAAGTGTTGATATCCATGGCAGCTCATCTGATGTGCTGGAAGCGGTATAGCGCGGTTAGCACAGCCCACTGCCCCGCGTTGAGGTCACAATCAAAGTCTCAGCTCTTCACGAGATCTCTCTCCATTGTCCTCTTATATTGACCGCCTCATAAGCCTCCTCTGCCAGTAGTGCGGTATTCAAGATTCAGCCTTTACCCCGAACGCGTTCTATCGCGCACCGTCCCGCCGCCGCCATCAGATCTCCAGGCACCGCGCTCGAAACAAGCTTCGACCCTTGCTAACGAGCCCCACTCTCGCCCACCACAGCTTCCATCGCCGGGGTCAGCGCCATCGCCAAAAGATACTGCCAGCTGAAGGCATTGCTTTTGCAGCTTCAGGGTCCTGTGGGAATACGTCATAGGTCCCTGGAAAGCTGACAGGGCTTCGGGCGTTTGTTGTACCGCGGCGCTTCCTTATTTGATCCGCGACGCTGCCTTGCGGCTCAGCCCAGCCCAGGCTGAGCGTTGTTTCAGCTGAACGGCGGAGCCTTATCCATAACACGTACAGAAAAGACGAGCAATAACCTAGGAACACCCTTCTGCATCCGCGTCCACAATGACAGCCTCCGACTCGACGCCCATCTCCCCGCCGACCGTCTCGACCACCACTGCCCCTCCCGCTCCCGCGCCCGCACCCTCAACCAACGCCGAACCGCCCATCTCGCCCGTCAGCCGGACGGGATCTTTCCCGCACAAGACGAGCCCCGCGGTGGCGACGCGCACGCCCTTCATCGACACGGATACACCGCCCATAAACGAGGCGCCCGTGGAGTTGGACGGCGCGCCGACGACGCCGGACGAGGCGAAGCGCAGCAGGAAGGGCAGTATGATTAGTCCCGGCTTGGGCGAGGAGGATGAGATCGAGGAGGAGTTTTTGGGGGAGCCTGGGGAGAGGGGCGTGGGGAGGGAGGTGCGGGAGGTGAGTACATATTGTTCTTTTCGGGTGGGGATGTATGAGGATGAGGCTGGGGAGTAGCATGGCATGTGCGGAGGCGGAGATGGGGAAGGAAGGAAGGGCATTTATAGATGTGGACTTGGGCTAATGAATAGCAGAAGCGAGCGGCTATGCTGGCGAGCAGGAGTAAAGACCCCGGCGTCATCGTTGATCTACCCAGCTATCCTACGGCGGAGGAGGTCGAGGCTGCGAAGGCGACAGAGGGCGCTGTCACGCCGGCGTTGCCGGTGCCGGGTTTGGAGGAGGGGAAGCCATCGGGGAGGTGATCGCCCTGGTCTCTGCCACAGGCACTGGCACACGGGAACCCGCGAGTGCTGGCGTTGAAGTGATCTGCGGCATTCATGACGATGTAAAGAGAGGAGAGTTGGATAAGAGTTGGATAAGTCGATGTTGGGTTTGAGGGGCTAGGTGATGACGTTTTCTTGCTATTGCTAGAGTTTAGCGATGAATATCTTCAGCGACGTTATGGATGATTTCCTCCTCCATCTCGCCGTCATCACCAGCATCATCACCATCGATAGCTTTCCAGGAATTTTATTCCAAATGGGTTTTTGCATGTCCTCTCGCTATGCCCAGTCCTGTCACGTATCGTCCCGTCTTCCCTCTTCCAAGGTTGTATCTGCCTGGCTATATAAAGCCCCTCTCTCCCTCCTCTCCACGTCTTCTTCTTCTCTTCACTGCATCGGCACCACCTCTCTCTAGGGAACTAAAATATGCCACAACATATATATGTTCTGTGCCTAAGCGGGTCTAAAACAAGAATATGCACGCACCATGTCCCTGCCGCGCCTGGCTTTGCGGACTCAAACATGAAGCGACGAATCTCATGTTCTGTGGACGCCGAGGTCTAAAAATTGGAGCATGAATGAGGCATGTCCGAGCCGTGGATGTCTCTGCGGTCTAAAGCATGAAGCAAAGGTCTTCATGCTCGCCTCTTCCCCGCCCGGGGTTGGATCGGAACATTCTCCATATTCTTCCTCTTCTCTCCTCTCCTCTCTACTCTGTTCGTCGACCGCCTCTCAAATGCGGGAACTAAAAACTCCAGCGAAAAGGCGACATGGTCTGGAGCAGCGCAGCTTCAAAATGCAAGAACGCCAAAGTGGATGTGTTCTTTAGCACCTGTCGCTACCTAGGTACCCACCAAAACTACCGATGTGCTCGCTATATGCCCGCGCGGCTCTTAATTCGACGAACGACCGCGGAATGTGCTGTTTGCGCCTTTTGCTCCTCCGTGGGTCTAACGGCAACGCATCATGCGTCCCATGTCCGCGGCTGGTTCCATCGTCCGATCGAGAATGTTCGAAAAGGAGGGATGTGTGCAGCGAGCGCGAATCTTTCTCATTGTCGCAACTTGGGGCCGGGGATATGATGAGTGGCTCGAACGCTCCCCGATGGTCTACATAAGCTTCCACTCCCACTCCTTGCAGGAAGGATTTCTTCTTCTCCACGCAGCGGCAAAGAAAGAATAAAATCACCGGGACACCTTTCAATGTTTCGGACCTGCGCGGCCCTAAAAACAGAAAATAGCATAACATGTCCTCTCCGCCTCTGCGCTTTCCGTGGCGGGGCGGTCTAAAACTACCAGCGTTACGTCTACATGCTCTTTTCTTTGCGAACTGTGGCGCTGGAGTAGGTCGGCCTGTTCTCTGGTTTCTTCCGTACATATCTTCAGCCCTCCTGTATGATGTGGGACCTGAAAAAGACTTGAAGAATACGAGATGGTCTGGACCAGCGCGACTTCGAAAACCCCCAGAGGCAATATGCCATGGCTTCTCTGGCTCGCTCGCTTTCTTGCTGTCCAAAATGACCGTCAATGGGTTAGTCATGCTCCGCTTTTCTCTTCGCTGGATCCTAAGCGTATGGTGTCCCGTTCTACGGGACGGGGGTGAGAGTGCAGCTATGACTGCAACTGCGACACTGTCTCTCAAAGTAAACGACTGCCACAAAATGGCTCGTTCAGAGAGCGCACGCTTCTCTCGCTCTTGCCTTGACCACCCCGTTAAGGACGCAGTGCGCGAGAAGTAAGCCCTATGGTATCCCACTGCGGGTTTACTAACGTTCTGAGATGCGAAACTGAGGGCTATATAAACCCCTCCCCTCCTTCTGGGTTCTCTTTTCTTTTCTTTCTACACATCGTCCTCTTCTACTCTCGAAGACTCAAAGAAGAAAAAGTGTTACCGAATGTCTTGTGCCTCGGCGGCGCTAAAATCTGACTCGCGGATGGAAAACGTCTGCCGGCTGCCTTGCACTCAGCGGCTTAAAACGTGCTTCAATAACAGATATGCCCTTTCGTTGTTTTGGAGCAAAACTAAGTATTCACCCGGCGTATGGGTTGGGCTTCCTCCTTCTTTCAAGTTCTCCAAAGAACAAATCATACCGTCGATGGTTTGGAGAGCGGGCCCTCGCCCAACCATCCTTACTTTGTTCAACGCAGAGAGGCAGTGGCGTTGTATGGCGTCCTGCACGCCTTTAAGCCCCTAGAAGCGCTTCTCACCGATCTATATAAGCCCTTCTTCCGCGTATCCAGGTCCTCTTTCTTCTGCGCACCTACTGTCTACCATATTGGGCTGGGGACTAAAACCGGGACGTTTCGCTAGGCATGTTTTGTGCCCGGGCGGTGCTAAAATTTGATATCCAGCGGGCAGATGTCTTCCTCCGCCTTCTGCCTTTCTGCGGCGATTTAAAATCTACAACAAAGGGCATTCATGCGTGCCCGGTTGGGTACTTGGGCAAAAGCGGCAGAGCGTATTTTCCATGGGCCGGCGCTCTGTTCGTCTTTCGAGAGGAACAAGATCGACCGTCGAATCAAGTATGATTCTGGAGCGGGTTCCGCACGGCAGAGCATTAGGACTGTAATAACAATGGTTTATATTCCTATTCGTGTCTTCCAGCTGGAACGAAAAGGCAACATATAAGCCATCAATGACGCGCGAATCATCCTGAAGGGGGTATATGAACTCATGGCCGGCCTCAGCATGAATGTGCGCCGTGGCCTCCGGTCTGGGGCGCCAATAATATCAGGACGCGCGTTGTATGTGGCGTTCGCCCACGCTGGATGAAAATTGGATTACGGTAATCCTATGCTCCGGATTGTGGACTCGTTGGGGCAGAGAGCTAGATACTGGGACCACCCGGATTTATGATCGACTTGTTCTTGAATCATCCATTTGGAATTACGCAGGAATCCACTAGTGCAACCCTTCTTGACCTTGGGCCTTTCCCCCCTTTTAACCGAGTTCCCATGCCTCGACAAGAAGCTAAGACGTAAATAAGGACATGTGGCGGTGTCTCTACGGTCTATAAATGGCTCTTAGTTCCGGATATGTTGGTTTTGTGGTCGGAGACAGATAATAAAAACACGGAGTGACCAGATTGAGGTGCCACTTGGAGAGGGAACCATCACTGCGTGGGCATTGAGGAATGACCTCCGCCGCGCTTCGGCCTTGACTGAGTCCTCTGCCTAGCGCACGTCGCTCCGGGTTCGATCCGGATTAGCTCCGGCTCACTTTACTAGACCCAAACTTCGTACTGGCTAGAAGTACGCACATGTTCCTCAACTCCGTTGCAAGAACGAGAGCGGTCGTCCACCTAGGTGGTGATGAATCCTCCAGAGGAACTGGATACGAAACCAGTGCCCCTAAACGGAAGGCGACCAATATCCCTCTCGCGGAACGTCACTCCACTTTATTAGAAGTACCACCAGACACCAACAATCCTAACGCTTTCCTCCAACAGCGAAGCCCGCCGGTCACTCATGTGCGCGTTGGCCCAACATCCTTCTTGCCTGTAGCAGGAATCCCGATACACCAAGAATTTAGCAATTTTTGGGCCAGAGTAAACGGTTGCAAAGATAAATAGACGCCATGCCCGCCCCGGCTTTCTCATTGCATCTCCTCAACGTTACGCCTCATCGCGAAAGATCGTCTCCATTATTCTGCGGCAACAGCTCTCTCTCATCGCAAATGCAACTCCGGGCGGCACTCGCCGTGCTTTACAGCGTGGCTTCCGTTGCCTTCGCATCCCCAGTCGGGGACCCAAACGACGACTCCATTGCGGTTTCTGCGCGTGGAGAGCTGGGGGAGGTTATTTGCATCTGTTACTGCGAGCCGTGCACAGGGGGATGTCGGTTCTGTGGGCCGCCCGCTAAGGCTTGAAGATGTGGGTCTCTGTTGATGGGCGATTAGGATAGCTACGCTGACTGTGTGGTAGATTGAAGACGGAAGAGCTGTTGACCTGCGGGCTGGATGGAGGTGCAGTAGAAGGCGAGGTAGGCGATATCTGATGGGTTGGCGGCTAGACGGGAAGGAGAGGATTCCGGAAATATGGGGATTCCTGGAAGTGTGGAAACATGGTTTATCTCGTTTCAATATAAAAGTGGATGCAATTCCTGTGATGCTGTCTCTGTTCCAGTACAAAGGAATGGCCATCTCTTGTGCTTTGAAATGTGTCGAGGGCGTCTTACCTTCTAATGAGTTGATCACAATCCAATGGCATGGGTTCGACGGAGAAAGATGTTGATGATTGCGGATGGTAAAATATGCGTGGAAGAACATGACAATCAAGATTGCGCGAAGAGAAGTTTTGCTTTTTGGAGAGGCACGTGAAGGTCCGGATGAGATGCGAACCACCTGCCTCATCAATCCAGTGCATCGGCGCATCGCACTACCACCGATCACTATATGCCGGCTGTCAACGTGTTGCTCTACAAAGACACGTCCATGTTAGGACATCCCTAACCATCCAAGTCCCCACTACCCGCAGCATTCGGGGCTGCCTCACGAAAGCGCCTCGCCAGAGTGGTTCGGCTTCTCACCAATCATCATGAACATGGGAGTGAAGACTCCCGTCTTGCCACCCTCCGCCAGCCAGTCTCCGCTCTGCACCAATTCCTTCACCATCTTCGCGGAGCCCTTCCGCGCAATCGTAGTCAGCTCCAGACTTCGAACGATCACCTGAAGCAGCACTCTTCCCACGGGCGTCATGCGAAACACACGACCCCAGTCGCGCCACTCTTCAGCGAACTGAGTGTCGCCAGAGCAGACATACCACCAAGGGAGCGGGTCTCCTCTCAGCGCAAGATCCTCGGCGAGCTGAACGGAGAAGCTCTTCTCCATGGCCGCCTTTGCTTCTGTAGCGGTGCGCACGCATGCGATGCCATTTCCTCGCTCGATACCAGAGCGAATGGACACGTGCTTCTGGACGGAGGGGTCGAACTTGTCCGTCATGGCCCACTCGTAGACACCGAAGCGACCGCCTGGCTTCAGCACACGGGCTATCTCTGCGTAGACCTTCTCCAAGCTTGGGGCATGGACAGTCGCTTCGATTGCATACACTGCATCGAACGTGTTGTCCGGGAAAGGGATATCCTGCAGTTTGGTGAGCATGCGTCCACCACTAGAGATTCTGCGAGGGTGAGCCTACCATGAAGTCGCCCTGCACAAACTCGACCACGTCCTCCTGCACGCCTTCCTTTTTGGCCAGCTTCCTGCCCTGTGCAATCTGATACTCGTTCAGCTGAAGGCCGACCACCTTACAGCCTACGAACGCTGCTATCTCTTTCGCCGGCCCACCCACGCCACAGCCGACGTCGAGAACAGTCATTCCTTCTTTCAACCCTAGCTTGTAAGCCATGTAATGCTCATGGCGGGCGATCGCATAGGCCATGGGCTCCCTCCCGCGATTGTACCGACAGAAGTGGAAGGACTGGCCCCATCCTTCCAGAGCGAAGTCGGTGTAGTTGTCGTAGAAGCTGGTCATCGTCAGTATCGTATCTTCTGTCCTGGGGTGCGACACGGCTATCAGTGGAGACTTACTCGTTTACGAGCTGCGCGTATCCCTCTCTTCGCGTCTCGCGACCCTTCTCCGCCCCTTCTTTGTTGTTTGCAAAGTGATTGAGGTAATCTGACGCCTCGGCGCGTTTTGCCTTGCGGCTCTTCACTCCTGTCTCTGAGCTCATCGTCTCTGGCTGGGTGGTCGTCATGACCGAGCGATCACGCCAGTAAATTGGATGGAATGATGGCTGCTAGTGTACCTAGGTACTTCTGTCGATCCCCGCGCTGATAAAGGCGCGTTTCAACAATTAACGACTTGGGAGAGCATGCAGAGAAACGGTCGGCTGCGGCAGCGGTTTGGCAGCTATCGTACTGCAGTAAGCAAAGCAGGTGGGGAGCTTTTTGGAGGCGCAGGGACGTACGTTGGTGGCTGGGTTACCTTGAGTATTGGCTGACGGTCCCTGCAGGCCTCTGCTGCCCCTCAATAACCGCCGAAGCGATAGGTTTCACCCACCCTGGACCCCAATCACGCCAGTCAAACCAACCACCCGGATCGCATATGATGTGCCCGTTGGATCGCCCTCTGGACGTTGCACCGTCGGGAATTAACAATATTTAGCGCCGTGGGCGGCGCAGCCCTAAGCGAGCAAGAACCTCCGAGAATCCACCACCACTTCACTTTCATACACAGAAGCTTTTGAAGCAGGCAGAATCGGATAGGTATTAGCGGGATATCTCACACCACGCCAGCTCATTGTATTTCGTCATGGGCTAATATCAATACCTTGAACATATGAAACGATTGGACGACTGGCCGGAAGGTCCCCGACCCCCCTCAAACAGATGATTCCCGACGCCTAATCCTGAACGGAACCTTCGCTACAGGGCGTTGGACGCCCGGTCCGTAGCCCGACTCATCCATCTCCCAGGCAGGCTCATCCGCCAAGATCTCGATATCGAACTGCTGGATCAGCAGTGCGATCGTTGCGAGCACCTGCTGCTTCCCGACATGCCGTCCCGGACATGCCCTCGGCCCGCCGCCGAATGGGATCCATGACGCGGAAAGACCTTCCGTGGAGAAGGTCAGCTGTGTGCCCTCTCCGGTCACGGAGTCAGCACGAGATCGCCTCGTTTGTGATCTAGCCTCTGGCTTGATCGGGCCGCTCATAGGATCCTCGGGATCAATGATGAAGCGGCGCGCCCAGAAGGTTTCGAGAGGGAAGCGCCCATTGTACGTGTTCCAGATAGTCTCGTCATGGTGTGCGGGCATTGTTGAAAGCAAACATATTTTCTTCTGAGGAATTAGCCATTCCTTTCCCACCACGACGGATTTGTGGGAGAAGTATCGCGTGATATACGCGTGAGTGCGAAGTCGCAGCGCCTCTGCGAAGACAGACTGCAGCAGCGGGTCTTTCGTCAAATCCGGTATTGAAGGAAGTGGCGAAAGAGCGTCCGAGACTGGTGCCGACATGCACCGCGTGGCTGAGGTGCGAGCTTCTGCAAGAGTTCTGGGGTCGCGGTATAGCTCCAAAGCTGTCCAGAATGCGCATGGGATGATGTTAACATTCGAGACCCAGAGCATGCTGAAGTACAGCGACGCGACGGCATTTTCGTCGAAGCCGTCCATCCCAGTGAGCTTGTCATGCCACTTCCGGATGAAATCGGCATTCCAATACGCATCGGGAAGTTTCTCATCGCTGTTGCTCTTTCCTAGCATTCGGCTCTGCCAGTGCTTGATCGTCCGGAGAATTCTCGCTCGCGCCGCACACGCCTGCGGGACCGTCCAGTTCACCGTCCACTTCGGGAACTGCTTACACAGCGCTCCGATGTGCCGATTGAAGAGCCAGAAGTCCTCGCAGAGCGTGGGCTGCTCTGACTGGAGGATTGGGCCGTATAGCGCCTCGATGTTTGCGGATGTCATCTGGAGCTGGAAGAACTCCATAAGGTCGTCCATTCCGACCCATTGCGAACCGATCGGAAGACCCGAAAGTCGCTTTTCCAGAAGATTGGAAAAGCGATCCGCGATCTGAGAAGAGCGTGGACTGAGAAGAAAGTCGTGCGCCAGCTGATGGATAATCGCATCAATGCGATTGTTAGGCGCTGTGTTGCTGTTGGGATGTGGTTTCGGCAGGAACCCGGAGTCATCTTTCCAGAGCTTCAACGCCTTTGCGGGCATGTCAAACATGCGGTCGAGCATGAAGCCAAGCAATTCGGTGTAGTTGGAATGTGTCGATTCCTTCCAGAGGCTGGAGATGTTCTCTTGCCCGCGGATGATGTAAACGTCCCCAAATAAGAGACGCACTCGGACCGGCATGAACCTTCCAAAATGGCGCCTAATCAAGCAAAGTCAGAAAGTTCTACCATGTATGAAGGGGAGGCGACGTGCTTACCCAACTCTCATCATGAAGTTTCGTGGTCTAAAAATGAAGGATAACGTGCTCCCCCACATGGGAACGAGGTATGGAAGGAGTGGTGGCTTCCTGGGGACTTCATTGCCCCACTTCCCCCAATGGCGGGGCTGGAAGGCAATAACGCGGCATGCGTATCGGACAAGAAGGAATAATATGGTGAATTGAAAGAAGAGAACTCTATGGCCTGAAGGCGCTGCGGGAGTGGTGGAAGGGGCTAAGGCTACTGCACGGCCGTTCGATCCGCCCGCCCCGAGATGCCAGAGGGAGGGATTGCTGTTGGGGTGGCAGCATTGAAGGTTTGAAGAGAAAAGAGCACGCTCAGTGAAGAGGTCTGCTGATGAGTTCGAAAGAGACGCCATAGCGAAGGACGAAAGTGCCATGGATGGAAAGGAAGACTACTTGCACAGCCAACTGGCAAGAATGATATACCGATCAGCTCGACCAGCACATGACAGATCTGAGAGAAATGGACCCAGCCCTCGGCGAAGTGTACCTGAAACACTCCACACCACCATCATCAGCATCCTCGAATACGATCCCCTCGATTAGGAAAGTGGCCTAGACAAGCTGCGAGGGCAGCAATCGGTGCGGCGCAATGGGATTCTCGCCCCGGTTCTATCGCGCGCTAAGAATTCATGTACCTATGTATGTCTCGCCGGGTGGCGCGTGGTAGAACGTGCAGCGGGAATCATGTAAGTCCCCGAGGAAGCTAGTCGTGGTGGAGGTTAGCTTAGCCGAAGCTCAGCCCCCGCGGCGCACCTCTACCATGTCAAGTCAGCCTCGGAAGGATTTCTGTGGAGAGAGCAATTAACCATTGTTGGGTGCCGTATCAATATACGCGTTCGGGGCCGACTTCATTTGCTTCTCGTCGACGCCGTCACATTGTCGCCTTCGAGCCTTCTCATCGTCACTCCACCATTCCACCATGGTCGGTCTCTCTTCGAACTCGAGCTGCCTCTCAGGCGCAGCTCCCATCCAACTAACCTCAAGCTTCCACTGTAATCTTGGATTCTACTGTATGCATTCCTCTAACCCCCACCCTGACCGTCCTATCATTGATCACTACGTTTAGGCCCCAACAATTCCGCACTCCACCCTCCAGAATTCTGCGCGCCCACCGCATCATGTCAAGCAACGCGCCTGGAGTCTCCCTCAACGCCTTGCGTCGAATCTCAAGGCCTGTATCAGCCAGTCGTGTGCCCACCTGGAAAATTCTGTCCTCAGGATGGCCGCGAAATGCTGTCCTGTCCTAAGGGATCGTACTGTCCTGTTGGAACATACGACCCTTTTCGTTGTGGTTTGACAAGTATCTGTCCACTGGAGAGTAGTCGGCAGTTCTCCCTGCTCGGTTTCATCATTATTGTGGCGATTGATGTGGTGATGGGGTTACTGTGGTGGCGCGATTGGAGGAAGCTGAGGAGCAAGAATCGGAGGTCTGACGTTGAGAGGACGTCGTCTCAAGAGACTCTCTGTAGTTCTGACGACGATGCTAGTGTCAAAGCTTTCATGGCAAGCTTTGCGCGGTGCGTGAAGACGAGTAATATTGGTCTCAGCTTTGCCTTTTCTGATCTTACGTATCGACCGAAGAGCATGGATCGTGATATTGTATCTGCGATTAGCGGAGGAATTGAGAAAGGAAGCATGTGGGCTGTGATGGGGCCTTCTGGGTCGGGGAAATGTGAGTTTGTAGCGCCGCACACTCCGCTCAAAGGCTGACCTCCATTCCAGCAACTTTCGTCGATCTACTTATGGGCAACCGGATTCCCAGCAATGGCAGTATATCTGTGAACGGAGGGCAGGCCGAACGATCAAAGTACAGCAAGTTGATCGGCTATGTCCCGCAAGACGACGTTTTACTTCCCGAACTCACAGTGCGCGAGAACATCCTCCACTCTGCGCGCATCCGCCTACCTCGCTCGTGGACGGAAGCGCAGCGGAACGATCACGTGGACCGACTCCTGGATTGCTTGCATCTCACCCATACTCAACATAGAACCGTTCGCAACATTTCGGGCGGCGAAAGGAAACGTGCCAGCATCGGCATCGAGCTAATCGCCGGACCCATGGCACTCTTCCTCGACGAACCTACTTCTGGATTGGATTCTACTTCCGCACTCTCATTAGTCGAGCTGTTGAAAGCGCTCTCCCAAATGGGCGTCACCATCGTCTGCATCATCCATCAGCCGCGCCGCGAGATCTTCGAGGTCCTAGACAACGTCCTCGTATTGAAGAAAGGCGAGCAAGTCTTTCAAGGCCCAAGGGAAGGAATAGTCCCCTTCTTCAAAAACCGGGGGTTCTCCGTCTCGGATGCCGCGAACCCTGCTGATGCGATCCTTGATATTGTGTCGGAGCGAAACCCTATTATAGAACCACCCCAGATCTTTAACATGCACGGCTCAAAGCTCGTCATGGACTGGGAAGAGTACTGGAAGAAAGCTCTTCCCCCTATCCCAATCACCGTATCCGATGATCCACTTCCCTCCACGAGCGGGAGAAGCGCGCCGTGGCTGCTGCAAACGTATTTCTGCCTCACCCGCGCATTGAAACAGCAACAGCGACAGCCGGTCAGCTTCTACCTCGAGATCGGTGTCGGTGCGGTAGCCGGACTGCTCATTGGTCTTGCCCTATATCCGTACAAAGGATTGCATTTCCAGGGGTTGTATCTGCCACCGTTTGAGCTGCTGAGTTCGGCGGTGGACTACAAGACTGTGCCGATGATCAGCTTGATGTGTTGTATGGCGATTGGGCTGGCGAGTGCGTCGCCAGGGGTGAGGGTGTTTGGGGATGAAAGTGAGTGTTCTAATTCCTAACGGTACAAAACTTGATCGCTGACCAATGAACAGAGGATACGTATCAGCGAGAAACGCGCTCCGGCCACAGTCGCTCCGCATACTACACAGGAAAACTCCTCTCTACGATTCCTAGGATCCTCCTTTCTTCACTGCACTTCACTTCCTTCTACGCCATTCTTGCGACACCCTGTATTTCGTTCTGGGATAGCTACGTTACGATCGCGCTCTACTTCTACGCCATCTACGGTCTCGCTTCACTGGTCTCTGTGGTTGTCTCGCGGGAAGATGGCCCGCTCTTTGCTACTATCCTGTGCCTCGTGATTAGCGTTCTGGACGGGCATGGGCCGCCCTTGGCTACCGTGCACGAGTGGCATTTGGAGTGGATGTGGAGGATGTATCCTGGAGTAAGTAGCGACTACCAGTACCTGAATGCTGAGAAATTGCTAATCGTAGTCGCAGACGTGGTTCGCCGAGGCCTGGATGGATCGCTTTCTACGCTGCGCTGCGCATTTGTATGACGTGGATAAGGCGGCCGCAGCGACGAAGTGGGTGCTGGGGAGGTATTCTCTGGACTTGGGTATGGTCTTCATTATTGGGAGTGTTTATCGCGTGCTCGCGTTCGTTGGACTTGTCTGGGCGCCGGGATCGAGACGGTAGGTCACGCCCTGACAACTGCAAAATTCTTCCACTTTCATGGCCCAGCGGGTTATAATTTACCGCAATAACTTGCCTTTTCGTTACAAGTGCCACGTGAAGTCTGAATGTTCTCGTTGTCATGTGACTAGATCTTTTATGCGGCGGACCGTGACGTCATCCATCCCGAGGCCGCGAATTAGCCTCGGGAGCAGTGTATACAGTAAATCTATTCTTGTCCACCACGCCATTTTCCACAAACCATCCGCCCCATAAATGACGGTAAAAGCCTCACCCGTGCCGTGTAACGCCAACAGCTGCACATTATAACACCCCTGTACAACGCACGCAAGGGGTAAGAGACCGGAGACCGATCTTAGCGCGGTCAATATTACATGCACCCCACTATGTCTACTCAGCCTCCACGCGAAGAGCTCGGTGCAAGCGTCGCGGGCGTAGATAAGGCTGTTTCAAGCAAGCGGCCCGGGCGGTACGAGAAGGATTGGTGGAGCTTGTGTGATCGGGGTTCTACAATAGCGAATGTGCAGGGGTACGGCGGCGCGAAATGATGTCGGGCGTAGAGGCGTCGGCTCAGCATCAGGTATGGAGGGCGCCACCACCGGGGACTTCAAAATATTAACTGCGTTTCAGGTTTGCTGTGCTTATGGTGATCTATCTATGCATCGGAGGAGCGAGGACCTCGGCGATTGACTTCGGAAGAGAAGGACTGGTGTTACCTCCGAGCCAAGGGTACTTTAGTCGGAGCTCTCTGCCCAGTCTTACATTCGTCCGATTCGATTTTTCACATGCTGGAGAGGCTCCTACTTTGCGATTAACGTCCTTCTTTGCATCCGGAAAACAATATGCAGACCACGTACGACGACGCCAGCAAGTGGAAGATCGAGCATGCCGGAAGGGTGAGCCTACCGGTCTATCAGGTGAGTCCGGCCATTACCACGTGAAGGCATTCTCTAATCGGCATCAAGACTGTCGCGGGCTTCTTCTATGGCATCTCTGTGCTCTGTGTAATCGGCAGAGTGGCAGTAAGGCTAGCCATCCGGCGCCGTCTGCTTCTCGACGACTGCATCCTGCTCTTCGCGCTCATATGCCTGTCCGCTGCAACAGGCCTCTACTATCACTTCGCCTGGCTTCTCTACGTCCTCAATGTGCTCAAGTACGATAAGACCGTTTTCCCCACGGTCTCCGATCTCAAGCAGATCATGAACGCGCAAGCTATCAACTACTCGCTAGTTGCGCTGCTCTGGTCCGCTATCTGCCCCGTCAAGCTCTGCTTCTTGGTGAGCTTCAAGGATTTGATCCGGAATGTTTCGCGCCCCATGTTGATTTGGTATTGGAGCACTGTGGGCGTTATCTTCGTTTATTGGGCGATTATGATTGCGCTGCCTTGGATTGAGTGTCCTTACGAAGGAACAGAGCTTCGTACGTCACATCATGCCCGTTATGTGAATATTCGTGCTAAACTGAGCAGTCTTGCATTGCACACCCGAACCGCCAAAGAGCGCTTTGCTCACTGGAACTTGGTTTGCGTTCGTCTTCGATGCGCTTACAGATGCTATGAGTAAGTCCACCTGCCATCCTTTCATACAACACAAAAAGCTAATGCTCCCCAGTCGTCGCGATCCCTGTATGGATCCTCCGCCACGTCCGGATCCGACTCAGCCAAAAGCTCGCCATCGCCGCCTTTCTCTGCCTCTCTATCGTCATTATCATAGTGTCTCTCATCCGCGTCTGTCTCTCCCGCTACCGTGGCTGGGGCGACCTCGGCACGCAGTACATGCTGTATCACGTCGAGGCGTCGATAGCCGTCACCATGGCGGCGGTAGCCTCCTATCGCGCCGTCTTCGTGGAGCGCAGCAAGCGCCAAGAAGAAGAGAAGCAGCAATTGCAATTCCACAGCCCCGGCGAGTCGCCCCACACGCTCCGCGGCAAAGTGCGTAAGATGCGCAAAGAAGCGTACGACACGGAGCTGGAGTTCTCGACCAATGGACCGAAATCTTATTTGGCATTCCCGAGGCATATCGGGACTAAACTGGGCGTTATGACGTACATTAAAGGTAGCCCGGATACGACGCAGAAGTCTGTGCCTACATCGATATCTACGTTCGACTCGGAGCTGGCGACGCTGGAAAGCAGCACGAAATGTCCGAGCTCCACGACCGGCGCTCCAAACTCCATTGACAATGACTCGTGGAAGATGACGAGCTCTACGTCCGCTTGAGCTTTTCGCCCGCAGGAACGCTATTCTTAGCAGCCTGGGGTTACCCGGGTATCTGGGAGGAGGGATGCGAGCGAAGATTAGACGAGGAGTGGTATGGTTTGTCAGGGATTGGAACATGAGGGCTCACAATTCTGATTCACACAAGAGTGTGGGAAGTGCTACTTCCGGGCTCGCGGAGAAGAAATTATCGTCTCTCCTTGGGCCATTTTCCCGCTTTTGGAAGCATCGCAGTGGAAGCCGCCATCATTTCGGAGATGTACACTCTCGTAGCCATATGAAGAATGTGTACCTAAAATTGCACATCTAAATTTCTCACATTGAATCACACTTCTTGCCTGGCTTAGTGGAGTGTAGTATGCCGGCGGTTAGTAGCCTTCGCATGCTCACTTGTTTCTCATTGCAGTCGTAATCGCGAGATCGACAGCTCACTCCTGTGTCTGCCTCGCATTCGTATCACGAAACTATTTCACGGTGATTATCCATCTGCAAGTGTAACCAACAAGCGTCGATTCTGTGATCGGCGTCTCTATCAGGGATGCCTCGTGGAAAACAAGGAAATTGATTAATGTGAAAACCATAAGCCAGGACTAGACTAGAGAACATGTACTATACCACGTGCATGATCCCCGAGCCGCTGCGCTCTGATCCCCGAGATGCAACTTAAACCTGACGTTCTTGGCTACACGAAATGCTCCTATTGGACGGTGCCTGTAAGCACCAACCGCAGCACTTGTATTGAGGCGCACCTCAATCTCAACTTCCCAACCACTGATCCTCCAAGGTACTGCTACTGTACCCGCGATCAACAGAGCCTGTTTCAAGACACGAAGTCGTAAACCAGCACCGCACGCGCACATTCCTCGCCCCGCCGCGCCTCCATATGCCTAATCAGCCTCCTCTCCGCCCCCACACTCTTGAAGCCCCAAACCTGCACAACCGCAAATGTCAGCTTCAGCTCCCTCAAAACGCAATAGTAGTCGCACCGCACCGCAGCCATACATACCGTATGATTCGACCACGCCCCATCCCTTGCCCTAATCTCGCTCTCCACCATCCATTCATCCTCGCCCCTGAGCCCCTGCACCCACTCCCCATCAGCCACCTCCTGCGCCAGCCCGTCCTTCCGCACGATCCTACTGCGGTCCTGGAACGCGCCCCAGATGTAGTCTTTGAAGTCGCGCCATTCCCAGTCGAGCGTGCGCGCTTCGACGGTGCCGGGGAAGTTGAAGGCGCTGTTGTTGAGGATGAGGGTGCGCGTGGAGGAGGCGGCTTCCGAGGGGGAGGGTTTGAGCGTGATGTGCGTGGTTATGGTGGCTAGGTTGACGGCTTTGCGGGAGAGCCAGGTGAGGCCTTGGAGGCGCATTAGGGGGTTGAAGTCGGTGGAGAGGGCTTTGTTCTGGGAGATGGTTAGAGAGGGCGCGTGGGTAGGAGTTGGGACGGTTGGAGTACCAAAGTCCAGCTTCCGCCGAGCTTATCGATGGTTTGTGAGGGAGGGGCGGCCATTTCTTGCTAGTGAAGCGATAACTTGGAAAGTTGAAATGCGGACGAGAATTATGAGGTCTGACGGGCGTCACCGAATAGATCTTATAAGTGTGGGATCCTAGCTATTCGCGTGGGTGGCGCAGGAGGTAGCGTCGATGCAGCCCCATGAGCTAGTCTGTTACAATTTCGGGTGCATGTTTGTGAATCCAAAGAGCAACGCCATAGTAAGAAAGCTCCACGGGGCGCGTTCGGAACCAAAAACTGGGGCGACAATAAATATCGGATTACTTCAAGAGACCTGGGGTTCTAATAACGAAGTGTGAATCGCCCCACTAGGTGAGGCCTGCGGGAGGGAAAGAAGAGGTGCGCAGCTATCATCACAAGCCAGCATCTCTCAGCACGCATCCATTCACCACAGCTTTAAAAGCAACCAAATCGCGGGGAGAAGGAGTGATCCCATTTTCTATATAAACAAAGCATTAACGAGCAGTCGTACTAAAAATCTAAAAGCGAACCGATCTAAAAAACAAAACGCCACAAAAATGCTCCAAAACCGTCGCTATGCAAATCAAGGATTAGACCAACCGTCGCATCGCATCCCTCCCAATGCTCCGCCATTCAAAATCATATTCGGCCAGAGCCAGCCGCTTAGACGATGATCTTCTGCGCGACAAAAGCCGGATCGCAGATAATGGCATGGACCTCGCTCTCAGCCGGCTTCAGGAAAGCCCAGGAGCCCTTCTTAGCATCCGAGAACGTGATATCGGTATTCTCGCCGCGCCTGATGATGATCGGGTTGCCATACAAATCGCGGACCTGGCAGCGCAGAGCCTGGTTCTCGACGAGCGAGCCAACGCGGAGCTCAACGGTGTTGTACGGGCCGAACGAGCCGGTTGGGGACTGCGCTTCGAGAGTCGTGCCGCCGAGAAGGAGCGTAGTCTGCGTGGCGAGCTCACTAGGACCGGAGAGGATAATGGTGACGTCCTTCTCGCTGGGGTCGATGGCGACAAAGGTCGGGTCGCAGATGATGTTGCTGACCATACTCTCCTTCCTGAACTGCCACTCGCCCTTATCGGCATCCGAGAAGGTGATGTCCACGTTGGCGCCGCGCATCAAGACAATAGGTTTGCCGGCGTCATCGAGCACCTGGCAGCGGAGATTTTGCTGTTGTACGCCCTTGCCTACTTCCAAATTGACGGTCTTGAAGGGGCCGGAGGAGCCAACGGGCATCTGCTCCTCACGCTGGCCGTATTGGACTTTGCTGAATTGGGTCTGGGTGGCGAGCTCGTCGTCGCCGCCAAGTTGGACGATGACGCTGTTGTCGGTGTATTCGTACTGGGGGAGGGCGAGAGCGCCGACGGTGGAGAGAGCGGCGAGGACAGCGGTAGTGAACTGCATTTTGAAGGTCTTGGTGGATATTATGTGAAGTGGTTTTGCTTTAGTGATTGGAGAAGAAGATAATTAAGAAGATAGGAGACAGAGAGAAAAACAAATAGAAAATAACGAAAGGAGTTATTTGGGTTTTGTTGTTTTGTGGTGAGATGCAAGGAGATGGTTCTCCAAAGCTGCAGTCTGGATGGCATTTATACCCTTCTCCGGGAGCCGTGGCGTTCTCCAAGCCCAATAGACCACGAAGTATCCTAGTAAAACAACTCTAGTAATAGACGTCATTTCTAATATCCTTCTCATGTCGTCGCTCTCACCGTCGCTAAGGCTGAGTTCGTCGCTGACGCTATCCACGTGCGGCTGAACCACACATGGCGGGGAATCGAAACATCGCACGAATCACAGTCGTCGACCGATTTAAGCTTAAAAAGCTGAAACTTAAAGATCTCGTCAGTCATCAGATCTATAATCGTTCTACAGAAGCCTTGCCATATCGAGTTACTGTTACGGATGGGGCCGCATTGTTCCGAGCAGCTCCGCCTCTGGTCCATCAGCGTCTGGCCTCTACAAATACCAGCGCATCGCTTGGCAACTGCGGAAGGCGGACTTGGCGATTTGTTTTCTCAGCGACTTTTTTCGTATCACGTATATCCACGCTTGCTAATGCTCACGAAATCGACGGTCGAGCAATCGTCCCACCGCAACAACTCGGGCTGCGCGATGCCGGCAATGTTCACGAGCATTTCTCCGATGGCGAGCCAGTGCATCTCAGCGTGGTGGTAGGATGAACGTACGAGCGTTGAAATTGCGAAGAAGTAGTGCGATGGATTACTGAGAATCGGCCGAGCCTCCGGACGATTTGCGCACGATTGCGACAGCAGCGGAGGCAGTGGAGCGGCAGGCATAGCAGTCAAGATGGTGGGACAGAATGGCCTCGTAATGTCGTTTACTACCGTGAGGCGCCGATTGATGCCTGCGGATGTTGCAGGAGAATCGTGAGGAGGTGAGGAGTAGGCGGCTGGACGATACCACATCCGACTTATCTCCGTGCAATCGCCGACACCGCCCTAGCAGTCCTTCCAGACAGTTCCCCAGTCACCACGCAAATTAAACAAAGCATGTCCACATTGCACCGCTTTCCTCCAAACAGGTCTGGGATAGTCAGGGCGAGAGGAGATGCTCGCGTTCAAGGTAAGTATAACCACGCACAACATTAGAACGCGTGCGGCGTCGTCTCGCCGCATTCGGGTGAAATTCACTTTGACTGACATTTGAGAGCAAAAGCGCCATCTCCCCAAGGAATGCACACCTTGCGTCTCATCTTCCCAGTTCTGGAACCAATATCGAACTCCTAATGGCCCATCACAGTTTGTCAATTCGAACATTTAGCCAACATAGGTCAGCAAAGGCTGCTGCAAGAGTTAAGACGGAAGACCACCGTTGACTGCGAAGGAAAGAATTGATTCTTTGCTTATCAGGACAATTAGATCGCATGTGGGCCGACATAATTCCCGCAATTTCCAACCCCAAACGGCCACCTATTGCACCTGAACCGTTATCCCCTTGTCCGGTGCACCGGGGCCTTAAGACAAGCGCCATTTATACTATGACTCGCATCTCCGTCCGAGGATCCACTGCCGCTCATTCTTCATCGGAGTCTGTATCCATGTCTTCCTCGCTGGGCTGGTACTCACTACCACTAATACACGGCGTGTTCCTCCTAATTCCGTCGTCGCCGAACAGGTCTCCATCCGATTCCTCAGCTGGTTTTTCATGCGACTCTGTATTCGCTTCTTCATCGCCAGAGAGTGTCTCTTGCTCGTCATCATGCCCGTCGGCGGATCTGGACGTTGGCTGACCTGGAGGGGGGTGTTTCGCTTTTCGTGGTTTCGGGCTGGCATGTTCTTCGGTATAGTCCTCGGCGTCAGATACATCTCCCTCACCATCCCCTTCCCCGTCGCTTTCCTCGTCGTCTCCTTGCTCGGCCTCCGAATCTTCCTCCATAGCTTCATCTTCACCTTGAGCACCGTTATTACCATTTTGGTCATCGGCCTCTTCTTCCGAAGCGATATCACTGTCAACGAAGCCCGCTGCATCCCCGTCGTCTTCGTCATCCTCCATGTCAAAGTCCTCCTGTTCAAACAGCTCGTTCCGGCACAAAGGACATTTATTGTTGTTTTCTGATTCCGTCTCGAACCATTGGATGATGCAGTGGTCGCCGAATACGTGGCCACAGTCTGGTAGCTCGACTGGTACATGGTCGTTCCCGTACTTCTCCAAGCAGAGGCTGCATGTCAGAGGCTCCAGATTCTCGATGAACTCGTCTTTAGTCCGGAATTCGTATTCGGGCATGTCTTCGGGCATGTCTTCGGGTGTATCTTCGTCTACAGCAACGCCCACCATGAAGTCTTCTTCCTCTGGGCCCGCGTCTTGCGCTTGGTCTTCGCAACAGACCGGCTTCGCCGGGGTATTGACAATGTCTGCGTTGGCCATGGTTGAGTATAGGTACTGGAGGCAAATGTGCGGTGTTGAGCGCCGGACGCGACCACAAAAAAAATCAAGGTGGGGCTCGTTCACCTCTTGCATTCACCTTCACAGCGATGTGGCGGTGCATCAGCCTCACCCGGTAGAAACCTTTCACCATATCTGCTCTGTGCGCTGCTGCCTGAGTCCCCAGCCACTAGGCTCATTTTTTTCCGACCAACTATAAGCGGTATCTCTTTCACCGAGAGAAAACATTTCGCACTCTAGAGCCATTGCCAATTCCACCTTATCGCGTAGCTTCGCTGGAACGGGTCGAAAGCTGGTACTGGCCTTCCAATATGCTAATATATTTTAGGGTGCTGTCTATATAGGTTCTCACCGATGACTTACTCGCCATCTATCCGCGGAACATTATCATCCCTAACGCCTCACATGTCGGCTTGGGCGCGGGATGGCTGAGTGTTCGTGTATTGGTTGTGTAGAGGAGAATGTCGTGCCGCAAGAGACTGAGTGCCTTTTATACTCGGAAGGAGCGTCTTGGCACACTACACGTGACGAGCCAATTCACCCTTGTGGGCAGGGCCTCGGTGGGTTTCCTGACAAACGTCTGTGACTTTCTGCTATCTTTAGCTCCCTCAGCTTCCTGCAACTCATCGCCCTTTCGAAGAAAGCAGACTTACAAATTTGTGCTTTCACATATATAGCATTCTCCCTTAACCATGACTGGATGCTCTCGGGCCTTTCAGCAGACCCCATGCGAATTTGGTCGTCTCGAGGACGCCCCTGTCGAAGCAAGGCATGCACCGATACCTCTGATTAAACCACCCTAGCAACTTGATAGCATTACAACGTTTAAACAAACTCGTTTGAGCAAACTGTATCGCAGGAAGCCTCCTTAAGTTTGTAGAGAACAGTGAATTGTAAGTCACGTGATATTGCAAGTGAACTCCTAATATCAGCAAGACTCACACGGAACACACAATCAGGGTCCTCGCTCTTTTAATGTCCGTGTACTTGTAATATACTCGAAGAGTGCGACGCGACTCCAGTGACCCCTCCAAAATTCCAGCAAAAATGTCCCCAATATCCCCTCCTCATCATTCCTCCAGCCCGTTAACTAAAACTTCTACCATCGCACCCTCCCCTTTCCTTATCCCCTTCCTCAGATCTCTCCTCTTCCTCTTACGCCTTCGCGGACCTAGAAGAACATTCTGTTCATATCTTTGATACTCGTCATCCTCTATTAGCTCTAGTACCCTGTCATATGTCCGACCGAGAATCCAGCCTAGGATTACGATGCCCACGAACGCCCATTCCGAGTGTATCCAAGATGGAGCGAATAGCCAGATTACGAGGGTTAGGAGGAGGAGGGGCCCGAAAGTTATGAGGCCGCTGTCTGCTGCGGCTTGGATTATGACGGATTTTAGGCGCATAGTTGATGGTGTTGTCGCTGATGTGAGGGACTTGTAAAGTTGAAGGAGGGTGTAACGAATGTGGGGCGGCTTGTGCGGGCGACGATGGCGAAGTTTGATTGACGCGGCGGGAGCGGTTTGAGGGAGTATTATGCGGTATAGATGCTGAGGACCGCCGTTTTACCCCGCAGTTCACCGCCAAGAACGGACCGGGCGATGTAGTGATAGTGATGAAACCATTTCCCAAGTGCAACCTAGGCTGGTTTCGCGAAATTTTTAAGGCCACTCATGACTCCGCCCTGTGCGCGCGTTAGCCCACTGTAAATGCGGTACAGAGTGCTCTTTCACACATGCTCTCCAAGGAGATAAGAACAGCATCTTCGGTAAGCTGCGTGCTCGATAGCGAAACTAGTATCTGTTAGCGTTTGCCCCTTCGGCCTCCTGCACCTCGTCAGGCAAGGTTTGCTTGAGTCTCCACTGCTACAATTTCACGACCCGATGTCAACCATGGGGACCGTTCTTCTCACCGCGAGTTTTCCTAAGCAGGCTCGACGAAAGCTGCTCAAAGGCTCAAATATCAACGAAGGCCTATTATAACTGGCTAATGGCGCTTTTACAGGTGTGACTAAGTCCTGCAGTGGGTGTTGGGGCGGGAGCATTTCCCATAAAGCTGGTAGCTCCCTCTTCGGCGATTCTCATTGCAACACTGTTTGTAGCAGGCTCGCTTCCCTCCTCACTATTGGATCTCTTTCCTTCGACCATTTTAGGGGAGTAACTCGAAAGAGGCGGGAAATTTTCGAAGCAATAGTTGGCTGAAAAATACCACAGAACGGTACTCTTTATTCTCATATCCGCGATCAACAAGCATAATCCCAAATAGTGGAAGCTTGCTGCAATTAGTGGATTTGGGTTTGAGAACAGGTCGGGGTTGGCTGGGTGTTTGTCGGCACTTGGGCTGCTGTTGCATCATCGCTGCCACGGAAAGGCAAGCGACAAATCCTCGCGGCTCTCCACCTCACGGGGCTGATAGCTGATTCCGGAAAGGGTATCAAGGTACTATTTCTAGATCTTCGGGTTCGCGGCGAAAATGAAGGGAGAATCTTAATTAGACGTTAAGTTCACGTGATCGTACTCTGACCTCGGGACCGCGTGAAACTACTCCGAGAACTCCGATAGCGGGGTCCGGAAATACCACTTCCAACCTCTCATTCCGTGACCACCAACTCATCCTCTCCAACGAAAGTCATCACCGCACACATTAGTTCGATCGCATGCATGCACTGCCCGTCGTCCAACTTATCGCAACGCACAAATAGCCCTTGGTCTCGACTCCGTCTCACCCTCTACTCCCACGCACGACCCGAGAGTCCGCGACTCGGGTGCGCCGTAGCTCAGAAATGTTCATCTCGGCATCCCTTTTCCCATGCTACTTGGTTGAACCGCATTCGAATTTTTAGATATCGATACCTTTCGGAGAGATGCGCCCCGCAACCGAGGCGCGGCTATCGTGCCGAACAAATCGGTCACGATACCACGAACATCAGTCCGCTTCGGGAAAAGGCCATGGCGTTAGCATGCAGCTCGATAAGCTCGGCCGTGGAAATAAACATACGGGCCGTCACTTAAGATGCATCCCTTCGCCTGATGTTCTTCGTCATCACTCTCGTTATTCTTCCTATCGAGCGAACCTTGCCGCTCTTTGCTAGCTCTATACCAACCACATAATGGAAATCTCTCGAGAGGAGTCAATACCGCCTAGTGCACAGCAACTAGCAGGAAAGGAGCCGGAAGTAAAAGATGCCGAGAAAGAACAGAATCATAATGCGCTTCAGCGCCAGGTCTCCGGCCCACCATATTCGATCTTTGGTCCAGGAACGAAGATGTGGATCATCTGCCTCGTTTCCATTTCAGCGTTGATATCGCCTCTCGGCGCTACCACATTTTATCCAGCTTTGAACGTACTGTCCGACGTCCTTCATATCTCTCCAACCTTGATAAACGTGTCGGTGTCGACGTACATGGTACCTAATGCCTGTAAGGGAACATTTCAACTACGGCTGACATCATCAGATCGCGCAAGCCATAGCACCAGCCCTCATCGCTGGCATGTCCGACACGAGCGGGCGCCGACTCTCTTTTATCGCGTGCTTTGTCATCTTCATCATCGCAAATATTGGGCTTGCGCTTCAGACTAATTACGTAGCCCTCCTCCTATTGCGATGCTTGCAAGCCTTCGGTTGTAGCGCGGCGATCGCGCTTTCTATCGCTGTCGTGGCCGACATTGCAACATCCGCGGAGAGGGGGAAGTACATGGGGTACGCCACCTCTGGGATTCTATTCGGTCCTGCATTTGGACCTATGATAGGTAACGTCTCCACTATTAAATAGTTTAGAGTAACGTAAATCCCAGCTAACATTTTGAAGGCGGTGTGCTTGCTCAGTATCTCGGCTGGCGATCCATTTTCTGGTTCCTTGCCATCTTCGCAGGAGTTCTTTTCGTCCTCTTCGTCTTTTTATTCCCTGAAACGTGCCGGGCCGTGGTAGGCAACGGATCGATTCCCGCAAAAGGCGTAAACAGATCGGTACTTAGCTACCTCCTGGAGCGCAAACACCCCATACAAAATGAACCCAACGAACTGGAACAAGTCGCTCGGGCATCTAGAACGCGCAAGTTTACATTCCCGAATCCTCTCAGCACGCTGCGCATTCTCGGGGAGAAAGAGTCCTGCATCGTCCTCCTCTACAATGGCCTCTTCTTCACTGGCATGATGATCACTTCGGTGGCCATTCCTGACCTGTTCGAGCAGGCATACGACCTCGATGAGCTGAAGATAGGTCTTTGTTATATTGCGATGGGAACCGGTTGCTTAATATCGGCGCTCACGATGGGGCACCTCGTCGACTGGAACTTTCGGCGCCATGCCGCGCTCATCAATATGCCCCTCACAAAAGGCAGGCAGCAAGATCTTAGAAACTACCCTCTAGAACAAGCACGGTTGGAGGTAGTGGCACCAGGTCACGTGATTGGCACACTAGGATTAGTAGCTTTTGGGTGGACAGTGAAGTTCCGGACGCATATTGCCGGCCCAGAAATCGCGCTCTTCATCATTGGCTTCGGGGTATCGACTGCGTTCAACACTTCGAACACGTTGCTCATCGACCTCCATCGGGGCCAGCCTGCTACAGCTACTGCGGCAGTAAATTTTGTTCGGTGCCTTATGAGCGCCGGAGGGTGCGCGGCGATTATTCCGATGTGCCAAACTATGAATCCTGGATGGGCATTTACTTTCATCGCCCTCGTATATTCGGTACTGATTATTGTCGTCTTTTGGATTATGAAGAGTGGGATGGAATGGAGGCACGAGGCGGAGCGAAAGAAGAGCGAAAAGGCAGAAAGGAAAAGAGCTGAACAAAGGTTGAAGGATATTGAATCCGCATCCTGACCATCTACTTCTCTAATATGGAATGAGGAGCGGATCACGGGCCCCACCGGCGTTTGCGGCCAGGGAATATGAAGTCAATACATATCCCACCCGCCATCACTCTCTTGCATTCTTGCCAGGTTCTGTCATTTCGAAGACGAATTCGCAATGCGCGGATCTACCGCCTGTCCCTATAATCCGTCAGGCCCGCAGACCATACCCCGGCGTGGCTCACGAAGTCCTACGTACTTGTAAGCAATCAACTATATACGGCCATGGGAATCGTACTAGATCTCGTATGGCGAGAGGACGCCTCGATATTGGCGATTTTGCTCCTTTCCTAACCACTGCCGGTAGAATTCTGCGAAGTCATCCCTCGAAGCGTGCGTCAGCAGATGTTGCGCCCGTGTCTTGTACACAGCAGCATTCTGCGGAACGGTCTCAGTGTGGAGTCTGGCACCCACCATCTGGCAGTAGCCGACGAGGGCATGGACATGCGCGACGTGGAGTGGTTTCCGATCCTTTCGAGCTAGCACAGGAGTGCCTACACAGCCGCCTATGAAATTGGGGTTGAGGAGGCTGAAGCGGAGGTTGTGTGCGGCGTGATCATAGTGTATGCTATGCCTACCTCGCCAGGGCAGTGCGAGGGGTGACGGCGCGACAGCCATGGGAATTCCAATCACGTCGGTGACGGGCACTGTCATGAGAGGCGTAGAGTCTTCTAAGTCCTTGACGGAGACCTCGAAGGGCTCATATGCCGGCCGATGGCAGAACACACTGTCCCCGTAACAGCTGACTTTGACGCCTTCCACCGTTGGAGCTTCGACTATACCATTGATATCGAACTGAATGTAGTACGACCAGCGAAGGTGGTCCACAATGTTTCGGAAGTCGGTCATATCGAGATGCCTGTCGCCCGCGCAGAAGATGAGAGAGCCTTGGATTAGGCGAGCGAGTTCCTCGTCGACTTTCTTGACGCTGCAATTGGGAGCCCCCATGACCTTTCCGTCCCTGCCGATGCACCCAATTTGGAAGATAGTGGGCACACGTCGATTGAGGGTCCGATTATCCACGATATAACGCTCGAAAGCCTGGAGGTTGTAGCCGGCCGATATATGCAAGTCTGTGATGTCCATGTGGAATTGAAGGCGGAGAGGCGAAGAAGTGTCATACTCAAGGATGCGAACCCAGGCGAACCGAGGACTAGCGGCGTACTAGGGAAAGTTTATAGCGCGGAAGGTCTTCGGGTCTAGGGGTGTTGGGAAGTTCTTAAACGTCTTGCAGAGGATTTTGTGCACTGGCCAGTCTTGCTTCTGGCAGTCAACGGAGCAGTAGTGGATGCTGCCGCAGCCCATGCAGGTGTTCGGGCCGCGAAGGCTGCACATGGCGCAGAGGGGAGGGGAGTTGGCGGTTGAGTCGGACATGTTGTGCTCTGGTTTGTTGGTGTTTTTGATCGAGTCATGAAGTCGAGTCTTATGTAGCCACACGGGCACGTTCATAGGGAGGCCTTGGCAGCTCTTGGGGAAAGGTCGATACGTTAGATATGACAAGCAACTTGGAGGTGAAGTCGATGGCTCTGTACGGATGCGCGGGGAATGTTTCGTTAAGCTAGGTGCGTACTTATGGACACGGGGTGCGCATCTCTCTGTCCGCTACCCTGCCGTACACTTCCCCGCTGGTGCCCGTTTTCCTGCCCGTTTTGCACTTCTACCTCCAAATGATCATTCTAGGACTCCAAGAACCAAATACTTTCTAGGAAATTCTAGGAAAGGCCCCCCGGGACCCCACCCCCAAGGTATGCCTTCCAATGACGGCTCTGTGAGATGCGGCCCATTGCGTTCTTCATTCCTTACACTCCTCTTGCAGTCCCCTTCCCCTTAGGAGCTAACTTGAACATTCGTGCAGCGTTCTTCGCAACGGATGCTAGGCGGGGAATCTGCTGCGCAAGCCGCGAGAAGGTATTTGCAAAGCGCGCGAGGAGAGAGGCTCCCAATCTGCCTGCAAAGATGCCAATACGGACGAGCTAAGGTACGAGCAGCGCAAATCGCTCATCGAGTTGATCAGCTTGGCCGGGTGGATCTGGCGAAGAGAAGCTTCCCACCATGAAATTCCAATTTCCGGGTTACCAAGTTGAGTGACAAGGAAATAGTTGAAGTGTTGACCCATCGCGACGTTCACATGGAGAAGCCTATCTACCTGGAATACCTGGTGGAGCAGGCCTTGAAGTCAATCAAGGACTGGCAACCAAATAACCACTTGCAACATAGCGAGGAGCTAGCTTTCTGGGACAAAGCATTGAACCAACGCATAACTCACTGTATCCTATGCTTGTCTTGGTTTACTGAGGCTAGCCTCGAGTGCAAGCCTAAGACTAGGCTAGACCGCGCATACTACGCGAAGATCCGGGAAGACATAAAGGGAATGAGACGTCGGGCTAATATGATCAGTCAGAGCTATGCATAGTTAGAAACAAGTTAGTTACCTTGGAAATAGTGAACCGGTGAGAAGCCTAATTTATAAGGTCTTAATGCTGGAATGCAAGGCTGAGTAGTGGAGTATCTATTTCATACCTATCACTGGTGATTTTCAACGAAAATCGCGACGTAGAAATCAAACAGAAGGACCAGATGGCTCCCTATGGAAGTGGTGATCTTTGCCTACTCATTACTCACCGGTCGGCAAGGATGAGATGTGCTAGCTTCAAGTGACGATCCCCCACCAGGTTTATGCAAGGCATATGCATGACGACGCAGCACACTGCCCAATGACGCTCATTGTTTCCCTCTCAGCTCCTCTCAGCCGCTTCAGCTGCATAGCCTGACCCCGCAGTGCACACTTTCACGCGCGTCTCCTTCGCTAATATTGATGAGGCTGAATATTTTTGCTGCCGGCATGCCGAGCTTGTCGAAGCACAGCATCTTCTTGTTGAATATTTATTCGCTGCTGGTACTGATCGCTGCCTATGATGGTGTTCGTCGCCGCTTTTGGTGCGATATAGCGAGATCCGACACGGGGAATGCGAGTGGCTTCCAGCTTGCCTCAGCCTTGTGCCAGTGCCTACAATATAAGTGTCGCTTCAGTCTCCAACCATTGCCTTAGTCTCATTCTCAGCCTTCCACAATGTCTGAATGCAGATATGACTGCAGCGAAAACCGTACATCCCAGGACATTCCTGAGTATGCAGACATCTCCGGCATAGGGGTAAGTGGAATTGCTAGTTAAAGTTCTATCCAACCGATACTGATTTTCTACAAGGTCATCGTTGGGTACACAGTAACTGCTGGATTTGCTGTCTTCATCATAACCGGTTACTATTTTCTCGCTCACCAACCTGAGCTGGACCCTTTCCGTAGCGGCAAAGATGATGCGCAAATCCACGCTCCCTACAAGCCACATCCGGTCGATGAGTTGATTATCGGTTACGTCCGGAAGTTGAAGAAGACGTCAACAAAAACGCCAAAGCCCTCAAAAAGACGTGCCGATCTTGAAAAAGCCCTTCTGAAGGTAAACCAAGGAATGACGCCCATTGTGGGGCTGAACACTGACTATGATAGTGCGTCCTTACGATGAGCGATCTGCAGATACTTACGGGACTTTCCATCCTGATTAGCGGGTACTCCCAACTTCGTTGTGGCCTTTCCGTCTATCACTGGCAGATTCTGGTCTACCTGGCGTGGTTCTGCAGCCTCACGCATCTCTCATGTCTAACCTTCCTGCGTAACCACCTATACAATCACCCCGGTGAGCGCTTGTGGAGACTCATTGGAATGGGAGCCCTTGTGGGGATGTTAATCGGTGCATTGCTTCCTACTGGCAACTATGGAACCAGCATGAATCCGGCCGATTACGCTATCTGCTCGTTTAAACACTTGCGACGGATCGACCGGGATACTACTGGACCTAACGAATTTTACGATACTTCCCAGCTCAACTATGCGTCGATGATCATTTCTATCCTCCTAATAGGCCTGGGCTTTGCTTCGAGAATAGTAAGACTCCATCGGGCTCTTTCCGTTACTGTAGTTACCGCAACTCGAAAGTACTTGAGCGAACGCGCTCGAAGGCTCCTACGGAAGATGTACGAAAGATGTGAAAATACCTCCAATGAGCCGCCGCGGCGAGGCCGGTCGTTTCGAATAGGGCCATTTCGAGGTAGCCAAGGCCGGAGATTGTTCTATCGTGTGTACCTTTATCGCCCAACACTGGCCGTTTTCCTCGCAATTCGGGCTGCGTTAGACCTCTGGTCATCTTTGGTTCTTGAGGTAAGGGCGCTTCATCCATGACAGCCATTAAACCAATGTACCGCATTTCCTTGAGATACTAATCTATACAGGTATGGTGGTTGATTGCAAGTTTTGCGTGGGGTGTTTACAGTCTCGTGCTTAGCTTAGAGAGCTATCCCAAGAGGCCGGCCAACAACAAAGAATGGACGTTTGGTCAGGTCGCTCCCGTTGTCTTGCTATTAGCGCCTGTGCTCAGCGTAGTGGAGTTTCTCTTAGGTAAGGACTGCCTTCTGCACCGCTGAGCCAAGTCTAAGGTAGTACCACAGAAAAGCCTTCTAGCGGTCATAATAATCCCGCCCAAGCACAAGAAATCTCGGAAGGATCCGACATGACCCCGTCCCCAGAGGCAATGGAAATAGCTGCGAATGCCACTTCCAGTACAACAGACGGAGTCCTCGACGATCCAGATCACGACTATTACCAAGAATCTTGGTTTCATTCTCTAATTACCGTTCTTCTATGCGGAGTAATTATTACCACTGTCATTGTACTGTTCGTACCCCTTGCAGGGTTGGACAATTCCAAGCTATCTAAAGGGAAGCAACTTGTTTGGTTGCAACCAACAGCAAACTGGATTGTCTGGTTTCCATTTGCTTTTTTGTTCGGCATGATGAACGTAATCCTGTTTTCACTGATTTTGGGGAATTTGAAGTGGACTGCCCTCGGATTTCGGGTTTTTATCTGGCTTGTTTCGCTTGGTATTTATTTTGTCATTTCATTTATGAATTCTTTTGGGTACATAATGGCGTTCTTTCTTCTCATTTCGCTGTACTTCGGCCTTTCTTTCCTCTATGCCAAGCGTATACTGGCCGTTTCATAACTCCGGTCGCGCTCGATACTTGGGTAATTCCCACCACGGCTGAAACTGGCCTAAATCGGGGCTAAAATTCACTATAGGCGTTGGCTGACGGCAACTATCCCTGGAGCTATACCTATCTACTCTTGGAATTCAGTTATAATTCTACCACATAGTGTATCGTCTGACTCGGGTTTGCACTCAGGCTGCCGCAACACCCACCTCCCCACCCCCACCCTCCTTCTCTAACGTCGTATAATTCTTCCTCGTATTCCACACCCTCCACTCCCCGGCCTTAACCGCCTCATACCTCCTCACCTCTCCCTTCTCCTTAACCACCGGCTCAATCACCACCTCCGGATCCGGATGGATAAAAAAGGGAATCGAATACCTCGCCGGCAGCACGTCTCCCTCCACCGCCCTCGGACTCACAACCCTATGAACCGTACTCCGACACCGATCATTAGTCAAGCGCTGCAGCAGGTCCGCGATGTTGATGAGCACAGTTCCCGGGACGGGAACCGCGGGCTTGAAGTCGCCCGTGTGGAAGGGATCGACTTCGAGGCCGCCAACTTGGTCTTGAAAGAGCAGCGTGCACAGCCCGAAATCCGTGTGCGGGATGATGCGTGCGTGGCCTTCCTGCTCTACGACGCGCCGCTCGATTGCCGGGTAGTGGATGAGTCGTAATTGCGGATCCGCCTTTTTGGTGATGTCGTCGAAGAAGGTATCGCCGAGTTCCAGGGCCATGGCGAGGCATTTCAAGACGTTTAGGCCAAGCGTTAGGCACTGCACGTAGAAATCGTCCAAAGTAGTCTTGAAACTTTGGACTTCGTCGTCGGTGGGGCAGTGGTCGTTAGCGAAGCGCCGGTGCTCGTAGCATTCTTTGTGGTCGGTTCCGCCGTTGGCTTCGTCGCCGTCTGCGGTGTAGCCTTGGTTTACTTCGGCGTCTTTGAGGCGCCATGTAAGCTTTTGTTGGATGGGGAGGGCGAAGAAGGATTTTGCCTGGTCAGTGTCAACTCATGGTTGCGTTGTGACAACTTGATGGGTGTGGAGGCCTACTAGCTCGAAGATCTCGTCAACCCTGCTCTGAGGAATTCCGTGGTCTTTTAGGTAGACCCAGCCCACCGTAGAGAAGGCGTCATACAATTCTCCTGCCACGGTTTGTTTGTCGGCGTCGTTGCCGTGGAGAAAGCGCTCGAAAGAGACCACTGCGATGTCTGCAGCTTCAACCATGGCTCGAATTTGTCAGGAGTAGCAAAAGGTGAACACCTAGAGCTTTTCTAGCAGTACTTCCTATATATACCGGTAACAAATATCCTAACTCGAAAAGCGAATCGCGTAGCGAAATCGTACGAAGTGATACATGCAAGCAGCGAAACGGACCCGCAGCAATCTTATTACAACGCGGGCTGCCTTATCAAGCAATGCCGGGACCAAGACCGCAGGAGTGGGGAAACCTTCGGCAGACCCCTGAACCACTGCGGGGTTCTGCGCTAGAGAGCGCTCACGTGACACTTTCCGCCGCATATCTTTTTCCCGAAGATAAACGATGGGACTAATGGCTGATACCGTTGATACTAATCGCCGGCGTCAGCATCCAGAACGGTGGGAAGAAGTGGGGAAGGGTCTTAAGGCACCTGCACCGTTGGATGTCCTAAACCCCGAGGCCTGGGAGTTTTCATCCCGAACGACTTCGCCTCTTCAATTTCACCGCAAGCCACGAAAACAGCATCAGGCATCATGGCAGAAGGAAAGATCTCGAAGCTAGTGCCGCGCAACCAGAAGGCGCTGCTAGCATGCATCATCCTGACGTCCGTAATCGACTCCGTGGTACGCAAGCCCAATGCATCCCTCCCAAAAAAGATTCACCCGTCACTCACGTGCGCGCCAGCTCGTAGGCTACGACTCCTCCCTCATGGGCTCCTTCAACGTCATGCCGTCGTACATCTCCTACTTCACGCTCACCACGACGACCAAGTCGCTCAACACGGCGATCAGCTACATGGGCGGCGCGGTCATGGCGCTCTTCGCGGGCCCGCTGACGGACTGGCGCGGCCGCAAGGAGTGCATATTCTGGTCCGCTGTGGTTACGCTGATTGGCGGCGTGGTCCAGGGCGCGGCGCAGAACGTGGGGATGTTCATCGCGGGGAGGTTTGTTGTGGGATTCGGATTGGGGCTGTCGCAGGTGGCGACGCCGACGCTTGTTGCTGAAACGGCGCCGGTGCAGTGGAGAGGCTTTGCGCTGGGGCTGTATTATGCGTGCTGGGGCGTTGGGACGCTGATGGCGAGTGGCATTTGTTACGGGGTGAGTTCGTGCGTGGCGCGAGAAGAATTGATGCTGACAAGGAGAAAGACGGAAAGCATGGCTTCGACTTGGGCGTGGCGGATTCCTTCCCTTCTTCAGGCCGCGCCGTCCCTCTTCTGCATGGTCATCCTATTCTTCATCCCGGAATCGCCTCGCTGGTTGGTCAGCCGAGGCCGCCATCAGGAAGCGCTCCAAGTTCTTGCCATTGCGAACACTGGCGGCGACACCAGCTCTCCAATCGTGCAAGTGCAGTTCAAGGAAATCACAGACACACTGCGCTGGGAGAAAGAGCGCGAGCTTTCCGTCGTGCAGGCCCTAGCGCAGCCCGCGAACCGCAGGCGTCTCCTCATCACATCGACCTTCTCCATCATGGTCATGCTTCCAGGAACCAACATCGTAACCTTCTATTTCGGGGACATGCTCTCGAGCGCCGGGATCAGCGATCCGACGACGCAGCTGCAAATTAACGTCATCCTGACCAGCTGGACCTTCGTCGTTGCGGTAGTCGCCTCTTTCTTCGCGGATAAGCTGGGACGCAAGACACTCTGCATTCTCTCGCTATCGGCCGGTGTTGTTGCACTGTATATTCTCGCTGGACTGACGGCCGTGTACGGCAATTCCGGATACAAGCCAGGTGTGTATGGCACGATCGCCATGATCTTCATCTACAACGCGACGTATGCTTGGGGAATTACGCCACTCACCGTGCTGTATCCACCCGAAGTCCTTTCATTCGATATCCGGGCCGTGGGAATGGGCATCTACACCTTCACTACCAAGCTGTGCGGCCTGTTCGTGACGATGGTGGTGCCATTTGGCCTTTCTGCTATTAGCTGGAAGGTTTACATAATCAATGCCAGTGTCGACATCCTCATGGTATCGTTCGTAGTATTTGTCTGGGTAGAAACCCGCGGATTGACACTCGAGGAGGTGGACGTCATCTTCGACGGTGTGAAGCACTCGGATGTTCCGGATCTGGAGGCCGTTAAGGAGGGAAAGAAGCTTGATTTGGACGTGTTTGAGGGTCAAGCGGTGGCGCAGCAGCGAGTTGAGGTCAACGAAAGCAAGGCGTGACGGGCCTATTTCATTCCGTTAGGTTGGTCCTGCGTTGTGAGTGGTATCAGGTGCTGCCGGTTCGAGGTGCGCGGAGATTACCAATATGACCCATCTGACTTTTTGCTGCTATGCGACGGTGAAAATAAACGCTTTTTAATGATGTGCCTTTCTAGAACATGTATCGACAGCCAGAATAAAATAGGAGATATGTGTAAAGAAACACACTTCGAGAGCACTCACCGCTACTCGGCTCCCCCATCCACACTTTTCACCATGTCCGCAAATATCGGACTAAAGCCGTGATAATACTCGTCCTTCGTCTTAACATCCGTAACAAACAACCAATCCGCCGCGTCTTCAACCTGCTCAACCACGAAATCGAGAACCCTTTTGCTTAGATCCGGGAGCGAATGCAGGATCACGGCGAGCTTAGAGCGACGAATCCTGTGCGATTGTAGCTTGTCGAAGTTTGACTTGTCGAGCCATTTGTCGAACGTCTCTTCGAAGATGACGGTAATGTCGGAGAGGTTCAAGTAAGAGTTTTGCATGATGTCTTTCGAGTTGAGAAGCTCGGGGGATACGAGGCCGGGGTTGTGCACTGCTTGAAGTCAGAACACCCTAAATCTGATCTATCTTGTGCAACACGTGAGCTACTACTTACCCACGAACCGGTCGCGGAACCTCGTCCCGTTCTTCACTGCCGTGCTGGCTTTGCTCAAGTAGTCATACTTGTATGACTCGTATGTGCTCGGGGTCTCATCGAAGAAGATCCCGTCAACCTTCAGTTTCGTATTGTTCGCCATCTTCGGCCAATTCGCGTACGTATCGATCTCCGCAAGCACGCTGCTCAGGTTCTTTGTGGCGTAGTTCGTCGCGACGTAGCCCAGCGTGCGGATGTTCTCATAAGTTCGCAGTTTAGGGATCTCGCTCAGGTAGTATTGGTCGGGGAGAGAGCCTATGCATGGTCCGGAGCATGGATTCACGATGACTGTGAAGTCGACATCGGGGTGCGCTTTTGCCCTGCGGATGCAGTGAGTAGAATGAAGGAAGTGCTGCATTGAACGTCCACCTACGCTGAATATAGCGGATCCCATGCCCCGGCAATGGGATAGACGTAGAGCGGTAGGAGAATTGACATGGCTGCTCAATGGTGGAGGCTATTCCGGAGAGCGCGAAAGAAGCGTATGTTGAGGGTTGTCCGAGTCGGAGTCCGCACCAAGCTCGATGGATCCGTGGAGTAGTTAAAAGGTCCATCGAAATGACGGCACCTACTTCGTACCTGGCGAGGCCTAGAAGCCGCGCAGCGAAAGCAGGCCCAAGATCCGCGATCGTCATATGAGGCGCCATATCGCAAATGAAGGATTCGTGGACACTCGATTGCGCGGCATGCAAAAGTGACTTATTTTCCGGGGTAACGGGCGTCGAATATAGTGATGTTGAGGTAAAGCTCCGGGTGCGAAATTGTCGACTGGGGCTTTAATAACCGGTCAGGCCAAACATAGCACTTCCCAAGAGTGCGAAGCGTGTGAGAACCCGTCTGCGCATGCGCTTTGAAGTGTTATGCCAATAATGGGCGTATGCGAACCCGTAGAGATCTTTCCATATCTGTATCGTATCGATCTGGTTGGGCTTCGGGACTGCCGTTGATCGACAAGTCGCTTGAGCAGGGATGTATCTCAGAGTGTCGATCCGGGTATTCAGTTGTGGCAACTATCGATTTGCGCAGTTCATTCCTGGCAGGTAGACACTAAAGAAGGGAGCGAGTGGTTCGCAGAGAATACGTCAGACAAAAAATGCGGCTGCTCTTAAGGAGGGCATTGGCTGCAAGCTTTTCTCCTACTACCACTCACGTGCCACTGAAGTCTCCGGCTTTGTGTGCGCCATGCCGGACTCTCGCACTGGGTAGGCACTTCTCTTCTAAAGCCTGTTGTGCCTGATTCCTTCGCGACAGCAATGAAGGCCCCTTAGGAAATCTCAGCTGCGGCGAAGGCTGCAAAGAAGTACGTGACCTAGAGGTTGTCGACTAGCCCATCAAGGTCCACGATGAAAGAGATCCGGTCCTGGTATAGCCCCGTCCCGATAGATGCAGTTATCTCAAGACCCTGAGCGTATGCCGTTCGATCATGCACCTGATATACATCGGCGGATCGATTAGAGTCGAAGGGGCCGTATCGCTGCTTTATTGTCGATTTCCAAAAGTCAGAAGGATGGGAAAAGCTCGGCCATTCATATTGGGAGGCCACAATTTTGCACCATACCCTAGCAGCGCTACGATCATATCCAAGGAGCACCTGAAATGGGGCCAAAGAAGTGCCTCCGAAGGGGAGATGCTGCTCCCGAACGGGATCTAGCCATATTACACCAAGGAAATACGGGTCCTCTTCATCGATGAGGAGCTGCTTGGTAGCCGCTAGCCAGTTGTGCCGAGGCCACGCGTTGACGATAGAATAGCTTGAATACACGTCATCACTACCGCTACGGCGGAAGTGAAAGCAGTACATATGCTCGCTAGAGAAGGACGGCGGTAACTCCGGTTTCTGGCGGATATAGATTGTCTCGATCCTCTTTTCGGCGCTATCAATTCTCCATGCCGGTATAGCCATGACTCTAGCGCAGTGTGTGCCGTAGGTATCCTTAGATAATCCCCTCAAGATGATGTTGCATGGTCCTGTGGTGGTTCCTGATCGCAGCCATCCAGTGAGTAGCTTGTCTCTCCCGTCTAACGACCGAATAGAGCTGACTTCAAGATCCAACCGGATTCCGAGGTGCGAAGAGGACGCGAATAAAGGCTGACCCGAGTACGTACCACTGCAGCCCTTGAATTCATTAGGCGATCTGGCGAGTAAGCCGCGGTAAACGGAAGGACCGACCTCCTCGGCATGCCAGGCGAATATTGAGTCATCCGCGGTTGTTCTCAAAATTTCTTCCTGTAGACGTATGAATGCATTTTCGCCTTCGCCATATAACATCGGTACATGGACTCCAAACAGCCCCATGAGACTATATGCCCTGTCCTCGATTCTTACGGTAGAACGATATGCAGCCCAGGACATCTTTTGAGCGACTGATGCCCGCGACAGATCACCGGTCAACAAGACGTACTCCGGTATTTTTGTTGCCCGGTGCACATCGAACGGCGCGGCGTGTTTCTGGGTAATGTATACCCAGGACTGATCGTAGAAATGCACATTACGGGGTGCAATGAGCTCCTGCAGCGTCCAGCCCCTAGTTGTCCATCTAGACTTTGGGAGGAGCTCTCCTAAATCGTTGTCCATCCAATTCAAGCCCGCTGCCACATCCTCAAGATAGACGACGCATACCGCTGACTTCTGGTACCAGAGGAACATTGAGTTGATAGCCTCTTGTAGCTCAGCACTGTTAGTCTTGTCGATGCAGCAGGTGTCCACCCAGAAGTATTCGTAATGGTGCTCTCTCGCAACCTCAGCCGTCTTCTGGATCTTCCTGAACCCTGCGGACCCTATGATGTCTTCTCTGGACCGGAGCGGCAGACCTATCGCAGCACCAAGAGCGACCAGGATCTCCGGTTTGTTTCGTAAGTCCTCGGGGAGCGATTCCAACTGCTGCACGAAGACCATATCCTGGTAATTAACCTCCTCATCTCCCCAGGTATGCGAGAGGATAAGAAATGATGGGAGCCGTTCTCCATTGAACACCTTGAACTGCAAAGTCTGTGAATGAAGGAGACGCATTTCGCCGAGCGCAGCGTGTCGGAGATCGATCGGTCAAGGCTAATCCGACTAGATTTTCCAAGGATCCTGCGTCATAACGCATTGTTGTCGGATATAAGGATATTACTCTACAAGAGCGGAGGGTGATCGTGATCCTTTTGCTCCTGACACGTATCGTCTCCACAAGGCTGAGATGATGCCGACAATCCAAGCGGCACCACAAGAGAGCGAGGCAGACGACGCGCAGTGGACCAACCCGTAGGATATAAGAAGTATGAAGCAGAGACTCCCCGGCGGCCCTCACGGCCATGTATTTGGAGTGAGGGTGAGGGTGGAAAGAGGGCGGATCATCCCAGGCAGCCAACGAAGGCTGAGACGAAGCCTGGACCGTGCACACACGTGACGCTGGCCAATCACGATGCAACATCTCTGGCTTGAGAGCATCATAACTGGCAGGAGATAGATCGCACCTCTGTACCTAGGTAAGGTACGGAGCATCCCAATAAGTAATCTGCGCGTTAAGTTAGAGTAAGGAGGGGAAGGGCTGGATAAGGCAAGGGCTTTTAGATGCACTAAAAAGGCTACGCGGTAGTAGGATTAGAGTAGCAGAGCCCAGGATCAGGGTGGAACCGTGCGCGGATTGCTTATGGGGGGGTGCTCCGTACCTTGGAGGGAGTGCTCCCTAACTCCTGCTACCGTAACCGCCGTTGTCCCCTCGAACACAGGGTATGCGAACTCCTACAGGCACGATGTTGCAATTAGCACGGGGAACGGAGGTAAGGTGAAAGGTAACATCTGCGTCGATATGATTCGAACGGCAGTACCTAAAGCAGCATCTTATGCATTTCCTCTTCCATATCATCACCTACAGAACAGCCCTCACCTCCTCCCTCTCCCTCCTCTCCACCTCCAGCGCACTAACCACTCCCCTCATCTCCTCCTCCACCTCCATCCATCTCCTCTCGACATCCGGCTCACATTGATACGTCAACAACCACTTCCCACACCCATGCCAGCGCCACGGAAACGGATCGCTTCCCTCGGCCAAGCCCCTCTCCCTGAGCCTCTCCTCGCCCACAGGGCCCTGCCCGTTGAAGTGCGCAAACTCGCGGAGTAACCGGTCGCGCTCCTGCTGCTCCGCGCCGTCGTGCACGTGGTAGAGATGCTGCTGAAGGTTTCCACGCGTAACGACGCGCTCCGTGCGCTGGCGCCGACAGCGCTCGTACACTCTAAGCGCCTTCCGCTTCTCCGCATCGCTCTTTCCACTTAGCCTTGCCAGACATAGGCCTAGTACGTGTCCGTCTTCCAAACTCATTCCCGCGCCCGATGCGAGATACGGAAGCGTGGCGTGTGCGGCGTCGCCGAGGATGGTGAAGGCGCCGCTTTCGTGGGACCAGGTGGGGTTGAGGTTGGGTCGGATGCACAGGCGCCATTTATAGACTGACTCGCAGAGGGCTAGTAGCTTGGGGATGCGCGGATCCCAGTCTTTGAAGAGGGCGCGCATTTCCTCGACGTTGCCTTCGAGCGTGGTGGCGCCGGCGGGCATGTCGTCGGGGACGAGGAGGACCATGTTGAAGAGCTTGCCGCCGCGGAGAACGTAGTTGACTGGGTTCTGTTAGCAAGCTTCTGGTTGAGCAATTGAGCTACATACCAGCATGCGCATCAGGACCCATCCAGTAGTTAACCTGCGGATCCTCGATGAATCCCCTCAGCTCCGGGTCCTTCATCATATCCTCCGTGTTCAACAGCAACCTATACGCGAGATCTCCCGTCAACAGCGGCGGATCCGGTCTACCCAGCAGAATCTCCCTACACCTGCTATTAATGCCATCCGCACCCACAATCAGATCCGCCTTCCTCTTCTGCCCATCCGCCAGCACTGCAACAGCTATCGTCCGGTCTGAAGACGGACGCTCATACTCCACATCCTCCACCCTCGCATTCGTCTCGATCTCGGCCCCAAGCTCCTTCGCCCGCTCCAACAACTCCATGTGCAGATTCGCGCGATGAAAGTCCCAGAACGGCGTGCCCAGCTCCTTCATGTATTCGTGGAAGTCCATGCTCGAAATCCGCTGGCCCTTCCAGCCAATGTAATTGCACTGTTTCGGCCGCGTCGCATGCTTCGAGAGCGCTTCTTCCATGCCCCAAGCGAAGAGGACCCGCGACGAGTTGGGCAGCACTTGGATGCCGGCGCCCACCTCGGCGATTTCTTGCGCGGATTCGAGGATGTGCACGCTGTGGCCGGCGAGCAGGATGGAGATGGCGGCTCCGAGGCCGCCGAGGCCAGCGCCGACGACTATGACCTGGGATTGTCAACGAGTGAACGCGATGAAGGTGGATGATGAGGGGCCTCGTACATGGAGCTTACTGGCCGCGTCTCTGTGCTGCTGCTGGATTATCTGCGGTTTCGAAGGAAGCATGATGTCAGCGCTGCGATGGGGGAGGAATGACAATGCAGCTCAAGCGCGAACGGACGGTACAGCGAACTGGCCTTCAAAGACAAAGGAGTATAAAGGCACGCGTCTCACGCCCTAAGGGAGAGGCAAACAGCTCAATTGCCGCCATCTTAGCCCGCGTTTACCCACCTATCCCTCCAGGGACGCACGCGACGTAGATGGGAAGAGCTAGGGCGCAGCGGTGCTACGAGCTTCCTCCAATGCTTATCGCCGGCGCGGACCTACCACGATGCAGGAAGGAGCGGCTATTGGTTGGGATGCAAGAGTGGCGGCAGTGTGTGCAGCGGTCGTGACGACTGAACGTTCCACAGATGGAAGAGTGGGGGATGCGGGGTACGTACTTGAGGGTCCGAGCTTTACGGAAACATTCCGAGATTCGGAACACGAGGTGCGCGATTCCAAGCCCTAGACTGGTAGTTGATTCTTGTTCAAGTGGTTATACACAGACACGATGTGGGTTTTTGGCACATTGAGGTAAGTTTACCATGTATTCTAACATGAAGAGTAAAATTCCGCATTCCCACGTCGCAGGCGGCGTAGCTATGGCTTTAAAAAAATTTCCTGCTCCCCAACGTCAGGCTTTCGAACCCTAAAATCCCGGATTGTAAGCCCTGCCCTCTTCCTGCATCTTCAAAATCTCGCCACGTGGTGCGGGCATCTTCGCGCCTGCTGGTGGCTTATTCTTCGCCTTGAAGTCATCGCACATTTGCTCCATCGTTACCCACTCGACGCCCTCGTGTTTGTTAATGTGTTCGATAATCCTGTGTATGGATTAGCAGCCCCATAGCTTCACAGCTGGTATCACCCACCTCTCGTGCATGAGGATAACATGCGGCCGCCCCGAAACGTCCGGGTGGATCGTCATCGGAAAGACAAACTCATCATACTCCCTATAGAAGTAATCAAAATGGTCCATCCAGATCGCCTCCACGTCTCTCGGGTTCACCCAACCATGACTGTTCGCAGCCTTCTTCATGAACATCATCGGCGGTAGGTCGTCAATGTACCAACTCCCCGGAATCTCTACTAGCCCAGTCTCTTCACCCTTCACAAGAGGCTTCATCCACTCCTCGGCCTTTTTGCTGTAGTCTATCTTTGTCCATTGGTCACCTGTGCGCAGCCAATAGCATCGGTGGTCCTCGTGCGACATGCTGTGGTCGTACTCGATGCCGTAGCTGAGGAGCAGGTCGCAGCCTTCCTTGGAAGTCTCCCACCAGGGTGCGACGCTGCCCCGCGGCGGCTTGCCCGCGAATTTGGTAAGCATCTTGTATGTCTTGTCGAGCACGTCGCGTTGCTGTTCGAAGGTCATGTCGACGGGGTTCTCGTGAGAGTAGCCGTGCAGGCCGATCTCATGGCCGGCATCGCGTACGGCGGCGCAGTCTTCCGGGAAGGTCTCGAGCGAGTGACCTTGTTGGTCAGCGATAAGCTTCATAGCTTCAGGACTGGACTCACCTGGAATAAACCACGTCGCCTTGATCTTGTATTTGTCGAAGAGCTTGAGCAGCCGTTGCGTTCCTATTGTTCCAGCCCAAAGACCTCCAGATCGTCAGTCGCGCCTGCGGTGTATGGAAGGTAGCGGAGTTCACCTCTGCTGATATCGCTCGTCGAGTCTTCCCCGCCATACGAACCGAGCCACCCGGCCACAGCGTCAATGTCGACGCCGTAGCTGACGAGAACGCGCTTCTTCCCCATCTTGCTCCAATTGCGCAGCTGTAGCTCTCAGTTAGGCGTAGGGTGATGTGAGGCGCGCGCAATAATCGAGAAGCGGAAAAGGGAGCAGAAAGTTTGGAGAGTAAACAGCTGGCGGACTACCCCTCTCTTAGCCCCGGAGATGGACGTCGCGCAGGGAAAGCGCGACCAGCAGCTGGAAGGTGGGGTGGAAAATGATTCATGACCCTGGCCCGACGGCTACTTATCGTGCCATGCATTAGCTGCCGATATCTGAACGGTGTGCGGATTTACGTTGTTCCAGCCCGACAATGTGCAGTCCACATGGCGACTTTCGAATGATCTGAAGTCTGGTCGGAATATGGGCGAGATTTGGTCTATGGAGTGGCTGCAGCTTTCAGCACCGAGTCGACGATTTTGGCCGCGCCGAGGGCCTTCTCTTCCTCCAAGCGCCGTGCAACCACCTGCACGCCTACCGGCATGCCGTGCATAGCTTCGAGATCGAACAACTTCCAATTCCACTCGTCGAGCGCATTTCGTGGCTCATACGTGGCCATGACTTCTGCAGCCGCCCGATCGAGCTCTTTTGACACCTCGCCAGCTGGTAGTACGACCGCCGGGTAGTCCACAAAGTTGAAGACTTTTGTGTATCCTACCCATCTACATTTGCGATGCGGCACTGCAGAGTGGGGCATAACAGGCGTGAGTAGGATGTCGATCGGCCTTCCTGACGTGGAGGTGGTAGAGTTCCATAAGTCGAGGAAGCGCTTCTGTGCCGCCACCTTTTGCCTGTTGAGCTGCCAGTAGGCGTAGACCGAAATGGGCTTGCCTTTGTTTATCAGGGCTTCGACATGTGGAATGAAAGGTTCCCCGGCAGCTTCGAGATCTCGCCGAATGTCCTCTCCTCCATCTGCAGTATAGTACTGGTCCTGGCCTAACGTCAGGAGAACGAGTACAGAAGGCTTCACTGCACTTACCATAATATCGATACACTCCTGATGGAGACTCCCAGGAGTCCACGAGACAATCTCGTGCCCGGCATTCTGCAGTTTAGTAGTGACTTCTTCCAGTACGCGAGCTATAGGGGGATGTGGCTTCACTACTCCATCGTCACGCATAACGGCGATGACTAGCGGTCGAGACTGGACGCCGACGAAGAGCTCATCTCGCCAGGACAGCGGGCAGCACTTTGGGTCCTCGTTCCACGGCTTGGCATCAATGACAGCTTTGGTTACCGCGATCAGCGAATCGACATTCCGACTCATAGGACCAATCACGGAGGGTACGTGTTCCTGGCCCTCGGTCGATACGGCGACGCCATGATAGGGCAAGCGGGTACTCTGCATGCATTATTAGCCGATGGATGCCGCGGGAGGATGATGTGAAACTCCACGTGGAAAGCGAGACCGAGTTTAAACCGCAGATCAAAAAAAGGCGCATCCTACACTTGGCTTCAGCCCATATAACCCGAGCATATGCGATGGTATACGAATGCTTCCCCCTATGTCGGTGCCCCACCCAACAACGGAGCCTTGCAGGGCAAGCAACGTGCCTTCTCCACCCGTAGAGCCGCCAGGGGTGAAATCGGGATTTCTCGGATGGACGGTGAGACCCCAGAGCGGGTTCTCTGTTTCACACCACTACCAAGTGTGAGCTTAACGCAGCAGCGAGCTAGGTGCTAGAGTGGGTTAGGGAGGGCGCACCATGATGCTTTGTGGTAAGTTCGATTTGGCGATTATGACTGCCCCCATCTTTTTCAAGAGTGTCACCAAGACGCCGTCTTGAGCTGCTGGCTTCGAGGCTCGCCCGACGTATCCGAGAGTGCTGTCGTAGCCCTTGACCTCGAATTGATCTTTTAGCGTCATGGGTACCCCGTGCAGTGGCCCCACAAGATGTCCATGCTCCGTAAAAATCTGATCCAGTTCATCGGCCTGTTTCAGGGCGTCGTCGAAGAGAATTTCCGTAAGGCTGGTGGATGACCATGTGGTTTAGCGGATACGACAACGCTAGAAGGATGCGTCGTGTACGTACCAGTTCGTCTAGGCCGGTCAGCAAAACAGTCAACGCTGCGAGGTACACAATGGGAAATTTACACGACGGTGAGCTGCGATGGCCCTGGGGTAAAATGGCGTGAGAATGGCACGACAATTGGGGGGTTTAAGCGGTTGCTTCCGTACCGGCTTATGTAGGCGGTGCACAGCTCCGCAGCGGTCACGGCCCCAGACGAAACGGCATCGAGAATATTCCCAACATCGTCCAAGCCTGTCAAGCCCCGCGGAGCGTTGTTGGGAATGGCGCTGCTGGATTCGTCGACGTGCAGACTCTGAGGTTCGATCAGTGCGTCTTCGTGAAGAATGAGGGAAAGCTCTGACGGCGGCTAGGGCTGCTCCGTGTGCATCAATGAAGCTCTGGATGGCGTCGTCGCGGATTTTGCGTTTCTCAGTGGCCGTTAGCAGCCATTGCGGAGTCGTAGTTTCACCCATCTCGCGATCAGGGGATCGTGTTGAGGCGTGAGGGGGGATGCTGTTAGAGACTATGAAGCTTCACGGCGGGCTCCGACAAGGCGCAGGGCTAGCGATATCTGATGAAACGCTTCGACACGAGGGAGATGCCGGGCGGCTCGGCACTTGCGGACCAAGGCATCCTCGGATTCGGAGATGAGAGCAGAAGCATTCGGGCGCATGATGAGGGCTGGGGGCTGGGGGCTGTGATGAACAGTGGGGGAGCGCAGGGGCCACCGCGTCGAGGCGCGCCCTCCATCAGTCGGCCAGACGCCCTCTGCAGCCTCGCGCACATTCTTCCACAACATCCCGGGCGCGTGTCACCCCATCAATTGCAAATTTTTGCAAACACCGTCGCATGCCGTCCCGTTGGACGCACTCTGTCGCCGCAATGCCCGTCTCCAGCGCGTTGAAAATGGGCAGAGGGTCGAATGTGCCCCTCCGACACAACCCCCATTTTCCACCCTAGCGCATCGCACCTCATAGAGGCCAGCAGCCTTATAGCATGGCTCCGTGGTTCTCGTCCCTCATGAAGCGCTCACCCTCGAACAGCCCGCCGCACTCGAAGATCCAGAAGATGGCCCCCGGTCTGACCACCGACTCTATCCGCTCCGATACCAGCTTCGACCTCGTCTCGACGGCGTCCGGCGTCTCCTATGCCTCGCACGACACCGACTACTCGACTTTCCTCAGCGACGTGGTAGTGGTGGGCGCGGGCCCATCAGGCCTCATACTAGCGTACGTCCCTGAGTACTGCGTGGCGGCATCATGGCTGACTTGTGCAGGGACAATCTGGTGCGCTTCGGCATCAAGACGCGCATCATCGACAACCGCGCCGACCAGACATCCACCGGACGCGCTGATGGCATCCAGCCCAAGACGATCGAGACGCTGCGCCAGATGCGCATGGCCGAGCCGTTGCTGCGCAAGGGCGTGAAGGTCTACGACATCGCCTTCTGGAAGTCGACCGCCCAGCGCAGGCTGTACCGCACCGGCCGCGAGATCCACTATCCACCCGTCGTCGACCTGCTCGATCCGTACATTCTGCTGGTCCACCAGGGCATGGTGGAGGGCATCTTCATAGACGACCTGAGGGAACGGGGCGTCGAGGTGCAGCGCAGCACCGCCTTCACCGACCTCGAGTACACCCCGCAGAAGGTCCGCCCTCTAACAGTCCGGTGCACGCAAGACGTCAATCAAATGCAGAAGACGTTTGGCACCCGCTACATTGTGGGCTGTGACGGAGCGCGTTCGCAGGTGCGCAAGTCGATTCCGAATGCAACACCGGTCGGGGCGTCGTCGGAGGCTGTCTGGGCCGTGCTGGATGGAGTGCTCGACACCGACTTCCCTGATATATGGAGCAAGGTGGCCGTGCATTCGGATGAATTTGGTTCGATCTTGATGATCCCGCGCGAAAGGAACATGACTCGTCTCTACATTGAGCTCAAGCCCGGCTCGGAAGAGGCCACTATGAAGGAACGCCACACCCAAGAGTTCGTGCAGAAGCGAGCTCAGCAGATTATGCACCCGTACAGGGTGGAGTGGAGATCGGTCGGTGAGTAGCCCTTTCTAGACTTCTCAGCTTCAAGATCGCTAGTCTAATAGTCGCAGAATGGTTCGGACGTTATCAGATCGGCCAGAAGGTCGCCGCCAGGTTCACAGATACCGACCGCAGGGTCTTTATCGCGGGAGATGCCAGTCACACGCACTCGCCCAAGGCCGCTCAGGGTATGAACACGTCCATGCACGACTCCTGGAACCTCGGGTGGAAGCTCAACTTTGCTGTCCGCGGGCTTGCAAAGCCTGCTCTTCTCGACACGTACGAACAGGAGCGGAAGAAGATTGCACAGGACCTTATCAACTTCGACTACGAGCATGCTAATGCATTCGCTGCCGGCGACCCGGTCGCCCTCGCCGCCAATTTCACCCAAAACGTTGCCTTCATCTCTGGCTATGGTGTCAGCTATAGTCTGAACGTGCTGAATGTACAGTCGAAGGGTTACCACCGTGGGTCCCTGACGCCGGGCTACTTGCTTCCTCCTGCCAAGGTCACTCGGTTTATCGATGCCAACCCTGTGGATATTCAGACAGACATCCCCTCGCTCGGTCAGTTCCGCATCTACTTCTTCACAAAGGACGTCCATGCTTCCATGCCCTTTTTGGACACTGTATGCAGCGCTCACCAGTCCACCTCGTCCTACGTCGGTCGCATAACAATGGCTGGCAATGCGTCTTACACTATGCAACCCCCCTTGGCCGCCCCACATGACCAGTTCGTGTGCCCGGAACGGTACACACCGGTCAGCGGAATCTTTACCTATGCTTTGGTCACGGACATGGATCGCAATGACGTGGAGCTCGAGGATCTCCCTCAAGTATTCCGCGATTCGCGATGGACGTTCTACCTAGACGACGTTCCAGACAAGGACACGCGCAAGCAGAAGTGCATGGATAAGTGGCTCAATGGCTTGTCGAACCACGAAGTCGTGGTCCTGAATGTGCGTCCTGACGGCTACGTCGGGACTGTGCGGCGGTGGTCTGACGGCAGCCGAGAGAGCGGACAAAGCGCAGTGAGGTGGCTGGATGCCTATTATGAGCAGTTTATGCGCGACACATGAGCACTTCATGCTCTGCATTTCTCTTGATATTACGAACTCCACATCTCGCATAGGACCGGCGTTGGAGGCACATACATAATTCCCACAACATACTGTTGTCCAAAGTATAGGAATTTTCAAGGAGACCCGGCGGAACGGGGGAAGACAAAATCTAGAGCAATCTGGAATCAAATTATGGCACGCTATTTCTTGACGAACGGAGAGTATCTTGAGGTTCATACCTTCATGCTTCCAATTTCCCCTCCGTTGAAAATCATGGTAGTGATGGTTTACACGTACAGGAATTGAGTAGAAATCCTCCACTCGCCACTGGCTTAGAGCTCCGCGTTGCTCATTCCTGACTGTCAAATTGTCATGGGAATACTATTTGCGTTCTGCTTATCCCCATGCCCGCTAAACTAGTTCCGGCTCTAGTCTTAGCTTCACATCCCCCACTCTTCTCTTCGCTACCAAATCGTCTCCACCCCTATCAGGTCGTGTCTATCACCACCATACTGCAGGGCCGGATGAATGCGCCGCTTCAGTGCGCATCAAGAATGGGCATGGGGATGGGAGACGAGGGCTCGACTTCCAATATCCGTGATAAGAAGCAGAGGAGTACAAAAGGTGTTACTTGGGAGTACGAGTGTCGATCACTACGCAGCGAGCGGTTATCTAGCCAAGCGCATCCTTTACTGCTTGGGCAGCTTCGCTGAGCTTGTCTTCCGTACTTTTCGACATCCGTGTGATCGTTCGCCATCAAGCTTTAGGAGACGCTCCGCAGTTCTGCAATGACCATCGAATCCTACAACATCGCCATGTCCGACGAAAAGCACCCTACCTCTACCGCGCCTTCAGCGAAGGACCAAGAAGTAGGCACCACATCCGAGTACGTGGACCCAGCTGTCGAGAAAGCATACGGTATTGTGCCTCCCTCACATCCCATCACCACGTCTTTAACTCTACCTGCAGTCCGCAAACTGGACCTCTACCTCCTGCCTTTTCTCTCCTTCATGTACTTCTTCAACTCGGTCGACCGGAGTAACCTGGGCAACGCGAAAACCGATGGCATGGATAAGGACCTCGGCTTTGTCGGAGAGCAGTATTCGCTGTTGATTTTGTTGTTCTATGTGCCGAATGGGTTATGCGATTTGCCGCTTAATATGTTGACGAAGAAGTGGAGTGGGAAGGTGATGCTTCCGAGCTGTAAGTCGTCCTCAAGCTTCACACTAGACATAGGTTTCAGGGCTGATCCGGAGCACAGTGATGGTGGGCTGGGGTGCGTGTGCGCTGCTTCAGTGCGCGGCGAAGAATTTTGCTGGAATGCTCGTGCTCCGTCTGCTTCTCGGGGGATTCGAGGCGGGCTTCTTCGCGGGCGTGGTGTTCTACCTTACGCTGTTTTATACGCGTGGTGAGCTGGGGTTCCGCATCGCTATCTTCTTCGGCAGCGCGCTGTTAGCGGCTGCTTTCAGCGGCCTTATTTCCTACGGCGTGTTCCAGATCAATGATCCGCATATTCCGGGTTGGAAGTGGCTTTTCCTGATCGAGGGTGCGTACTTTGCTTACCTTTTCACTGCCCAGGTCCAAAGGCTAACGCAGCTCCAGGAGGCATGACCGTCATCGTCGCTGTCGTCGCCTACCTCTGGCTCCCCGCCTCCGCCTCGAGCGCCTGGTTCCTCAACGACACCGAGAAGGAAGTTGCGAAAACCCGCACTCTCCGCGACCTATCAGCCACTTCGCATTCTGCCTTCAGCCTCCGCGAAAGCTTCGCCAGCTGGAAGACCTGGAAAATGATCCCCTGGACCATCATCGCTTTCACGTACCCCGTCGCCTTCAGCACAACCTCGAACTTCCTCCCGCAAATCGTGCAGCGCCTGGGCTACTCCGTCATCAAAACAAACCTCTGGACCGTCGCGCCGAACGCCGTGGGCTTCGTCTTCCTGCTCTGCGTCACCTACAGCAGCGATTACTTCCGCGAGCGCACCTTCCACATCGTCCTCGCCCTCTGCGTCAGCCTCGTCGGCCTCATCATCCTCGCCATCATCGACGTCCTGCACAACAAAGCCGTCGCGTACTTCGCCTGCTTCATGCTCTGCGCGGGTGCCTACATCCCCTCCTGTCTCGTCCACAGCTGGCACAACAACAACAATCTCAACGAGAATTCGCGCGCCGCGACGACGGGGCTGATGGTCGGCTTGGGCAACCTGGGTGGCATTGTGAGCGCGGCCACGTTTAGGGCCGAGTATGCGCCCAAGTATGTGCCGACGCTCGCGGCGACGGCGGCGTGCAATGTGGTGTGTATTGTGACGACGCTGGCGCTGGGTGGCTGGATGAAGATGCAGAATCGGAGGAGGGATCGCGAGATGGGGTGTAGGGTTAGGGCGGAAGATGTGAGGACGGAGGAACTGGGGGATGGGGAGAAGAGCGAGATGTGGAGGTATTTTACGTGAGGAGGTGGAGAAGGAAAAGGGGGGTTGGAACGATAGTTTGATGTGGATTGAGCCAAAGAGAATGCGATAATGACTGTCTCGAAGGATCGATCGCGCTCCAGGCTCTAGTGTACGCCCGTGACCTCGGGAATGTGATGAAGGCCGCGATAGATAACAATGTGGCATGAAACCTCGAGCTAGAGACGTCGTATCGAAAAGAATAAAGGAAGCGTGAAGGTTGATCTTCAGCAATGCCTAGTGTCATGTGATCTCGTGTTACCCATCTTACCCCTTCCAGCCTAGCGTCGCCAAGCTTGACGCTCGGAACCTTGGGATCTTTGCACACCCTTGCGGCGTAGCACACCACGACCCCCATCGCCAATTCATCCCAGGCGATTTCAAATATTTTCTTTTACTCAATGGTTGGGCGTTCTGTTACTTCCCCATGCTAATTGACGTTAATTTGCGGCGCATATCTCTCGGGTTTCACGCATGTAATCGGATGTGCATTTCTTCCGGACAGTACCTTCCGTTCCCGCGACACCAGCATCCATCTTGCTATTACGGAGTGAGGCGAGAAAGAGAATGGGGAAAGAGGACCACTTTTTCGTTCGTGAACGAGCGGCGGAAAGAGGAAAGAACGGGGTTCAAGGCTGAGCAAGAGGGTTCGAAGGAAGAGAAGGGAAGGCAGACGGATGGAATAGAAGAGAGAGGACCTGAAGAGATGGCGAAGGAGGAGACTGTTGGCGGGACCGTGGAACCAGATGGGGCACATTATCTTCAGGATTTCTTTACACCATCCCTTACCCGAGGTGTGCCCAAACAAGCGGTGCTTCAGGCCACGTCATCGCAGGAACCTATTGCCATCGGTAATGGGAATGACCAACATGACTATGATCCATTCGAGTTCATCCTTTCATCGAACGAAAGCCCAGATGCTTCAGACTCAGCCCTGCCTGCCGAAACAGCTCTTTCGCTTCCAAACGAGACGGACTCCGACAACCCTCACCGAGAAGCTCCAAGCGGCCCAGAAACAGAAGTCCACAGTATTGATGCTGAATCGGTCCCAGATGACCCCGTAGTCATCGCGATGAAAGCGCCCGAGACTCTGAAACCTGACGTCTGTGATGGACCACTGCCCGGCCAAGCGAGCCATGCCGACCACGTCGTTGATGCGCGTCCATATAAGGAGACCACGAGCACTGATCCGCCTTCTTCCCTGCCATTTCAAGTAGGAAGAAAGACTCGCAGAGCCAGCGAAATTAGCAGACAGCTAGAGTGCGAGCAGCAGGGCACCATAAGCAAGATTACCGACCGAGCCGTCGAATCCCGCGAAACGGAGAATAGCGGGTCAGCTCGGAAGGCTCAGCAGACCGCCCATAGTTCTGCCACAAAACTAGTTCTAGCATTGCTTAACAAACACTTCCGGAAAAAGAAATGGCCTACAGTTCAAGACGGGATTCTGGGTCTCAATCACATGATATCGCGCAAAGAGGGATATTGCGCTACCGTCCTTGAAGAGTTCAAAGACAGCTTAAAGATTGCTAAGCGTGGCGATCACGGTCGGGTTGCTAAACTGTACCGCGAGAGGCTGTCGGAAACCCAGAATTCATTACCTCGCCTCAAAACCGCTCTAGAACTGTTGGAGCAAGAGGCGGCAGATGGCCTCGCTCTACAGTCGTGGGAGCAACTCAGACAACGACTAACCCAACGCTCTGCGCGTTCGCCGACGCGGCGGGAGAAGCTACAAGTCGAGGCAGCAGATCATGGCAGGGTAATGACCCTTGCACATTCTAGTGGGTCCCATGACGACGCCGCTACGAGCGGGAAGTCTGTTGTTAATGGCGGCTCTAAGAACGCCTCAGACTTTTCGCTTTCAACACTTCATCCATTATATCTCCCATACAGCGTACAAAACCAGCTTCTCAGGAACGTTCTCGACTCAATGAAGAGGGCGCTCTTCGTGTTCGGGATGTCTAGATTCCCCAGGGTGATGGAGGCACAGTGTTGGCACTGGGCCGCGGCCATAAATGTGATCGCTTACACGCGAATGTTTCGCCTCTCCGCTAGGAATGACATAGCGAATGGCCGGAGCACCGACGTTCTCAGCTGTCTACCGAAGAAAACGAAGCACGAGCTTCTCGACATTTTCTTGCCGCTCCAGGGAGAAATGCGATCTTTACAATTGCTTCGCAACGCCTATGCGCACGAACGACAGTCACTGGATACTAGCATGATCAAAGACGCGCTGATTGATATGAAAACTTTGGCTCATGCATTGCACGCTCTAAAGTTGCGCAGGAGGCTTGACTTCTACCATGAATGGATACTTGGATACGAGTCACGCTACCAAGCACAGAAGAAGGAGCATGTGGAAGGCGCTCTCCGTGAACTAGACCAGATAGCTTCAGAGAAGAAGATGGGCGAAGACCGGTTCCAGAGGGAGAAGGCCAAACTCGAAGAGCGTTTTGCGGTAGAGTCTCGGAAGCTCGCAGACAAGATTGAGTCCCAGAGACGTGCGCTCCAGGCGAGGGGAAACCGCGTTGTCGAACGCTATGAAAGACAAGATCGGCTCACCAGGGACGAGCTCGCTGCGAGCTTAACTAGCAGTCTTACTCCATCAGGTCTGGGTCTGGATGAGTTCATTAAGCTGGCGGAATCTTTAGGCATGAGCTTCTCAACATCAGAACCGTCGGCGGTTGACACTAAGCCCACTTCTTCGGGAGGTTGTGGAAATTCTAAGCCAGCCGAAGCCGTCCCTCAAACTTCTGCCCAATTTCAAACCCGCGTAGACGGCGGCACAGATGTTGGAGGGAACGAATGCGATCCAATAGGAGAGTCTGACGCTCACCCTGACGACACTAGAGCGGCCACCGAGTTAGACACCTTCAGTGCAATAGACGCAAGGAAATCATCATGTCGTAGGTTGACAGAAGACACTGCAGGAGGAATGAGGAGACGGCGACCCTGGGTTAGACAGCGTCGTGGACGGTTCTCGTCCCGTTACAGCCCATTAGCCAATGCCGCAGCCACGAGCAGGCCCGAGACGCCAACCCAGAAGAATGCGTCGAATAAACATGATGGCGCAGCTTTTAGTAACTCGAATGCTCCAGTTTCCGACGACGCGCTACCGGCTACTCGCTCCACCTCAGGCCCACGCCCTACGGAAGCTCGGCGACGCCACATGATCGCTCGCTCGGCACTAAGCTCCCCGGGGTATACATCGCGCCCAGCCAGACCATCCAGACCATCCGTTTGTGACCATTCAGTCCGACCCATACAGAGAAATAGATGTGCCCCCGCTGCCCACCCTTATCGAACCCGCCGGACTTCACCAGCAACAGACACACGGACGCCCATCCGCTACTATAACAGTGTGCGTGTCAAGTTTCGCAGGGGCATGGCGAATCCCAGACCTCGGCAGGTGCGAAGCAACAAGTGTCGTGGGAAGACGTGACCTAAGTCGACTGCACGGAGGCAAACGCTTCGCATCCAGGCCGGCGCAAAATCGTCTTCGTGAATATCTTCCCCGCCTAATCCATACAGCGTACAGGACTGGGGTTTGGAAAAGAATTACATTGCGTGTATCATTAGCCTTGTATCGATATCCTGGATGGCCTCAAAATGGCATCTAACTACTTTCGGTTTTGTCGTAATAGAACAATCGCATACACTGATTTGGTCTGGGTCTGTTTACCGCCGCTGAGCTACGCAATATGCATTTCTTTCGCTGCTCTACTCTAGTCTCGTAATGCTTGCCTCGTAGAAACCCTCCCTCATCTGTGCCCATTTATCATCTACATCTCTCTCCCACCTCCTCTCCCATCTCGCCCTTACTACCGTTAAGCTTTCCAACGCCACATCTTCTATCCCATCCACAGTCCACACCATTACTTGACTTGAAAAGAGATCACCAGACCGCCTCCCCGCACACCATATTCAAGCTTGAGAACCCGACCAAACAAAACTGTCCGATATATATATGCTTAGTAGAAGCGTATCTAGTATAAAGTCTACATTCAATGTATTAGCTTCCTTATGAAATGCTTCATCTCTTGTTTGTGCCAATTTCTCTCCCGTCCCGAAACAAAGTAGATCAGGTGTCCACGAACAGTGCCCATCTTCACTATCTTTTCCTCGGCATGAATAATCCCAAACTCTTCCGCAGATGGAGAGAAAGATTCGGAAAGCAGATGGCGCTTCTCAGCCGACTGTTCCATCAGAGCTGAAACTAGCCCACCGCTTAAACTAGTGAAGACGTCGAGCTGGTGGAGCACACGAAGTCGATTCTGGACCCATTGCTCCGCTGTCAGTGCCTCGTATTGCGCGTTTGCATACTTGGAAGAAGGGCGCAGCAAGTGACTATGCAGGATGGATACGGAGTCCCTAGGGATGCTCCATAGAGCATCCACCAAGGACATCTTCATCGCTCCCATATCCTCGATACCGTCGAGCACTTCCCATGACTCGGTTGAAAAAGCAAATGGCTTTGTACGGTAGGTTTCTCCAAACTCGATGATATCGCACTTGTCTCGCTTCCTGCGGTAGAAATTCAAGATTATGGACCGAGGTTGCGGGCGTAACAATGCTATCGGTGTGTCGATGCGTGGACCGAAGCTCATCGCGTATCTAGGGATTGTCCAGTCCTTTTTGTTTGTAGCTTCTGCATCGTCAAGGAAGCTTTTAGGCAAGGCATGGAAGATGCCGCCTATTTGTAGGCCTTTGAGAAGGGTAGTGGAGAACTCCTGGCAATTATTCGAGCGCAGATCCCAGTCCAAGCGGTTTCCCGTATCCGCCAATACTTTGGCAAAATGCTTGAGATATATGTTGATTTCTTGGCCAAAAGTGGCCTCGATGGCATCAAGGATCGGTTGCGAGAGCTCGTGCAATTGCTTTCGGGCTCGGCCAACCCAACCAACAGCTGTCGCGTTAACTCGGAAAGCAGACTTGGCGTTTAACAGGGCCCTGATTATCTCCTTTTCGCCCTCGGAAAAACGCGCATTGTGTCCGGAAAAGGCGCCGCCACACACCTTCTTCCCGCTCGCAAGGAAGCGGCGGTTCTTTTCAGGCTTGTACAGGGTTTCGAGCACGCGTTTGCCGGAATTCTTGTCATCGTACATGTAGCCTGTGAAAGCTGTGCCCTCAGATGCAGCTGTTGCATCCCTTTCTGATGAAATTATCTGTATTTGAGGTGGTCCGAAGCGCAATGAGGGTAAGGGGCGACAGGAGATTTGTGCATTACGAATCCTATGGGAACAATGTTAGCATTACTACAATACGATCTCTGCTGGGTCTTACGGTCGCAAGCCATTTTCAATCATGAGAGGCCCCATGGTAAGAGCGAAATGAATTGGCCCCGCATTTGCAAAGTGGGATGGATCCACAAGCTTGTACGCCGTCTTCTTCAAGTGTGGCCGAGTTGATCCACCTTTCGCAAATTCCATATCCCGCAATCGCGCTCTGAAATTGGACAAGCCTCAAAGGATGTCAAGGTGAAAGAACCATGAAACTTTGTTGAACAACATACCCTTGATCCCTACTCTAGAGTGAATGACCTTGCGACAATGCTGCCGTTTACACTGCTCTAGTCTATCTGTGTTGGTGACGCACGCGACGCACAATCGTACAGGTGGCCGAAGGTCATCGAGAAGTGCCGTGCCGTCAACAGCGTTGCCTTTTTTATCCTCAATGTACAGATTCGAGATCGAGCTAAGGAGTATGCACCTTTAGTAACGCCGTAAGACATTTCAAAAGCACGTGTATACTGACCTCTTGCAGCCTTGCTCGCATTCGTAGTAGAAGTATTCCCGTAGGGGTTCTTCGCATATCTCACAACGCATTTCGCGGAACAAGATCGGTGTGTCGCCTGGGATTGATAGCACCTCGCCTCGCAGCTCGGTTAGTGTTCTACTTGTTTCAGGCTTTTTAGTAGTGACACACCATGTGGATCGTGGTTTTGCCTCCCAATGGTCGGGTCATCCATGCTGTCATGTAGGACGTCGATATCTAGAAGCCCTGCCTGACGTTAAGTTTATCCTGCTTATACCGCGGATGTTTGTCTACCTAGCGCTTGGAGTAGGTATCGGCCGCGGCTTTCCTCGTAGTCAGACTTCAAATGAGCTGCAAGTGATATTTAGTTCTTTCATTATCCTGTGCTGAATCCGCACGATTGCACTCACTCTTAGCAAGTTCGATCGAACGACTGTATAATTGGGCCGAGTTAAAAGTCTCGTCGCCCTCCACGTAAGGGGCTATAGCTCTTTCAGCAACCAATCGCTTCTATTACCAAGATACAAAAACCGTACTTAAGAGCGTACAAAATTGTTTGAAGTTATGACCGCTAATGTCGGCGATATCGCGCTCGTAAGGAGTTGGACTAGGTTGGTGCTGTTCGATCTCTTGGAAAGCTAAGACTACCTCGCATATCTCGCGATCAAGGCCTTTCCAGTACACGGTGGCCAGTAGGTCGAGGATCTGATCGACAGTGGCATCTTGGGCGCTATCGGTCGGAGCGCTAGGAGAAGAAGTGCGATTCATTCTGCTACCCAACAAGAGGAGCTACCAGTTGAATCTCGGAGACACGGGATCTTTCAACGATCCATGATGCAATGCCAAGAATTTAGGCAGCAATGGTAGCACAGACATACCCCGCCTTGGCCACGTGACGGAATGTTTGTCTTCAGCTGGAGGTGTGTAGCGCTATGAGTCGAACCATACCTACACTATTACTTCACACTTCAAAATGCCCAAATCCAGAGATGAACTGAATAAACGTCTTGGTAGTTTGCTACATTTGCGCAGATCTACAGCCAGATCTACGATCGCCGACAGTGCTGGAGCAGTAGCCTCAACGTCCAACAGTGTATCGCAATCCACCGAGAGTACTTCGAATTCAATTGCCTTCTCGAGAGTGCTCAAATTGCTCAAGGATATTGATATATCAGGCGAGATCGCCGAAGGACGTAGGTCCACCTAGCTGGTACATGTTGTGTCTGAAACTAACAGCCCCAAGTCGAGAACCCCCTAGTGGACTACATTGGCAGAATCGAAAGTTATGCTAATCATCGTCTCCCACACCAGCTGGACGCATTCGAAATGTAACTTCCCGATGCAGTTGAAATGTTTTCGTCGTAGACTCAGACGCGTACAGTTTCGAGACTCAATGGCAACATGTCAGTCTTGCTGCCGAATTCGCTAAATACGTACACAAGATCAATGAGCCCTCGCTAGATACAGCTTACAGTTCTGGCAATCTTCTCGGAAGCATGAGGTCTTTCTGTATGCATACGACAACTATTGATCAGCGAACTACACATGTGGTTGCCCTTCGTGCCACTAGGAGGTTGATGGAATGGGCGGTGAACAGCAACGTAGACCCAGTGGAGTGTGGAGAGCTCGGGGCTGGGCTACAGTGCCATCGTGGTCTCCTCAGGGTGGCAAGGAACATGCAATCCTCGATAGCGAGCGAACTGGCAAGAGCGCTAAACAAGCAAAGCGCGCAAGAAGCGACAATACTTTTCACTGGCCACTCTAGTGGTGGTGCAATTGCACAATTTATCTTTGCGTATATGCATGGAGACTCTCCCCCTTTAGCTATATTGAAATCAGGCAAGTAACCTCCGCGCTTGAACAAATTCTTAACTAACTGGTTGCTTTCTGAGCAGACGATCGTATCACCAGCATCGATTGCGTCACATTTGGATGTCCACCCATATCCAAGCCTGCGATGCCACGGCCTTCAACAAAATGCTCGATGTTTGTATCGTTCATCAACGAAGGAGATCCTGCTGCTCTCGCCCAACAAAGCTACATGAGAAGCCTCATCGAAGCGTGGACGAAACCTATCACTAACGATAACTGGCCCATTCCTTCGCCTTATTACGTCCCCAGCGGCGATCAGGTAGCTCTGAGATGCGAGGTCGACGAGAATGGTAACGTCGAGGCTGTTTCAGCGTTGCTGGTTGATGTTGAAACACTGGGAACTGTACTCTTCGGCGACCTCGCTATGCACAGCATGAGTATTTACGAGAGTCGGATTCATCGCATCTTGGATCAGGCTTCGATTCCTCGAAACCCGTTCCAAGACCCGCATTGAACAGCGGATTTTCCAGTTGAATAGTTCGAAATGAATTCCATAACTGTCACCCAGAGGCAAACTAGATAATTTTCATCCAGGGTAATCTAGTAGCAGTAGCTACATAGTTTCTTGCGATATCGAGTTCTGCCTTATGACGAGGTGCTCCTTTTCCGTGTTTCCCGATCTTTGAAACAGGCGCTTCCTTGTTACTTGGATATCTCTCTTAATCTTCATTCTTTCTCCAAATGTCCATAAAACCCAGGTGAGAAGAGTTATAAACAGCAGCGGACAAGAAACTGCTATGTACAAAAACAATCCTGGTTTCCAGACGGTAAATCTTACAGCCTCTTTAGACTCCCGTTGAAACATCGGGGTACTGAAGAGACCGGAGACGAAGGTGCCTGGGAGGAATATCGTCGTAAGCAGAGCAAGAAGCTTCATGCTCCGTGCATCACATTTGGACTCCAGCGCGATCTTCCGGGTTTCCTCTGCGATTGTTTGGGCTGATGCAGAATCGAGAGCAGATATCAAGTTAAACAGCTACAAGCAAAGTCAACATGTAATTCCATGCTAGAGTAGTCTCGATACTCAGAAGGACTAACCGCTTGCTTTTGGGTTTGAATTCGATGCAGAGTGTATTTCAAGTCGAGCGTCTGCATGGCGATACGTCGTTCAATAACATGATTCAATGACAGCAGTTCAGCTTTACTTTTGACGTTCTTCTCTCCTTCTAGGTTGTCGCGGATAAATTGGCCAAACTCCGCGATCACGCCCAACTTCCTGATGTTTGACTCTGTTCTGAGGCCACACCCGCTCATTCTTGCTGACAAGCTCACTAGATCACCGGTTGCCGAGGCCTCAGAGCGGCAGGTCCACTCATGATAACCCGTCCGTACTTCGACTTCTCTAACCCGCTTCTTGACTTCGCCAACTTTAATGTCGATTTCCTTCGAGCTCAATATTGAGCTCATAAGTGCAGGCGCCACCTTCGAGTGAGCAAAATCTTGTATGCATTTGCTTCCCACCAAGTCTTGGAGTGTGTCGAGCTTGTATCGGTCGGCTTCGCAAATCATGCTGGTGACTCCGGTTTCCGCGTCCTGTGACCAAGTGACGGCAAGCTTTGGATGATTACAGAGGAAAAAGATTTCCTCTTCCGTTTCCTCGTCGATAGTAGCGCCTATGCCTGCGTACTGGGTGATGCAGTAGTTCCGCGCGAGTTGGTGTCGGAATGCAACGGAAACCTCATGGAGAAGAACCGGATCAACTTGATTGAGACGCCGTTTCGTATCACGAAGGATCCAGACAACCCTAAATAGACATTTTCTCACGACGGTAATGTCAATCCATTGGTGATTTCCATCAGTCTGGCACAGCCACCCTGTCAGATCTTCTTTGCTGACTTTTCGATATATGGTGACGGTCGCATCGGATTTTCCCTGCTCACTGGTCCAGATCTCGGCAACGGTGATATCCTCGGTTCCGGAAAAGCCAAAATGATCCCAAACAACTTGGGTTCCGCTGAGATAGTGATAAAAAGAAGCCATCTAGTGGAGTGTGAGAGAGTAGGCGTCCAAAACAGGCTGGGCTGACTTTTATATATTGGTGAGTGCTGCATGGCCTGACCAGAAGTTTCTGCCTTCAAGCGAGCCTTGTAGAAGGACTTTCCGGTTGCAGGACGCCGCGGGGCCTCCGAGGCTTCCACGATGGTCAAGGCTGAAGGTCAAACCGCTCGGGATCAAAATCTGGCATCCCACCTGTAGCAGTTGACCATATTGGCTTGCATTCATATATGGGGGGGCTATGGGTATAGTACATTATATGATACTTATGAAGACATGAAGACAGGCGTAAAACAGGCCAGTGCGACTCAGAAAGCCTCTGCAAAGTAGTTATCAGGCTGAGTGCAGCATGTCGCTTGATAGCAGAATGCAGCCTGGCTAATTCTTGCCTAATCAGGCCGTTTATAAATAATACAAGGCTGTAAGCAGGCAGTTCAAGGCAGGGTATAACATTCCTGTTTAAGAGACTAGAATAGTAACGAGATATCTAAAGATCATTCTAATATTTAAAAGGCTTAACTAAGGTTATGTCTAAATAAGATCTATATAGCTAGAACTAAAAATATACTAGTCCTGGAAAGAATATGAAATATACCTAGTAGCTATGGTACGGAGTGTATATATATATTACTTTTAAGGACACATGATACATACGACCATAGGACGCTGGGTCAAGGCTTCCCGTTCGCTCAGCCATATTTAAGCAGCGTACCGGCGGATTAGTAGTTAGGTGGGTGACCACTAGCGAATACTTGCTGTTGTATGTTTTTGTTTTTGCATTTTTTGGCCGAGCCGTGGAAGCTTGGTAAGGGGAAGTTTGGTCTGGAGTGGAAGCATGGCGTACGGGATAGGAAAAGGGGATGAAATGTTTTTGTTAGGTCGGGATAGGAGAATGGGTGTGGCACCGGTGGCATGGGAATGATCACGTCAGCATGGAGGACGCGCCTCTCACGGTGTGGAATTCTCCAGTTATAACGACGTGCGCAAAGACTATTCTGGAGGCCTTCGCGGATGCATACAAAGCTGAACGGGCATGTGCGACGAGCCCTTAAATCCAGAGAATTCCCCATCGCAAGAGCGCACTTGAGCCCGCAGGCACAGTTATCGCATTAATAACAGGGCACCGTCAACCTACCTAGGTACCGCTGCGCATGCGTCGCTGCACACACTCAATTCCTCAACGCAAAAATGGTCTCAAAGGCGATGCTACACTCCCTTCTACAAAAACAGCTATCCTATTCTCCCGAGCCAGGACCGCTGCATACATTCCGCGATGCGACCTGGCGACCCTCAAGCACCCCTGTGCTGCCTGATCCAATCGCACCTGCCGTGGCCCCTCTCAACTCGCTCCACCTCCTCACCTGGAATATCGACTTCATGGCATCGCGTCCCCGCGAGCGAATGGCGTCGGCTCTGAGGTACCTAGAGCAACTGGTCGCCGACATACCCTCGTCGTCTGCGGTGGTGATCTTCTTGCAGGAGATAATGGAGTCTGAGAACGTCGGGGAGCAAGACGCCAACGACCTCAGCCAAATAGCAAACGCGCCGTGGATCCAACAGAAGTTCAACGTTACGGATATCGGCTCTGGCGAATGGGACTCGCCGTACGGCCAGGTCGCGCTGGTTGATCGCCGTTTGGCCGTTGCTCGTGTGTCGCGCTTGCGTTTCGTGAGCGAGTATCAGCGCGTTGCGCTTTTTGTGGACGTCTGTCTTTGTTCTTCTTCTTCTGGAGACGCGAAGTATCTGCGACTTTGCAATGTCCATCTCGACTCTAGCTATGGCACCATGCGTCCGGTGCAGTGGAAAGCGCTGGCCAAGCACCTGCAGAGCGGTGCAGAAGGCGTTGCAGCAAGCATTCTTGCCGGCGATTGCAATGCGAATCAGCCGCGGGATAGGACGGAGCCACAAGATAATGGCTTCAAAGATGCGTACCTTGAGTTGGGGAGGGGGGAAGGAGATGAAGAGGGGGCGACTTGGGGCTTCCAGAGCCTCAGTTGGGAGAGATGGGGTCGGCAACGCCTTGATAAGGAAGTTTTCTGGGGGGACGTGCGAGTGAGGAAGCTGGATAGGATGGGCGTCGGTGTTCAAGTCGAGGACGAAGCGGCTAGATCAGAGATAAAGAGCCTGGGAGAACTCCCGTTTGTAACGGACCACTATGGGTTGATGGGCGACTTTGAAGTTCAAGACGGATTGAGGACGGTCACGAGCGACTGAGCGGAAAGAACACACGATGTAAGTGTCATGCTATTTATCTATGCTTTTCTATGCAGTGTGGAAGCCCCCTGACCGGACCTAGCGCCGAAAATGCAGGCAGCGCGCAATGCTCAGATCGGCTCCTTCATTCATGCCGCCACGTCCTGCTCGAAGAACGGATAGTCCACGTAGCCCTTGGATGGCGGATCGGCCCCGTAAAAGGTCGATCGATCGTACTGGTTCAACCGCAGGCCCTCGGCCAGTCGCTTCGGAAGATCCGGGTTCGCGATGAACCAGCGACCAAAGATGATGAGGTCGGCGTCGCTAGACTCCACCTTGGGCAGGGCATTGTCTCTCGTAAAGCCACCCGCGGCGATGAACTTGACGCCCCCTTTCCTCAGGATGTTGCGGAAGTTGACGAGATTGTTCGTCTTCGGCTTGATGGTCGCCTCGGCTTCGACGCCGTGAGAGGAGTTGGTGTACGCGGAGAGGGCATCCATCTTCGCCTTCTCGTCCAGGACCTCGTCGAAGCGCGGCTCAACCCTGTTTCAGCGTCAGTCGTGTGTTTTTCGATGTTCATGTGGCCGCTTACATGTGCACGTATGCCGGCCTCACGTCCTCCGGCAGGGTCGCAATCTTCTCGCACAGGTATTCCCAATGCTCGTTCGGATTGCTGTCTTTCGTGTCCTGGAAGTAGTTGTACGGGCTCAAGCGGATGCCGACGCGATCAGGACCAATGGCCTTGCTCGTCTCCTGGATCACCTCCAGCGGGAGTCGGCACCGGTTCTCCACCGATCCGCCGTACTCGTCGGTCCTCTTATTCACGTTGTCGTGCAGAAACTGGTCAATCAAATAGCCGTTTGCGCCGTGGATCTCGATGCCATCGAAGCCAGCTGCGATTGCATTCTTCGCGGCAATACCCCAGTCCTTGACCGTTTGATTGATCTCCTCGATCGTCATGGGCCGCGGCGGGTGGTCTGCGCAGGGCGTGCCGTCTGCCCAGTTCCCGGTCATGGGAATATCGCTCGAGCTGACGGGCTGCTGGCCGCCGCGGAATGAGGGCGGCGATGCACGGCCGGTGAACCAGAGCTGGCAGAAGATGTAGCCACCCTTCGCGTGCACGGCATCCGTGACCCTCTTCCAGCCCGCAATTTGCGACTCGGTGAAGATGCCCGGTGCACCTGGGTACCCTCCGGCCTGGAGTCTTTGTCAGTTCATCGCCGGATAGGCGCGATTGTTGGAGACCCACGTATTTGCAAATGTCGGTAGCTTCGGTCAGCTGGAGGCCGCCCTTGTTTGCGCGCTGGCCGTAATACTCGACATTGAGGTCGTTCGGTACTGTGACACCATCGCTCTCCTTGGTACTTCGCATGCGCGTCAAGGGAGCCTGCACTATCCGGTGCTCGAGATTCAGCGGCCCCAGCTTGAAGGGCGTGAAGAGGGCGGTGTCTCTCAGGGGCTTGAAGCCCGGCGGGGTGTCTGCTTTCGGCATACTGGCAAACGTTCGTACGACAAGCTCTCCACGACAAGTGAATGCAGAACGAGGGGAATTGAAGCTGGAGCACAAAAGTCCAAAAAGTTTCGAGCAGGGCATGTCCCCGGCCATGGGTCTGCTATTGTACCTGCGCTAATGTGGTCGCCCACAGCCGTCCGCTCTGCAAATCCCATGGTCGGGAGTGGTGTCGCAGAAATGGGGGTACGGCTATGCGTTCCCCGGTGCGACAAAGGCGTCCATAAAATGTGAACGAGGTGCAGAGTGCATCTTCGCGATGTGTGCGTGGCGTTGCAAGAGTGGGGTTCCCCGATGCGGCGAATCGGGTGGCTGCAGGTCGCTGATCGCGCCTGGGCCAATCAGCGCCCGCCATTTGCCTGTGCCGCATGCACCCGCGCGCTGACGGAGGGCCTTTCAACGTGGTCTTCAGCAGTCACTGAGCTCTTCTTTGCTATCTTCTCTTCGTCTTCCTGGCCTGCGTTCCCGGTTTCTTATTTTCTTGTTTCTAGTGCGGGTGTCGAACACATTGTCCATAATGACCCTGCCAAAGCCGCCTAAAACGGCGGCGGATCCACCGCGGGCGCTTTCGGCTGCCGACGCTCTCACACCGCTCATCGAGTCGACATACACTTCCCCAGCAATCACCTGCTATATCAACGGGAGGAGAACAGTTATTGACAATCCTAATCCACACTGGACGCTTCTCGACTATGTCCGCGCGCAGCCGAATCTCAAGGGCACGAAGCTGGGATGTGGCGAAGGTGGATGCGGCGCGTGCACAGTCGTGCTCCAGGTTCCAGATGCACAGTCAGGGAAGAGGAGGATAAAGCATCTTGCCGTGAACGCGTGTCTGTTTCCTTTGCTCGGCATCGATGGCAAGCATGTCATTACCGTTGAAGGCATCGGCAGCGTGGAGAAGCCGCATCCCCTCCAGGAGAGGGTTGCGAAACTCCACGGCAGTCAGTGCGGCTTCTGCACGCCAGGTATCATCATGAGCCTTTACGCAATGGTCAGAAATGCCTATGACCCGGACACCAAGAAGTTCAACTTGAGCGAGCGCGACATCGAGATGGAGGGCCACCTGGATGGTAACCTCTGCCGGTGTACGGGCTACAAGCCGATTCTGAAGGCTGCGAAGACTTTTGTTACCGAGGATCTCAGGGGTCAGTTGGCCGAAGAGTCAGCTGGAGAAGAGGATGCGAAACTGGAAAAGGAAATCGTTGACCTGGTTCGTAACGGATGTGGGGGGCCTTCTAAGGTGTCGTGCGGACGCCCCGGTGGCTGCTGTCGGGATGTACCCTCGGATAGCAGTTCAGCTGAGAGCAAATCATCCGCCTCTACGCCTCCAACCGAGCCTTCCACTGCAGCGGACGATGAGCATATACCCGCTATCGTCGGCGCGAAGAAGAATCCGGAGCAAGATCCTGCTGTCAGTGGTGCAACCTACGCGAAACCTCTGAAGAGCAAAGAGAACGAGAGCGCGGCTGGCGAGGTAAAAACAACGACTTCTCTTGAAGCTCCAGTTGCAGGTTCAGAGAAGGGTGTACCCCATATTCAATTTCAAGAGTATGCTCCCGGGACCGAGCTTATCTTTCCCTCAGCCCTGTGGAAGTATGAGCCTCAACCTTTGTGCTACGGCAACGAGAGGAAAATATGGTTCAGGCCTACGAGGCTAGAGCAGCTTGTCCAACTCAAAGACGCATATCCCTCCGCGAAGCTCGTGGGCGGCGCGAGCGAGGTCCAAGTCGAGGTCCGCTTCAAGAACTCGGACTTCGCAGTATCAGTTTATGTGTCTGATATCCCGGAGCTGAAGCAGACGAAAATGCCGCTGGAGGCAGAGCTGGAGACTGCGAAAGAGCTCGTCGTTGCTGCCAACACTCCGCTTACGGAGTTAGAGGCTATTTGCAAAGAGGTCTACGCCAAACTCGGTAAACGCGCTATGGTTCTGGAAGCCCTGCGAAAGCAGCTGCGATACTTCGCAGGTCGGCAGATTCGCAACGTCGCGTCGCTCGCCGGAAACATTGCTACGGCGTCTCCGATCTCTGATGCGAATCCCGTATTGATGGCTGCTGGGGCCACGCTGGAAGCAGTCAACAAGTCGAAGGGGACCATCGATCTCCCAATGCCAAAGTTCTTCATTGCCTATCGAACTACGTCCCTGCCGCCAGATGCTATTCTGAGTCGCGTTAGGATCCCATTGCCCGGGCCAGACGTACGTCAAGTGTTGAAAGCCTACAAGCAGGCGAAGAGGAAGGACGACGATATCGCAATCGTCACTGCAGCTTTCAGGGTCAGACTTGATCCAGAAGGTCTGGTTGAAGACGTATCCCTGGTTTACGGTGGCATGGCTCCGACAACAAAGGAATCCCTCAAGACGCAAGAAGCTTTGCGGGGTAGGCCGTGGTTCTCCTCCGAGACGCTGGATATTGCGTTGGTCGCTTTGCTGCAAGATTACGATCTCTCGTTTAGCGTCCCCGGCGGAATGGCCGATTACCGCAAGACGCTGACACTGTCGCTGTTTTTCCGATTCTGGCATGAATCTGCCGCTGAGCTTGGGCTTGGCGATGTGGATGAAGAAGTCGCCAACGAGATCCATCGTGCCATATCCACTGGTTCTCGCGATGACTACAATCCATACGAGCAGCGCATAGTCGGCAAGCAGATTGCGCATCTCTCTGCCCTCAAGCAGTGCACGGGCGAAGCGGAATACATCGATGACATGCCTCGCCAGGACCGTGAGCTCTTCGGAGGTCTGGTTCTCTCATTGAAAGCCCATGCGAAGCTCATCAGCGTAGACTTCGAGCCCGCACTAGCTATGCCTGGAGTGGTGGGTTACATCGACAAGACCAGTCTCCCGAAGGAAGCAAACATTTGGGGATCTATCCGGAAGGACGAGCCATTTTTCGCCGATGGAGAAGTCCTCCACGACGGACAGGTTATCGGCATGGTGTACGCCGAGTCCACCCTAGAAGCTCAGGCTGCTGCGAAAGCTGTCAAGGTGGAGTACGAACCGCTACCCGCTATCCTGACGATCGACGAAGCGATCGAAGCCAAGAGCTTCTTTGCACACGGCAAGGTTCTGAGAAAAGGTCTCGCTATCGATGACAAAATGGACAAGGCTTTCGCACAGTGCGACCGCATCTTCGAAGGCCAGACGAGGATGGGTGGCCAGGAGCATTTCTACCTGGAGACTAACGCGGCGCTCGTGATACCGTCTGGGGAAGACGGATGCATGGAGGTGTGGTCATCCACCCAGAACACCATGGAGACGCAAGAGTTCGTGTCTGCTGTAACAGGGGTACCAAGCAACCGCATCAATGCTCGTGTCAAGCGCATGGGTGGTGGCTTTGGAGGCAAGGAGTCAAGAAGTGTTCCTTTCGCTTGCTACCTCGCCATCGCAGCCAAGAAGGAGAAGAGACCTATGCGACTCATGCTCAACCGCGACGAGGACATGCTTCTCAGTGGTCAGCGGCATCCGGTTCAGGCGCGATGGAAAGTGGGTGTATCGAAAGAGGGCAAACTACTCGCGCTTGATGCAGACGTGTACGACAATGCAGGATTCTCCCAGGACATGAGCGGAGCAGTCATGGACCGTTGTCTCACCCACTTCGATAACTCGTACGAATGCCCGCACGTCTTCCTCCGAGGGCACGTGTGCAAGACCAACATCCACAGTAACACAGCGTACAGAGGCTTCGGCGCGCCTCAGGGCATGTACTTCGCCGAAACTGTACTGTACAACATTGCGGAAGGCCTCGGCATGGACATTGACGAGCTGCGATTGAAGAACCTATACAAGGTTGGCGAACACACTCCTTTCTTACAAAAGATCGACGGAGACTGGCACGTGCCACTTCTTCTAGAGCAGCTGCAACGGTCATCCGGGTACGATAAGAGGAAAGCTGCCGTAGCAGAGTTCAACGCTAAGAATCGCTGGAAGAAGCGAGGCATCTGTCTTATCCCTACGAAGTTTGGACTCAGCTTTGCGACCGCGCTGCATCTCAACCAAGCCAGTGCCTACATCAAAATCTATCATGACGGCAGCGTGCTGCTGCACCATGGAGGAACAGAAATGGGCCAAGGCCTATACACGAAGATGTGCCAAATCGCGGCGCAGGAGCTCGGCACGCCACTCGATGCGATTTTCACACAGGACAGCCAGACATATCAAATCGCCAACGCTTCGCCCACCGCCGCGTCGTCTGGCTCCGACCTCAACGGCATGGCGGTGAAGAACGCGTGTGATCAGCTCAACGAGCGCTTGAAGCCATATCGTGAGAAGCTCGGCAAAGACGCACCGCTCAAGGCAATTGCGCACGCGGCGTATCTCGACCGGGTCAATTTGGCAGCTAATGGCTTTTGGAAGATGCCCCGCATAGGGTATCAGTGGGGCAACTTTGATGTCGAGACCGTCAAGCCGATGTACTACTACTTTACTCAAGGGGCGGGGGTGTCGGAAGTTGAGGTTGACCTACTGACGGGTGATCACACTGTGTTGAGGACGGATTTGATGATGGTAAGTCCCCGTCTTGCACCTTTCAACTCAATACTGACGCCAGCCCAGGACGTCGGCAACTCCATCAATCCCGCAATCGACTACGGTCAAATCGAGGGCGCCTTCGTCCAAGGACAAGGCCTCTTCACCATCGAAGAGACCCTCTGGACACGCACCGGCGAACTCTTCACCCGTGGACCAGGGACCTACAAGATCCCCGGCTTCAGCGACATCCCGCAAGTCTTCAACGTCAGTTTGCTGCGTCACGACAACGATGGTAAGCCTCTATCGTGGAATCATCTTCGGAGCGTGCAGAGTAGCAAGGGCATCGGCGAACCGCCCTTGTTCTTGGGAAGCACGGTGTTCTTTGCGCTAAGGGAGGCGGTCAAGGCCGCGAGGCAGATGAATGGGCAGAGTATTGTGGGTGGACTGGGCGAGGAGGCATGGAAGCTGGATAGTCCGGCGACGGCGGAAAGGTTGAGGTTGGCGGTGGGGGATGATTTGGTGAGGAGGGCGGAGGTTAGGCGCAAGGAGGGGGAGACGGACTTCTTTGTTGCGGTTGCGTAGAGCTTGGATCACTTGCGAATGGGATTTATCGGGGAGTTGGCATTAAGGAGGAAATAGCTATACAAAATGGGAGCCAGGTGGTCACGTGAACTAGTAACCAGACCCGGCAATGGGATTCGATCAAGTCGATACCTCGCCTTGCTACCTCATCTTCTTTTTGTCCATTCCTTGCTTTCAGCGTTTCGGTACTCACGTTCTGTTTCAAGGTTCCAAGGTTGGGTCAACATCACGTGATTCTGGGAATTTCTCACTTGAACAGCGTTCGCATCGCATCTCGATCCATTCCAACTCGAAAGTAACCTTGCTCTGTCATCCAAAATCACTGCTTTCAACCTGTCCCATATCGCATCCTTCCCTCATCTTTCATGAGTAACAATGCCGACGGCGATGTGTCAAGCCGCCATCGGCTCGCGACTGCCGCTACACACACATCTCACACCAAATCCATGCATCTATCCATCCAACGGTCCTCTGCACCAATCCAGCCACAGCGCCGTCCGCCGCGTCCACCTTCCAGATCGCGGCAAGAGAGTGTTACCCCACCCTTATCTTCGCCCTTCCCCACTTTTGCCGTTGCCGCTCGAGACAGACGATCGGCTGGGCTAGTCCTGCTAAACCTACCCCGCTTTGGCTGTACTACGATGCAACCTCGATAAGACGGATCGGAATAGACTACCGATGATATCTTAATCCCGGTAGCGGCAGACAGCGCTCTAATCCGTAGCCTCGCTTCGCTTCGCTTCGGAGCCGCTTCCGAACCGACTGCGCTGACCACGCTGGCTTGACCCCCATTATACAGTGCGGTACGCACTCCACATTCGCGTCCTGTTCCCCCAACCTTCAATCGTGCTTGTTCAAGGCTACCGTTGCGTACTGTGCGTACGGCGACCGACGACTTGACAGGCTAATTGGCAGCTGCAGTTCTGACTATGGCTACGACGGCAACGGCGACGGCAGCGTCAATGCCCCGCGAACGCGGACGAAAGAGAAAGGATGCCAGCGGTAATGCGAATGCGAAGAATGGAGAAAAGCGTTTTGTCTGCCGGAACGAGGGGTGCGAGCGCAGTTTCACCCGCGCTGAGCATTTGCAGAGGCATTTGCTGAATCATTCTATGGGGGACTTTACGTGTGCGAGGTGTAGGGCGCATTTTAAGAGGAGGGATCTGTTGGGTAAGTTTGAATTTGGGAGACTAGTTTCTTTTTCCTTAGTACTAGGGGAATGGAGTGGGAAGGAGGATGGGGATGAGCACGTGCTTCCACTTTTTCTTTTCCTACGCTGGGGTTTCAAGAGTGGATGGGCAGAGTTCCTACTCTGTCTTTCCAATTGCTTTGTGTTTGAGTTACTACGGCCTTCCTACCTGACCTATGCGCTGCCTTCGTTCTTTCAACGCTTCCGGGATGCATCGCTGACGGCATGCAGACAGGCATATGGCACGCCATCGACAAAAGGACGAAGAAGCCGGTGCCGAAGGTTGCGGCATCTTGAACACGCGCAAGCGCATGTGGAAGGATGCCGACGGGAACATCGTAGCGAAGAAACCCGCGCTGGAGAACGCGAACGTGAATGCTTCCGCATCGCAGCCTCTTTCTGCGCCACGGTCGTCGACGTCGTCGTCGAGCGAGGACCCCCTTCAGTCATTGTCGGACTTTGCCGCCTTCCATCATCACAACGAAGGCGCGCCTATATCGCCACCTATTTCGCATAACGCTTCGCTTGGGCACTCGACGCTTGATGATCACGACTCGGGCATAGCGAGCGGATACCCTCCTACGCTAGATGCAAACGCGCTGTCGACATCAGATTCCTTCTCGCCATCCGCCATCGACCAACAGTTCTGGTCGTCGAATCTACCACAGCCACAGCCTGAGCCTGAACCGTTCGCAACCACGACGACTTTCGACGATGCCCCCTTTGACGACATCTTCAACCCGGATACGGCTAGCTCATTCAATAATCCTTTTACCACGATGAACAACTACAATTGGTTGTTCGACTTGGATCTCACGCGATCGAGTCAGATGCAGTCGGTGATGAGCGATCCCTTTTCGTCCTTTCAGTTCAATGGCAGTACTGTGAGCCAGCCCAGTCATGCTTTTGAGCTTCAGCTGGATCATATGGCCGTCGATAAGTCGCTATCGACGGCGGGCCAGTATGGATCGCTGCACTCGCAGAAGACGGATTCGCCGCAGCAGAGCTCGCCGCCTGGTCAGATGATATCGCCGCCTCTTACAGATGAAGAGGGACTGACTGGGCGGAGGCCATCGGCGTCCCAGGGGCAGCTCGAACATCGAAGTATCGACGGTGGGCCGAGCATGCCTCCCAGAGTGCAGACCAACGGTCCAGCCCCACCGGATATCGAGCGTCCAATGTCAATGCTTCAACCGTCGCGATGCCTACCGATCATTGACGAGCTTGCGCGTCAGCAGATACTAGACCTCATAGACATCACGCAGCCCGTCGCACCGGACGGAAGTGTGGTCATGCGGGATCATCCTCTGCTCTCGCTATCGTGCTTGCAGACATACTGCGACCTCTTCTTCACCCGCTTCAACACCGCATATCCGCTGATCCACATGTCTACTTTCGAGCCATCCCACGTCGACACCTTGCTCCTGATATCTGTGCTCCTCCTCGGCGCTACATACGGGGAAAAAGATGCGCATCAACTCGCTGTAAGTTCCACCCGTTCCTCCCGGAAATCGCACGCTCCTCCAACACGACCCACCTAGGTGTGCATACACGACGTGCTGCGCCCGCAGATCTTCGCAAACGCAGGCTTCTCCGCCAAACCAGATCTCTGGGTCTTGCAGACCATCCTGCTTGTCGAGTGCTTCGGCAAGAGCAGGGCGGGCCAGAAGCAGCACGATATGTCGCATCTGTTCCACGGGCTGCTCATCAACCTCATCCGCAGAAGCGACTGCCAAACTATCCGACCGCCAACGCTGGAGGAAGCGACGGACGATCTGGAAGATGACTGGCGGACTTGGGTCGACGCTGAGCAGAAGAAGAGGTAGTACACCGCCAACCTTTGTCACGCGCCACAAGTTAACTAACGAAGTATCCATCGTGTAGACTCGCCTTCCTCTGCTTTATGTGGGACACCCAACACGCCGTGCTCTTCTGCCAATCCCTCTGCATGTCCGCCTTCGAACTGCGCTCGAACCTGCCCTGCGACCAAGCGCTGTGGGAAGCAGACTCGGCCGAGAGCTGGCACCAGCTCCGCCAAAAGCAGACTTCTTCGACAACGCCGCTCTTCCTATCCTGCTTGAAGATATACCTCAATCCCGGCGCCGGTGCATCTGTTCCTAAGAGTCTCAATGCGCTCTCCCGCGCTCTCCTGCTTCACGGCCTCATGTCCATAGCCTGGGACATGCAGCGCCGCGACCAAACCTCGCTCGGTACGTCCCGTCCCGTCCTCTCTTCCATTTTCGCGTTTCCTTCGTCCCCATTCTCCTAACAACAACCGCCACCAGGCGTCCTCGACACCAACCCCCTGACCAACTGGCGCACCCGCCTCGCCCGCTCCTACACTGCCTGGTACACCGACTTCACCGCCTTCAGCGCCGCCTACCTCGCTTCCCTCGCTTCCTCCTCCTCTTCTCCCACAGCAACGCACCCTGAGCTCGCCGCCGAATTCCACGCCTTTCGCACCGCAACTCTCGCCCTGCACCACGCCGCCCACATCCTACTCTCCACGCCCTTCCTAGATCTGCAGATCTACGCCGGCGCGCGGCACATCCTGGGCCGCCCCGTCGCGCGGGCTGACTACGCGCGCAGCCAGAAGGTGGTCAGGAGGTGGGTTGCGGAGAATGGGCAAGAGGCGGGGCGGGCGGTGTGGCATGCTGCTGCGCTGGTGGAGCACGGCGTTGGGATGCTGGATGGCGAATCTGGAGCTTGCGAGTTCGGTAGCAGTGGGGGAGGAGGATGCCGCCTGTGGCATCTGCCCTGGGCTGTGTATCTGGGCACGCTGGTTGTGTGGGGGGTGTGGTATGCGCGGCCTGTTCCCATTTCCCCCTCATCCGCATCCTCATCCTCCACCTCCTCCTCGCACTACGCCAACCAGGACGAGGAGGATGAAATCATCTGGGACCCCCAGTCCGAAATGAAGTCCCTACTCGCCACCATATCAAGAAGCGACCCAGAGCGCTTGTTAGAGGCGGGCGTTATCGCAGGCGGCGTATGGAAGCGCGGAACAAACGGACTAGCAGCCGTAGTAAGCAAGTGTCTGAGTAAAGTGCGGTGGGCGGTGGTGCACGATGGGATGATGGTGCTGAGGGGGCTGGTGTGTTGGCGGCTGGTTGGGGGTGGTGGGGGGATGGCGTGAGTTAAGCCTCAAGTTACGACAGTTTCTCTACTATCTCCAATCTGATGTGTAGAGGCGTTCTAGGAGCTACGGCACAAACGAAGGTTGGCGTTGTGGGGGATTGAGCGCCCGCGCATAGCGACGCCATTCTACGCTGTTCTGCCAGCAACCAGCTAACCAACAGCGTCTTCCAAAGTGCTCCAACCAAAAAGTATACCCGTAACGAAACGCGTATGTCCTTAATTTTACTGCATCCGATCGTTGGCGCTGAAAACGGGTAACGGGGTTGTGCAAATTAGCACCGGTTGCTCGAGCTAGTAGAAATTGGGAAGGTGGGACGCGGCATAAGCACTAGATTTAAGCGGCGCTTAGAGCAACGCGTTATTATCCACCTATCGGTCCTTGGTTAAAGCGAGGCTGGAGGCTCGTGGGTAGTATCAAGGAAGATAAACTTCGCGAAAACTGAGATATTCACGGAGTTGTGGCATTCGAACTGAACCCGCTCCATAAACACGCACGGCAAAGGATCGCCACTGGGCTGATTAAGGACTACATGGAGCTTGGGGCCCCAACAGTTCGTCCGTATTGAATCGCTGTGCGCCTCTTGAGTCATCTTGCCTGTGCAAGTACTACTTTGCGTTCTTCCTCCCTTCCACTTTGCTCCGATTCGAGGGGCGTGTTTGTTGGACTGTTTTGTCCATAGCCTTATGGATTGCCTCAACAGTCTCTCGTACATGCGCTGTTTGTTTGCTGCTCTGCCAGATTAGATCCTCGTCGACGATCTCGTCTGCATCCTCTGGCTTGGTGAACTCGATGGCAAAGGTTGCTGTGGTCTTTACAGACGTGTCTCTAGTCAGCCACTCTACGCGTTCTATGTCCGCCCGGGGTCTGAACGGTCTGTTGTCCTCCGGGATCTGGGTTCTATTTTCTTCGAACTTGCCCGTGTCCATGGTGCTGGTGCGTATGCTGTGCGCCAGGACGCCGTACGTTGGGATCTGTACTGAGGGATCTGCACTGCGATCCCGCTGCCAATGCGGCGGGCCCTGTCGTCCGCGAATTGTCATGATGCTCAAGTCTCCGCTCTCCAACTGGTTAGACGAGACAATCTTCACGCTTGCTATGTGCTCGTTGCCGCTCTGCTCGATGGCAAGCTCCACATAGGCCCTGAGATGGCAAAACCTGTGCCGTGTTCTCCGCTGTGGTCTTAACCTTAGTTTTTATAATGCTGAGCGCATCGCATATAGCGCTGAGGTTGGGTATATGGTGCATCTTTAGGACGAACGTTAATACGCCGTGGATGATATCACTGATAATATCTGCTACCACGGGGTGGCCAGATGATTTTGAGTCACGTGAACTTCCCGTCAAAGTTGGAACTGGCCAATCGCAAGCGGACATATCGGTCACGTGACTCAAACTCTTCTGGCCATCCCTGTGGTGGCATGCTGGTGTGCTTAATAGGGTGCAGTATGTCGTGAAGAAAAGTGCTGAGATATGTAGTAGACTCGCGAATTTCGGTTGGCCATATCGACCTTTGAGGCCACGGTGTCGCCATGACCCCTCAGAAGCAGTGGGCGCTGCTCTTAAGTGCTAGCTGATCGAACGGCGTTTCCAGCGGACGTCTGCGCGATAAACTGCGTTGATTTCAAAAAGTGAAAGTCTCGCTGTTATCGTCATTATCACTACTGTGTATTGTGGTGTTGCAAAGCAGTCGTGAGGAACGTATGTCGGCTCACCTGGTTGACGCTACAAAAGGTGGGGCTGTCGGGGTGATTGGTTCCGATCGCCTGAGGTGTACCTCATACGCTCTTCAATATACTGGAAGTACCCCTACCGGTATCCCTTTATTCGTCTCCGAGTTCCGCGACGTTCTAACTTGTAGAGGAAGACACCAAACTCTTCTTCGTATTCCGCCCGCTTGCACTGGAAGCGATCCAATATCGGGGAAGAGGAAGGTAATATTCCTGCGGTTCCACTTCTCGGTGTTCCACTACACCGAGTGGTGGAGAACCTGGAGATCAAGCCTCGGCGGGGCTGGATAAATTGAGTTGTAGTGTCGGATAAAGCTTTGCGGCCAAGGTTCCGATAGGCCGCCGTGCCGCGATACGAAAGTCGAGCCCGCGGCGCGGTTGCCCTTCGTCGCAGATATCGCCGAGGACTTCAACAAAAGACAGCCACCTACGAAGCGCTACCGACCCTTTCGGTGCTAACAAAAGCCTAACCCAGCAGTAAGGCCGGCTTGAAAGCTATGTTCTGTGATTGATGGAATGTTGGAGTAAATACACATCCTAGATGCCCAAATGTCCTTCCGCGGGACATTACACCCTTCGCCCCTGTGCTCTTTAAAAGGTGATGGTCATCCCGCTTATCGTAGTTTCCACTTCTCTTTCCCCGTCTCTTCCCCTCTACCACACATCCGTCATCTCGGCCCACATAAGCAAATATGGGTGATCCTGTCGACCTCAAATCATACGGCGATCCACACGTCGAGAAGGCCTTCTCTCAAGTGGAAGATGCCTCTAATCTTGACGAAAAAGCGCAAATCGCCCAGTACAAGGCGGCTGCTGTCGAGGCAGAGAACGCGGAGCATAACATGGGGGTGCTAGGTGCTGTTCGGGCGTACCCTATGGCTGCCTTGTGGGCGTTTGTTATGTCTTGCACTATTGTCAGGCGCCTCTCTTCCCTTACACTTAATATCTCTCGATGAAGGATTCAGCTAACACCATCATTAGATTATGGAGTCCTACTGCGTCTTCCTTATGGGTAATTTCATCGCCCTCCCTGCGTTCGCGAACGAGTACGGTGTGTATGACGCCGCGAACGACAAACATGTTATCGTGGCCAGTTGGCAGTCTGCGCTTCAAATGGGTGGGCCACTTGGTGCAATTATGGGCGTCTGCCTGGCTGGTCCCCTTACCAGCCGTATCGGATACCGTTGGGCGACCATAACCGGCCTCATGCTCTTGAACGCGTTCATCTTTGTGTTCTACTTTGCCCCTTCACTTCCAGTCATGTTCGTGTCCCAGCTTCTCGAGGGCATTCCATGGGGCATCTTCATTGCCAACGCACCAGCATACTGCAGCGAGATCACGCCGATCCAGCTGCGAGCTCCTGCTACCCAGATGCTGCAAATGTTTTGGGCCATTGGGGCTATTATCGTAGGTGGCGTCACCTACCATTACAACACTAAGCTTGATGCAAGCGCGTATAGGTACATCACTCTTCCGCTTCACAAGCAACTCCTTCGCTAACGAAAGATCTAGGATCCCTGTTGCGCTTCAATGGATGTTCCCAACCCCTCTCGCTATTCTCCTCTGGATGGCGCCCGAGTCGCCCTGGTGGCTAGTTCGAAAGGGACGTCTCGAAGCAGCAGAACATGCGGTTGGGCGTTTGGGACGCAGGTCGACGCTGAACCTCAGCGAGGCTGTCGCCATGATGCGCCGTACCATTGAGCTCGAGAAATCGGTCAAGGAGCCCAATTATCTGGAACTGTTCAAAGGCACGGACCTCTACCGGACCCTCATTGTGTGTGGTGTATACGCGGCACAGAACCTTACGGGCAACCTCATCGCCAATCAGGCCGTCTATTTCTTCGAGCGTGAGTTATCATCATTTCTGTTCTGGATGAAATTTATATGCTAAATTAACTGCAGAGGCCGGCATGTCTACAAACACTGCATTCGCCCTGGGTCTTATCACCTCAGCCCTCCAGTGGATCTTCGTTATGCTCTCCTGGATACTCACCTCATACCTTGGCCGACGTACCATCTACGTCTGGGGCTCTCTCATCAATGTAGGCTTCCTCGTCGCCCTCGGTATTGCAGGCTCTGTCGGCGCCTCGACCGCAGCCTCCCTGGCGCAGGCGTCCTTAGGCCTCATTGTCTCCGTGTTGTTCACCTTAGGACCTGCGCCCGCTTCGTGGGTCATTATTGGAGAGACGTCCGCCATCCGCCTTAGGCCTCTGACAACGGGAATTGGACGCGCTTCATACTACATCGTGAACATTCCTTGCATCTTCCTCGCAAGTTATATGCTCAACCCTACAGTAAGATCTTTCTCCCTGTCTTGCGGTAAACAGTTGCTGACGAAGTATAGGAGGCAAATCTCGGCGGCAGGTGCGGCTATGTCTGGGGTGCTACTGGTTTTGTTTGCTTTGCCTTGGCATACATCTACTTGCCTGAGATGAAGGGTCGATCCTATCGCGAGATTGACATCTTATTCAAGCGTAAAGTCCCGGCTCGCCAATGGACGAAGACTGTCGTTGATGTGCAAGACGACGAGTAGATGGAATCGTGGCTAAGCAGGCTGAGGCATGACGTAAGCAGGAGCAAAGCATTAGTGGGCGCTGTAGAGGCTGCAGAGAATAGATACTACGCATGACGGTGTCCGCGATCATGCAAAGCTTGCTTCAGTCTCGTGTCTTGCAAGAAAACAAACAGACCTAAAAATGGTTAGTAGGTCGTGGTGAGGACAGGTTTGTGGATACCGAGAACGTGAATGTGTGCAACTAAATCCTCAAAACGGTACCTTGACAGACGGCGGATCGGACATGAGACTTGTATTCAGCGTCCTATGGTCGTATGTACCAGATATGCCCAAGCCTAGTATATATGTACTGAGCAGTTACCTGCCGAGATGCCATTCGCTTTGCGTTCGCCTTTCGGTCTCCCAACCTTGGAAATGTCATTGCATGCTAAGCACGCTATGGCGGAAGGGGCAATCAGAAGAACGCCCCTTCGCATGACAGCCGTGAGGCCCAACAGCGGCCTTAAGGAGCACCCCGACATCCTCTGAAGGAATCTCTCCAAAGAGGGTCCATTTTGGAACGGCGGAGCCCCAACCGTACGCAAAAGAACAGACGATCGTTTGGGGATACAGGGAGCGAGAACCATACGCGTGTTTACGTCATGCTCGCCGACAGGATGGAGTTTGAAGTGCGCTAGATTACAGACAGCGACAAAAGAAGGGCTGGAGCAAGGAAGGCATATTTCAGCTTAAAGTGACTTACATCACATGGTATTACGGGGAAAGGAGAAAAATTCTACAACTACCATATGGGTCGGGTCTCTCCCTGATCGTGGCACCGAAGTATTGGAAAACCGCTAAGTTCACTAAAGCAGTTTGAGGCTTGGAAGTGCGCTCTATCCAGAGCCCGAACCTTCAGTTCACGCATGCTCCGCCTAGGCTCGAGATTTTTGTCGATGTCCGAATGGAACGTCATGGATGGGTGGAGAGCAAAAAGCAAAGAGTGAGACAAAAAATCATTCACTTCACTCGCTTTGTGAGATAACATGAACACCCAAACCTCAACACCGTGTGTGCATTGTACTAAGACATCCGATTTTAATACTACACCTCTAGGCTCTCTTCTTGCAACACTGCAATACAGCTAGACTTCCCTCGGCGTGCAAGCCATGTCCGACTCTGCAGAGTTTTTCACACGAAACAGCCAATCATGGGCGACCTCCACGAGGCGAACGCCGTCCAACCACCTGATGCTCCCTCGATGTACGAGGAGGACTGCGATGACGTACCTGAGCACAATGATGCAGCTTCTACCACGTCCACCGTGGCATTCGACCATGAAACCTTCGAAACCTTCAAGAAAAAGGTTCTTAAGCTATGCCAGGACCTTTGGTCTCTGAAGGCCGACGCTTTCCAGATCATCCGCATGGAGGGTGGTGGCTATAACCGAGTGATTGGCATCACCACCACTCCGCCTGCGAAAGAACCTACTACGCTTCAGCGATGGGTTAACCAAATTCGTAAGCTCTTTAGTTTGAAACCCAAACACATCCTGTCTCAGCCTCAAGAGTTTGTTATACGCATCCCACGCTCAGAGCATGCTTAGGTCGAACACGAGATCGCCATGGTGCGCCACCTCATGGGAACAAGCATTCCAGCGCCAAGCATCAAGATGTTTGACCTCTCGAGCAATAACGCAATCGGGGAGCGGTATACCATCCAACACCGCTTTCTAGGAAAACCAATTCAGGAGGTCTACTCCGACATGAACACGCAACAGCGTATTTCCTTCGCCCGCGAGCTAGGCTCCGCACTTGCAGAGATGAGCAAGCATTCTACTCCGTTCCCCGGCACACTGGACCCGTATACCGCTAGCCCAAGCAGGGATGAACTTCGTATCCTCCGCCTGCAATGCCCGCCGCGAAACGCATTCCACCCAGCGTCCACAGAGGAAAACATCCCTTCGACGGCGCAAACCGTCTTCGAGTTCCTCAAGACGCAATTTGCCCGTCAGCGTGAATACGACCTCTCCTGCAACCGCGAGTACCTCAACCCCTGGTCCAAGCTATGGCCGATCATCCAGGCCATGAACACCATGGGCCTCTTCACCGACAACAGCTACTACCTCACGCACATGGACTTCGAGCCGCGCAACATCCTCATCCACATCACCTCCCCTCAAACTGCTAAGCTTTCGGCAATCATGGACTGGGACGAGGCTGTCTTGCGCCAGCCTTCGTGAACTGCTGCCCGCCGTCCTGGCTCTGTGACTTCGAGGGCGACGATGACCTGGATGAAGCGAAGGCAAATGACACGCCGGCGGATCCTGAGAATCAGTTGGTGAAGAAGGATTTTGAAGAGGTTGTGGGCGAGACGTATTTGAAGTATTCGTATACGCTTGAGTATCGGTTGGCCCGTACGATTTGCCGGCTTGCTATTATGGGTGTTCATTCTAGCGATGACTATGCTGCGATTGAGGCGGTTATTGAGGAGTGGAATGAACGCTATCCTGGGGCCGCCGTGAAGGGCCTGTACGATTTCGACGACGATGAGGAAGATGAGTAGGGCACGGACGGCTCCTTCACTAAGATAGGCTCCTCATTCCAGGTTGCCCGTTTGCATTTTAGGGACTTCTCTCTTACTAAATAGGTCGCCTTAAGGTAGATTCCGAGAATCTATACGCCATGTAGTGGATTATTAGCAGGCATGGATCTCGCGAGGAGGAAATGGTGTGCTTTCGGTTATAAAGGAAATTTGTTAAAACTCGTTAAACAGTGCTTAAATAACAAAAAGCAATACCTCAGGGTATGCGCGTCTCGTTTTGACACGTAACTATTGTAGAATGGACCGATTGCATATAAAAAGGATTCGAGACGGATTTCAGACTGCGAATAACACGAGCGTGGGATATGTTCTGATTGGTTGATGGAGGAGGAATTTGCGAAATTTTCTGCGAGCTGCCAGTCCGTCCCTGGGCAGCGAGAAGCACCTGTGCTTTCCTGGCGGATGCAGCTGTCGCGATTGCACCGGAACATGTAGGACGTGGTCAGTACGGTTCGGCCGCCGTCCCTGCATTTTGATCGAATGAGTCCGCTCCGCGGTGGAGAATCGGAATTGCAAGGGAACATAGCGAATTGGCGATCGGGTGTTGCCCCGAGATGCACTCACCGCAACTCGGGAGTGGTGTGGAAACAAGCGGCCAACGTTGTTCCAGCCATCCAAGGTACAATAGTGCCCCGCAGCTTGGTGATTGCGCCAATTGGCTGGTCCGTCCCCAGAACAAGCTCCCCACCCGCCGTGAGCTGGCACATCTTCAGCCTGATAGCTTTAAACTTATCGCTGTTGCCTTCCAGCCTTTCTTCCCTTCTTCATCTTCTCTCTTCATCGCATGCTGAAATCGTTAAAACCCATCGACACAGGCCAACCATACAACATTCAAAAAAGATGGTGTCGAGCTCCAACAGTTCTGGATCAAGCGGTATGAGAAGCGCGCCTATCGTCGAAGCACGTACCCAGGAGTGCCTCGAAGAGATGAGAAACATGTAACTATTGCTCCCCTATTGCAGCATCAACTAAATGGTCTAACACCGCTCACAGGCCGTCGGACGAACTCGCAAACGTGATCATCTTAATCGGCAGAACCGGCGTGGGTAAATCTGCGCTTCTCGAATACCTCACAAATGCTCTAGGGCACTCGAAAAGCAGCCCCAATGCAGGTAAGAAAGAAGCTTGCGATCAGGGTCAGTAATCAGCTTTACACGGCTAATGCAGTCTCCTAAAAAGTGACACTCAACTTCCAACTCGAACGCGTCAACCTTTTCAGCAAGCGATACTACATCATGGACACGCCCGGCTTCGACACAGACAAGGAGCAAGACGTCTTCCGCGAGATCGTCCGGGGCATCGAAGCCGTCCAGCCCCACGCCAAAATCGTCGGCGTCATGCTCGTGACCCGCATCAACGATAACCGCGCCGAGGCAGTGGACAACAAGCTTGTCGCTTTCGTCGATAAGCTCTGCGGTCCCAAGTACGCGGGCCAGATCACGGCGGTCACGAACTTTTGGAACGTGTCTGAGCCGGAGGAGAAAATGGAGTTTGAGATGAGGCTAGAGGAACGCTTGCATCAGTGGCGAGCTGTCCTCGGCCAGGAGATGAAGCAGTACCAGCATGGACGCCGGTATAACTCATTCGGCGAAGATGCGGGAGAGTGTCTCAAATGGCGCGGGGACTCCGACGATATAAAGGCGTATGCAAAAGCGATGGTCGATCGCCACTACGGTGGCATTGTCCCAAGGGATCCAGTCATCGTCCAGGAGCTGTTCGAAAACCAACCGCTTGGAAAAACTGCCGCAGGAGAGTTCCTTGGAATTCCCCCTCCTCCCCAGTCCTCTTCTGGATCCACCTCTGCATCCTCTCCAGGTCAGACCGGAGCGACAACCCCGCCGCCGCCCACCTCCGAACCCGAAGCGGAAGAAATCCCCAGGCCATCAGCCTCGTCAGACAGGGCGAACCCGAGCCAGTCCCGGCCCCAGATGCCCCCAGAACCAGACCGCCCAAACCTTGTCGAAGATCTAATCAAAGGGGTTTTTAATAACGTCCTCATTCCCGCAGCTCAGGACTTCCTCGCTAACCGGGCCCTTGGCGTGATGATGGGAGGGGCAGCTGGAGGAGCAGCTGGAGGATTCCCCAGCCACCTCGGTACGTACATAACACCACACAACTGGCTTCAATCACAGCCTTTCCGAGTCATATTCCCTGTTGCTGACACTACTGTAGACCCCCTTTCTTCCCACGACCATTTCGTTGCCCGTGGCCTTCCCGGTGACCTAGGCTCTCGAACACAATACGCCCAGGCACGCGGCATTAATTTAGAGCCAGGTTCACCGGCATTCGGTGACGCTGTTCGCAGTAGCATCATGCGCGAGCGGCCATTGTGAACGAGCTACATGTGTTGCTCTGCAATACGGATGGAGTCTAGTCGGGGCGCCTACGGTACGATTTTCACGGCCGATTTTGATAACTACATGTTGTTTTTTGCTCTCCTCTTCCATTGTTGTTTTCGGGCAGACAGTGTGACGGCGCGAGTGTGATGTCAGCAGATGGCGTCAACGCGAGCCGCTTGCAGTTTATCCTACGTGGTCAGAAGTCGCAAGCGGATACGGGGTGGATTCCGCGCGTTGTACAATGCACTGCGGTGGTAGGGGCGGTGGCCGTCGTTCGTTCTTCCTGTAACATTCAGTCAATGATTCTTCGTAATTTGGGTATAGCAGACATCGCATTCAAGGGACAACTGCATCTGCCAGGAGATGTTCGCATTGGCCACAAACCTTGAAAGCCACGGCTAGGTAAATCAGTGCATAAGTGTAATTTCGCCACATTCATTACCTAGGTATGTCAGCCGTGCGGAGTTTGTATCTTTTGATTGGAAGTACTGATTGGCCTGGCGGCCTGGCATGAATCTGCATCTCACGGCGGCCACAGAGCTGACGATGACTTCTCGGAATTTCTGCGGGACTTTGGGCCTCTGATAAGGTCTTTTATGGGATTTTAACAGTCGCTTAAGCTTAATGTGTTGGAGTATACCTCTTACGATACAAAAAGGGAGTTTCCGCAAGGCGATTGCGAAGGCGACGATGCGAACGTAATTTTCTAAGTAGACGGAGTCACGCATATTAAGGAGCAGCTGGAGCACACAATAGACACAGAACTATGAGCGGACCAATTGTGTGCAAGGTCTAAATTACTGCGAAGTCTAAGAACCGATGTGTCCTAGCACGGCGCGAGCGTCCCGTCTCACAGGGATGGGCATTATGTGAATCTACAACGCCATTAAGAAGGGCTCTGCGACGGAAAGAAACTGCACCTTATCGCTGCAGTACAAGTTGATTAACGTGCAGCCCCTAAGGAACTCTCCTTTTCTTAACTATTCTACAGCTTTTAAAACTTTACTATACTTTCCTGCGTCTAACTCCTTACCAGACTAGACTCGAACGACTATTCATGAGTGGGACATGCGATCTAGGTTGGAAAACTTCTATTATGTGTGTGCTTCACGACGCGGGTACCGCACCATGCCAAATACCTGCTTTACCTATCCACTATTCTCACCTCACAGTTCTATGCGGATGTTGTTCAACGACCACCGTATTGCTCATCAGAAGCACAAGCGGGGCACTGCTCCGTCTGGAGATGGACCCAGGTCACGTGTATGGGACAGTTCACCTGGTGGGCCTTGCAGAAGGTTGTGTTGATCGCCGTCTTCCCTTTGCGGCAATTACCTTTATACCTTTTCGGGCAGTGGTGGAAGTTGGATCCATTGGTCTTACCCATGATGGCTTTTGTCTGGTGGTGATCTAGAACCTGCTAGGATAGTGGTGATGTGTGTGTGTAGGGAGATTAGAGTGGTGGGTGTGAACGTTGAAGCGGTTCCTGTGGAGAGGTTGCTATGCACTGTTCACGACTCTCGAATCTGGGGAACAGGAGGCGGGTGGGATGAAAGTAGGCTATATAGGGGGGAGTTCAAGATTGTGCAGCGTGTCTGTTAGCGTTGTGAAAGGGGTAATGGGATCGGAGGACTGTGAACGCTCCGAAGAACAATGTCATTAGATATTGAAAACACTCTGATAAATCCAATCACAATGGCGGACATATCGCTCGCCAATTTCGATGGGGAGCTTCAGAACTCCATCTTCATTTGATGATATAGTTTTAGTGGAATTGAACAGTAAACTTGTGCATAGCAACACGGAGAAACCACTCGCAAATAAACTCCAAAAGCTGACTTTGAGCTATAATTAGGCAGAGCTAAGCTAGGATCTTTGTGCATGCGCTTGGACAAGACGCTTGCGCACCCCCTCGTCTTTGTCCTGCAGGCCACAATCCAACTGAGCAAACAAAGGCGAAGTGTACCCACATAGCCATCGGCTACACAGTGCTCTCATCTTTGTATAGAATTCAGTAAAATGGTATATTATCCCTGGTGGAACAGGTATTCATTGCCCAAAACCAAACCCCTGCGAACACGTAAGATGACTTCAAGTTCCACAACTCCTCGCGTCGTTTCCGCTGCCGTGCAGGATGATACCTCTGAAGGCCCCATTCTGGGCGGAAACAATGAGCCGAACGAGGATTCAGCGTCCTCATCCAGCCTTGACGGCGAATGCTGTGACGAGGATGACTGCGACTGTACGTCTGACACGGTCTCGGAAACTTCAACCTTAGAGTATGAGCAGGAGGCTTTTGAAACGTTTAAATACAAGGTGATGGCTCTCTTGCTTGAAATTTACCCGAGCCGCAAGGCCGAGGATATTGTCATCGAAAGGATGAAGGGCGGCGGGTTCAACCGCGTGATCGGCATCACCTTGTACCCTCTACAGCAAAAGAAGTCGTTCTTCTCCTCAAAGCGCCTCCATACCTTTCTTCCAAAGCGTTTTGTCGCTCGTCAGACCCATGAGCGGAAGAACGGGGAGCAGTTTGTCCTTCGAACTCCACGATTCCATCCAATCGGGATGGACTATCACGTCGCAACTCTAGAATACGCACGGCGATGCGTTCCATATCCCGTGCCTTCTGTCATTGCATATGATATGACCGAGGGTAATGCTCTGGGGAAAGGATACATGATTCAACGACGCCTTCCTGGCCAGTCTCTTGAGGACTTGTGGCCATCACTAAACTTTCTGCAAAAGAAGAGCGCTGTGCGGGAACTCATTAATATTCTGTTCAGTCTCCAAGGGGTAACAAATAGGGCCGCTGGGATCGCGAGTCGCTCGAATCTTCCACTGGACCTTGACAATGGCATCGTCAAGCTCGACACCTTCGCGATTCCGCAATTGGGCGCTACCAACCCGAAGTTTCAGAAACCGAACACTGCGCCTTCATCCCAGCAGACCACAAAGGAGTTTTTAGTCAGCATGTGTAATAGGTGGAAGGAATACGAGCATGCAATCTATAAGAACTTCTTCCAAGACGAGATCTGGGATGGTTTTATCCGGATGACGGAGCAACTGGACGAGCTCGGCTTCTTACCGGACGACGAACCCTTCTACCTAAGCCACCTTGACTTCCAGTTGCGGAATCTTCTCGCTGAGATTACCAATGAGTCCCATATCACGATCTCTGGTATCCTTGATTGGGATTCTGCCGCTTTCGTTCCAAAGTTTGTCAGCTATCGCGCGCCGTTCTTCCTCTGGAACGACGAGGATTTCTCTGAGCACGATGAGAGCGCGGCGCTTACCATTCCTTCTGATGTCGAAAAGCACGCTTTCAAGGATGTGTTTGAAAGCATGGTTGGTCCTGAGTTCCTGAAATATGCCTATGGTCAAGAATATATCCTCGCACGTCGGATGTTTCATGTACTTCAGAGCGGAGTCAGCTCAAATTGGGAGATTGATTCGGCGAAGGAGATTATTGCACAGTTTGAGAAGCTCCATCCATTCTCACAGTAAGCATTGTCAGGGCTGGAAACCTGAATCAATCTCAAATAACATTAATATACGCCTTTGATGCCCTTAAACTAGATTCTACATGCTTTCTATGCTATTGTTAATATCCTAGATATTTTTAAATTGATATGGCAAATGTTCATTGAGTTAGAATGGAATCCAATCTCACCTACCGCAAAACAATGACGGGAAAGGAGGCAATGAACCCATGAGACTATCATCGTTTATTAACTCGAAAACAAACACGAGGGACATATATCAGCGTTTATACAATCAAGTACTACTTATCTAACACACAGGATCCTCGTAATAAGAAGAGCAACATCGCTATCAGAGGCTCCCGAGGTCGTACAGAAGCTCGCCAATGCCGCCCAAACGTCCTTTAGCCAACGCGCCCTTGCAATGCACCGCCGTTGTCGTAGATAACGCAGCATGATGGCTGAGACGTCGATACAGCGAGACAAAATCAGCCTATCGCTGCCAACCATCTTCCATGTTCTTCTCAGAAATCGTATTGTAGTTCTCCTCCATTGCCTCCCGTTCGCTGCCGCTGTACTCTGACAGGTAGTCTCCAAAATCGTCTCATTCCTCACGTCTTCTTTCCTGGTCTGCTGTCGATTTAAAACGCGATTTCGTAAGTGTATTTGGAAACTTGCCCTTCTTGACTTTTCTGGAATTTCTTATATCAATACTACCTCAACGGCAATGCGGTGAAACCAGAGCGGCAGTGATAGTGAAGAAGAAGTGGACGACGACAGCGAATCCGTATTCTCAGAAACTTCAACCGTCGATTTCGAACACGAACCTTTCGATACGTTCCAAACGAAGGTCAAGAACTTGGTGCATCAGCTCTGGTCTGAGTTACAACTGGAAGATGTGGAGATCGAGCGCATGAAAGGCGGAAGCTTCAACCGTATTATCGGGGTCTCTGTCTTCGAAGCCAAGCCAAAGCCTGTACCATTTTCTCGAGCGGCCATTCGCACCTTTCTCTCAAAGTGTCTGGGGCTCTGAGTAAAGAAGCAGCGTAAAGTCCTCGCTAAGTATGTTCTCTGCGTTCCGCGCTTCGAGTTGGCCAACATGCTTTACGACGCTGCGATGCTGGAGTATCTTGCTTGGAACCTACCTCATCCCGTCCCGAAAGTCGTTGCTCATGACGAGAGCACAAAAAAAGCACTAGGTATGGGGTACATGATTCAAGAGCATCTACCGGGTGTGCCACTGTCAGAATTGTAGAAGACACTGAACTTCGAGCAGCGGAAAAGTGCTGCCCGCTGCATCTCTCAAATTGTACTTTGCCTGTACAAGATGAAGAATATCTCTGCAGGAGTTGTTAGCAAGGACAACACAGTCGTAGATGTAGTCGGAGGCGTCAAGCTCGAGATACCTGCCCTGCGTAACTCCACAGTTCAATGCGGGAAGACGACTCCAGCAACTCTGCAGACAACTCACAACTTCCTCATATCCTTGTGCGAACGCTAGCGCACACACGCCAGGAAGAGCGGCGACGTGACGTTCGATGAAGTGTAGATGCAATTCATCAACATGATCCACAAGATGTACGAACTCGGCCTTCTCCCGGATGATGACGTCTTCCATCTATACCATGGAGACTTTCAATCGCGGAATCTCCTTGTCAAGGTGGTGGATGACTCTACTGTCAAGATTACGGGTATACTTGGTTGGGATTCGGCAGTGTTCGCACCGAAGTTTATGAGCGCGCGCGCTCCTTTCTTTCTATAGGCAGATGATGACGCTTATGAAGAGGAAGAGGAAGACGCTATGAAGACACCAGAGGATATTGAGAGGTCGGAGTTCAAGCGTATGTTCGAGGAAATTGTTGGCACAAATTTCTCCCGCTACTCATATCTGCCCTCGTACATTTTAGCTCACTGGATGTACTATATTCTTACTCGGGGAGTTTGTTCCGGAGGTGATCTCTACGTTGCTGAAGAGATTATTTCCAAGTTCAAGAAGCTACATTGTTCCTCCTGATGGGAGCGGTGAGCCCTTGACAGCGCAGTTCGTAATCCTCTTAGCAGATTATTAATTATTAAACACATTATCCCGGCACGGATATTCGGAATATGGATGAATTTAATACTCCTTCTCAAGAACTTGGTTTGCTTGCGTCTTATACTGTAAGATTTTAAAATGTTCCTTGAATTGGAACTAGATCTGGTAATATACGAATAGATCGGTTAACAGCCCAAGAAGATGAAGTGAAACTAACCCTTACTTAGTGTAAGATTAGAAGAGAATCAGACGCTAGTTCTAAACTCCTATTATTATTCGTTGAACTCAAATCTACATATGAAACGCGTAGATAGTAGGTGTTCACAATTCAAAATAGAACAAAAAGGCAGTTGCTTAGTTAGGATCAGAAAGAAGTAACCTAATTATGAAGAATATTTAATTTCGACTAGGCTTAGGATGCCTGAGCTGAATGACTAGAAGGCGTGCTGACACCTGCTACTCATCTTCAGCCTCGTCGTCCGAATCGAACAGATCAGCAGGGTCATCCTCCTCGTCGTCACCAGGAATCTTATCCTCGGGATGAAGCTCTTTCCACTCCTGGATAATAGCCTCTGCTTCTTCGATAGCGGTACTAGAGAATACGCCGTCTTTCAAGATCTGGAACAAGCGACGTGCGAGCATAGCCTCGAGAGCAAAGGCGAACTTTGTTTGTTCCTCTGAGGCGACGTTTTTAAAGACTTGCTTCAACTCGCGTTCCCGAACTGTTGTAGGTTCAAGGTTGGCGTTCCATTCGATCTCGTCAGCGTCACCACCATCGTCCGCATGCAACCACAACCAGAGTGGTGCGCGGTAAGCCATAAACTTGGGCGCAAATATTGCAGAGTCCCAGTCCAAGATACCCGAGATATCCACGGTCTTTGAACCCCGGACATCAACGAGCAGGTTGTACGGTAGAAGATCGCCATGCATCAAGGCAAAAGGCCCATCTAGCCAACCGCGCTCGTGAAGAGATTTGGATATCGCTGCAAACCCATTCCAGATATAGTCCCAGCACTCGCCCTGGATATTCTGGAGCTCCATCCAGCGTTCGCATTGCTCTAGCATGAAGGCAAGAGGATCTTGGGGAAGTGCAGGCCAAGTGTTTGGCTTGGGGAAGTTTGGAAGGACGCGCCCACGGCGCGGAACACAGAACCTCTCCACTTGGATCTCAGAGCCAGCTTTACATGACAGATTTCCAAGGCAAATCTCTCCGGCACATGGAGAGGTGATTGCGGCAATCTTCGAAACAAGTTTAGTGACACGTTTCGCAATACACTTCCACTGCTCTAGATTCAACTCGTCTCCGATACGTGATAGGTTCTAAGACGTTCCTGGATCATGTATGGCTTCCCAAGGACATTGTTCTGGGATGCGTCGTACTTGACCACCCGAGGAATTGGAACGAGAGTCGAGAGCCAAGCACCTTCAAAGCTGCAACATCGCGCTCCAAGGATTCTCCGTCATATCGCGGGACGCGAATGATGTAGTCCTCTGCCTTTTTATATGATGGGCACTTGAATAGCTTCTGGAGTCGGCCTTTAAACCACTTCGGCGCGTACTTCTTTGGTAGGGGTGGGGAAACAGTGATACCAGCGACTCGGTTATTGGATCCCCCTTCCATCCGCTGGATCTGAATGCTCGATGCTTCGGGGAAGGTTTGTGAGGCCAGCTGATAGACTTTGTGTTTGAATGTATCGAATGGTTCGTGCCCATATACCACGGTTGAAGTTTCGGAAGCCGCATCATCAACGTCGTCGTCAGATTCTTCTTCAGGTGCTAATTGTTCAGTGTCTGCCGAGACAGATGCAACAGAGGGCTTGCGGCTAGAGGAATCGCGGCCTGGCAATGGCAAAGTGAGGGAATTTTGTTCCTCGGCCTCTCCATGCACGCTTGCTACCAGGCAGGCATTGGAGTCAACCGATGTGAGAGACATTATGAGAAGTTGTATCGTGGTGGAGGTTCCTGGAGTGAAAAAAGTTTGATGATGGGAGTGCTTTAGAATAATTCAAAGCATGTCTTTACCCTCCGAAAATTTGGTGGACAAAGCAAGCTCACTCTCTTTGTTCATTGTAGATGCACGGACATCCTGTTGACCATACTTGACAATGCATCTGAGCTGGCAACCACTGCAGGGGCCTTCGACGCTCACATAGAGGTATTTGATGCCCTAACTCGTGGGATGATGATAATATTAGGTGATCAAGCAGAGACATGAATATGAACGAATTGAGAACTATGCATGTATACCGTTGGTAAGGACCTACTGGTAAGGAGCCATTACCGCCATTCACGCACGTGATCTTCCGGCTAAAGGGTAGATTCTTGAGGGTGAGTGGCTACAACGATAGAAGACTGGGATGGCGTATTTACGGCAGAGGCACTGATTCTGCCGTGCCGGTTGGGATAAGCGTGACAGAGTGTATGAGGTCATTAGGCACGTGACGTTATATACGAAACCTCATCTAAACAACGTTACATATAGTTTAAAGGCGACGAGTAAAACTATCGTTAACCTTTCGTCCTCTTTGGTCCGCTGCTTAGTTATAGAATAATGTGGGAGTATCAAAAGGTGCTACCAAGAACCTTGTCGATGAAGGCATATGACGTCATAACAACTTGGACAGTATTTTCGCCCCATTGAGCTGCCATCTACCTGTAGTCATTAGACATCGGATGCGACTCTTGGTCCAATACACTAGGAGCTCACCCAGCCGGAATGACCCTGTGTATCTTTCACTTCGCCGCTCTGCGCGCCATTGGTATCGCTGTGTTTATGGCGCATACCCTCGCATTCATCCCGTTTCTCGCTACCCATAATCAACGACCCATATCAGCGTTCGACTCCACAATAGATGACGCCGACTACGTCTCGCGCCACTGGGGCCAGCTATCCACATACAAAGACCTTTCTCCAAATCACTTTGGCGTGGATAAGGTCGGCCTCCCCGACGGATGCCAAATCGAACAAGTCCACCTACTCCAACGCCACGCGGAACGCTTTCCCCACCCCGGAGATGAGCAAGATGGCCTCAACATCCAAAAGTTCACCGAAAAGGTAGCTGAGGCTATCGATGAGGGGAAGAGCTTCGACGGACCCTTGGAGTTTCTCAACACGTACCGGAACACCCTTGGCGGCGAGTTGCTAACCGGCATCGGTGCGATGGCGGAAATCGCTTCGGGCATCCAGTTCTGGAATACGTACGGCAGGCATTTATACAATGCTTCGGATGGGCAGCTGGGCTATGATCCGGACGATGTGAGCAGGAAACCGCTGTTGAGAGGCACGACGCAGAGCCGGATACACAACAGTCTCATGAACTGGGCGCTGGGATTCTTTGGACCGAGCTATCAAGGACCGGCGCAGTTCCCAGCTAATTGGACGCATGATTTCCGAACGCTTGTAATACCTGAAGGCGAAGTGGGAAGATGGAATAACACACTCGCCGGTGAGTTTTCGTTCCCGCGGAAGTACTCCAACTTGACCGGCTCCCCCATGCTAATCACATCCATAGCGCATCACTGCTGCAACAACTCCAACACTCCCGGTATCGGCGACATCGGCGACTCCCAAATGTGGGACTACGCTTCAATCTACCTTCCGCAGACTGCGAAGCGCCTATTAAAACACATGCCGTCCTCCTTCAACCTCACCATCGCCGACGTCTACGCCATGCAACTCCTCTGCGCCTACGAATCCCGGTTCATCGGGCGCTCAGAATTCTGCTCCCTCTTCACGAGAGAAGAATGGCAGGGCTTCGAGCAAAGCCTCGACATCCGCTTCTTCTACAACCACGCGTTCGGTCAACCTACTGCGCGCGCCCAGGGCATCGGATACGTCGAGGAACTGCTGGCTCGGCTGCAGGATAAATACATCCAAGAGAGCCATTCAAGTGTCAACAGCAGTATTACGAGGGATGGGGAGTTCTTCCCGCTGGGCATGAAGTTCTACGCCGATTTTACGCACGACAAGGTGATCCTTGGGGCGCTTACGGCGCTGAGTATGGATTACTTCAAGGAGCTGCCGCACTTGGAGAAGTACCCGCCGGAGGAGGAGCGCGTCTTCCGGCTCTCGCATCTTGTTCCGTTCTCGGCGAGGTTGATCACCGAAGTTGTCGATTGCGACTCTGCACATCCGAAGCCGGTGGCATATGAGCGTGTTCGCTATTATGCGTCACAGTATGGCTACAATACCGATACACGGAGTTCAAAGCATCGGTTTGTGAGGATGAGGTTGAATGGCGCGATCTTGCCGTTATCGTCGATTAGAAGGGGCGCATGCAAGGGCCGGCCGGATCAGCTGTGCCCTCTTGATAAGTTCATCAAATCACAGAAGAAGGCTAACCAACGAGCGAACTACGCTGAGGCTTGCTTTGGGGATTATGATGTTGTGAATGATGGGAAAGATGTTGATGGTACGGTGCCGGAGCAGTAGGGATTATGATATACCAGCGTTCATAGCTTGAACTCAAATCCTCGATCCTTCAACTGCGCCTCAAACAAGCTCGGCGGATCTACAAAGGCGCCGTAACTCTCAAATGTTCCGTTATTAACCTGTCTCGGATCCTTAGGTCCCACGCAGCCAAAACAATAATTTTGACCGATCGGAGGGTTCTGAATAGTGTATGCCGAAGCATTCGTGTTGTACGATACGGCTGCGGAATGTTAGCCAAGATTGGAATAAGCTACCACAAGTTCACCACGCACCGTTGTTCGCCGTCCAGCCATGACCGCTCCCGGCTGCCGCACGATTCCTGAATAGCACTGCTACTCCCTTACTCTCTTCGTTCAGAAATCCATGCGCCCATCGCTGATGCGGCTCAATGCTTTCTATTGTCTGCTGCGCCTCGTATCCAATACACGCATTGGGTCCGGGCGTCAGGCTCTGCGTGGCCACGCTATAACTCCTCGTGTCTTTCTTGCCCAGCATCCTGCAGTTATGCACGAGGATCTGCGTGCCATCAATAGCGATATCTAGTGCATATCCCCTGCCGTTGTCCGTAGGCCCATCATGGTTCATGGTGACATTAGTGATAGTGATGCAGGATGACGATTGCATGGCGGTGATGTGGTCGTTGAAGCCGGTGAGGCCGAGATTGCGGATCCAGGAGTCAGTTGTCCAGGAAGGAATGACCACAGCTGAGTGGCTGCAAGAAGTGTCGTTGAGGATGACACCCGAGCGGGTGGGGCTGACGTGCATGCTGAGGTTTTCAATTCCCATTTCTGACGGTTGTGGAGGAGGGCTGTAGGGTGTTAGTTGGATTGGCGACATGATGGTGTTTGTGGCATTTAGGGAGTCCGTGAGGGGAACGTTAAGGGATATGGCTTTGCCGGATATGGATTGGATGCGCCGGGGTTGCTGGACGAGTGTTCCGGGCTGATAGGATGTTAGTCCATGATCGACAGTTCTTCGCTAGGGAGATTGCCGCCGCCGGTAGCTGCTCGAACTCACCGATAGCCATTTGAATCCCTCGTAAGCGGTCATTCCCATCGCATCGATCCAAGCCTGCGTAACTCCCCTTTCAATATACACCTCCATCCCAACCGCAAGTCCACTCGCATCAACGACGTGTACTGTGCCGGTGCCCGCCGGTACATACGTATCCGTGATCTTTACACTCTTTCCCCTCTTTGCATCGCTCGTCTAGTTTCCCAGTGTTACTACATCCTTGTTCAGGTCCTTCACCGTCAAGATCGTCTTTCCCATCCCAGCACCTCGCAGCGTCTTCTGATTATGGATGAGCAATCCAGAGGAGAGCGCATACGTCCCGGAGGTGAGCTCCACAACACCACCTCCAGATTTCCAGACGAGGTCGAGTGGGGCTTGAATAGCGGCTGACTAGTCACCTGAGCCGGGACTCAGAGCCTTCTTCGCAGGCGAGTTGAGCGCTGGGGGCGCAGTTTCGGATTGATGGTACCCAGCATAAGAGAAGTCGGGAAGCTTGTCGCCTGCTGATGTCTGTACTTCTTATAATCTATCGTCTCTGCATTCATGCAGAATGAGAGTGCAAGAATGAGCAACGCGATGCCGTGAAACATTTTGGTAATCCTTCTACACTCCTAGCACTTGCTAGTTTAGCGGATCGGTCCGTTGATGCATGAATTCCCGAGGAGTGACGTTCCGAGCATGGCGATGATAGGTGGTGTCGTCATTGTCCACCCAGGTTTTTCCGCACTCTTCTATATGTCGTGCTCGGAAGTTTTGTCGTTCCATTACCCGATCAACTTTCTTTCCAAGGTTCGCTAGTGAGGAAAGGCGGCAGGATGGGCATCCTGCAATACCCGGCTGTTATAAACGCGTAGTAGCCCAAGAGATCGCAATCATTGATTGTAAGATGCTCGAGATTCGGAGGCAACTTATCTACTAGCTGAGAGACGTGGAGCTCGGTGACGCCTTGGCCTTGTAGAACGGCTAGAGAGATGTCGAGTGTTGTTAGGACCTGGAAATTGCGGATGGACAGATTCCATCACAGACCAGTATGAGGCACTTAAGATGCTGTATAGGATCGTGAGATCTTTCAGTGTAATGCGAACATATCTCCTGCCAAAAAGAACCCGCAGTCACTCGTTCGCTTAATCATTCGGAGGACACGTCGGAGCCTTGAGGCGTAGATGGCGTACGTATCGCGTAAGCGCCGGATCCTCAAGCATTCGAAATCCATTATCGTGGGACAATGCATAGTCGACCGCAAGAGAGCTGCCACCTCTTCAGCCGCTCGTACGGGTCATCCGTAAGCTTATAGCGGGCAGCTAGGCACATGGGCAACAAAACGTACAACATGATCCGGAGGGGAATACCAAACAGTGGTCAAGTAAAGGCAATGATACTGGCCAATCATGGGTAGCGAGTCCGGATTCCACGGAAGGAGGTGTGAGAGTGAGGAGTAAAACCTTCGAAAGTCGAATAAAAGTGCGATGACGTAAGCAGCACTAAGAGCCACAGGCCCCGTCAAGAAAAGTGAGACTTTTCTGATGAAGCAGAACATCAACAATACTACCTGCAACATATCTCTACAACGCAATAAGATAAAGATATATAATTTATTTAGAGAATAGTTCTATACTTTAGGAATAGTATACTAAAATTTTATTAAAAAAAATTAAGAAGGCGTAGCTCTGTAGGCCGCAGGGGGGAGGGGGGTGGGTTCTGCTTACCTTATCAGAAAAAGTCTCATTTTTCTTGACGGGGCCTGTGGAGCACCAACCCCGCTTAAGCCTTCCCCAACCTCACGCCGCAAGGCACATCTCCACATCGTGCACCAACCCTCGCCACACGATGCAGCCACCTGAGCAGCCCCAAACGCGCATACAACGCGCATTCTCCCCACTCCCTTTGGAACTCTTCCTCCAAGTCCTGGACCAACTAGTGGGAACTCGCGACGGCCGACAGCAGATCGCATATGCGCCCTCAGATCCAGCCACAAACGCGCTACGCGCATTGGCTCTCACCTCGCGGAGCATATATCCTCTAGCTTCACGGTATCTATATGCGCATTGTCTGTATCTGCAGAACTGTATAAACTATGCGCGCTTCCGGAGAACGCTTGGCCTTAGCCTTGGATATCACCCTGAAGCCTTGCCCTACGGGGAAGCTGGACGCAACGAGCAGCTCTTCTGTGAGGCGGACATATCGCGGCATATCACATCGCTCTTCGTATCACCGCAGAAGACAGAACAATGTGGGAACGCGCCCATGGTCCGGCTACCTCAGATCATCGACCTTTTCACCTCCATCGGGCCCACGTTGAAACGGCTAGCTATAGATCTGCAGCCGGTATATACCCCTGGTTCAGAAATCCGGCTCGTGAAGCCACACATCGCGAGCAACAACATCTTCCTCGGCATGCCGAAGTTAGAAGAACTGGTCTGCAGCTTCGACGTCTCGGACTACTTTCCCTATCCACCGCCGAACCTCAAGCGCCTGGCGATGACATTCCAGGACATAGATGACTCGCACCTAACCTTCTGCTTCTCCATCTCCTCCTTAGAAATGCTCTTCTTCCTTCGCCCGGAGGGCTTAGACGCCAAGGACATCAACGAGCTCTTCAGTCGCTACAAGGGCCGGCACTTGGACATCGGACTTGTCGCCGTCAATGCAAATCACAGGACGCCGAAATATTCTCGTACTTGGACGGAGGACGATAGAGTGACTATCTGGGAGGTTGACGTGCCGACGAGTTACTATGGGGACGAGGACGAGATGATTCTGTGTGATGGGTGGATTTGGTCGCATGGCGTGCAGGGGACGCTTTGGGGACAGGCGAAGAGGAGGATGACGTGTTGGCGAGAGATTGAGAGGAGGTTGGCGAGCGATCATGTTTCGGAGCAAGCATGAGGCGCCTTTCAACGACATTCCAGTGATGAGAAGGCTCTGCAGGATGATTGTGCATATCCCTGATCTTGGATTGGGACGATATAAGGTATTTGCTTCATCCTTGGCTTCGGCTCTATTCCCCTGCATAGAGTCTGCTTGCGTTCTTATTCTCTCTATTCCTATCTTATTCTTCATGTATCCTTTGATCCGTCCTCCCGCTCTTCACCTTCCAGAGCTCATCCTACTTCCCGAACGCATACCCCTGCGGTCCAAGAACCCCGGCCAAGAACTTACTCTTCAACAACCCCTTCTCCCTAATCTCCTCCCCATGCCTCTCCAGCTCCTCCACATCCCAATTAACACTCACATACCCGCCCCTAATCTTGTCCGCCCGCCCACTGCTCAACCACACCGTAAACGCGCCCGTCAGCTCCACCGTATCCAGCGCAAACGGCTGATACGCCTCCATCTTGGCGATACCCTTCACAATACCAGGGTTCAACGAGAACGCTCGCAGCTCGGGATACTCCACGTCCAAGAACTCGACGAGGCGGATGCAGGCGTCCTTGGACATATTGTAGGACGAAATCCCGGGGATGACGATCGTAGCCGCGCTAGACGTCATATTGATGAACGTCCCGCTGGGGCTGGGCCCAAAGGTGCGGATATAATGGTGCGCGGTGAGGTGCACGCCGCGGACGTTGACTTGCATGTCGTTCCACCACGCGTGCGGGTCCATCTCGCCGATCTTGGGGAACGCGGAGCCCTGGTTCCCAACGCCCGCGTTCGCGATCACGACGTCGAGTTTGCCGAACTTCTGCTGGATCTGCGCGAAGAGGCTGGCGACTTGCGCGTCTTGCGTGACGTCGCAGGACACGGCTAGCGTCTCGGTCTTGGGGTTTGCGGCCTTAATGTCCTCGATGGTGCTGGTGAGGTCTTCAGCTTTGCGCGAGCATAGCGCGATGCCGGATGCGCCTGCTGCGGCCCAAGAGGGTGCGATTGCTTTGCCGATACCGCGGCTTGCGCCGGTAATGAGGACGACTTTTCCGGCGGCGCTGTTGGAGGGATTTGTGGGGGAGACGGCGGGGTACACGTCGCGGTGGTATGTGGAGGTGAGGTTCTGCATTTTGGTGTAGAGGTCTGGATCGACGTCTGCGGAGCCCATTGTGTCTAGCGTGGTGGAGGTGTTCTCGCACGGGTGGCTTGGAGGCTTCGGCGTGCGATTAATGGGAGAAGTACCTATGCGCAGACGGCAGAACGGAAATGAGAGACTCGTTGTGTTAGCAGTTGCGGTTGCGATTGGGGATGACCTGAGACTCATATACCAGCTCCCCTCCTATTCCACTAAAGTCTGATAGGTAGGCATCCTCGAGTCCACGATCGGTCGGGCAGAATCGCGCACTGCACCAATGAACAAGCCATAGAGGGCTCGGTTGAAAACATTGATTGTGGCGTAAGCAACATTTCCTCTATGAAATGTACCCTTCGGACCAAGTCGCATGGGCGAATGCAGACTGTGCCGCATGCTGACGGTCAGCACCTCCAACAGGGCATACTACTAGCCCGTAGGTACAGCGCCGTATCAGCGAAACATGCTGTGGGTAATGTGGCAGTTCAAGCCGTGGCGAAAACGTTGTTATATATATTTTTGTATGTAATTACGGCCCTATAGTAGCTCTGCTTTTGTTTTTAATTTGGAAGAGAATGAAGAGAACTTGGAAGGTAACGAAGAGATATGCCAGGTGTGCCAGAAATAGAACACCACGTGATGTGAATTACTAAGATAAGACAGCACGTAATCTGCCCCTTTTAAACTTAGTGCACCTGGGCAGTTACAAAACGTACCTAGGTAAATCCACTTTCAGATACGTATACCATACGTAAGTAGCGCTCATGTAGAACAAAGCGTAGAGAGGAGAATCCTCTACCGTACGATAGCATGTACCTAGGTACAATTAGTAGCGATGCTGACGGTCGCCTTAAAGCTTCAGGAACGTTTCGGAGCGTTTGCAGGGATCTGTAAAGCTTGAATACGAGGTGCCAGAAGCTTGAGCGGCGTAGCAGCACGCACAGACCAGAAGTGAATGTTCCTCCAAGACCTCCCTGGCCTTTCATGCAAGAGCCGACAGCCCCCGCCTACCTAAGTCCAGCTAGACGCTGCATTGCAGCTATGCTATCGCCACCAGCCTAGAGATAGTCGAAAGTGGGGGGTTGACCTAGCCCGAGTTCGGCCTTCCAAAATGCACCCCACCAACGCCACGAACGCGTCTTGCGCGTGAGGGGAAGAGGAAAAGCTAGCGAAAGTGTGCGCGCAAGTGCAGAAGCATAAAACGTCTTCCAAGAACCCTGTTCTCGCATTTATCCTTTCCTCCAGTCAATCCGCTCATCAAGCAAAGATAACGTCTTAGTCAGCGCGTTTCCTTATCAATCACACCTCACCTTCCCCAAAATGCCAAGCGCCGGCGACGCTCCTCCGATCCTCGACTTCTCGGGTACGCATCACGTCTTCGTTTCACTCCGCAGTCCTCCTGGGGAATCTAGCTGTGTACTTGGTGATGCCATTGAGCTGAGCGCTAACATGTAGTGGTGCTGGACAGCCTTCTATAGCGGCGATGCGGCCGCGAAGCAGAAGCTCGTAGACGACGTCCGCAATTGCTGTCTGCACAATGGCTTCTTCCAGATCACCGGGCACCCTGTGCCGCTGGAGCTGCAGCAGCGTATTATGGACTGGAACAAGAAGTTCTTCGACTTGTCGCTTGAGCAGAAGATGGAAGTCAGCAAAGGTATACTATACTCGCCCCTCTCCGGCGACGACGCATCACGAAAAAAAGAATGCCTGCTAACGCAGAGCTCTTAGACACGACAAACTCCTGGAACCGCGGCTACGAACTCCTAAAATCCCAAATCCTCGAAGAAGGCACCCTCCCCGAGCTAAAAGAAGGCTTCTACATCGGCGCCGAGATCCCGAAAACACACCCCTACTTCGTGCACAAGAAGCTTAACAGCGGGCCCAACATGTGGCCCTCGGCCGCCGCGCTGCCCGACGTCGCCGGCTTCCGCGCCACCGCCATGGACTACTACCACCGGGTCGTCGACCTCGCCGCGGACATCCTCCGCGTGCTGGCGCTGACGCTGGACCTGCCGGAGCGCTGGTTCGACGACTTCGTGCAGGGCGCGGTGGCGACGATGCGGCTTCTGCATTACCCGTCGCAGCCGGCGGACAGCCCGGCGAAGCTGACGCGCGGGATCGGCGCGCACACGGACTTCGGCACGATTACGCTGCTGCTGCAGGACCGGGTTGCGGGGCTGCAGGTGTACGAGCACGCGACAGGGGAGTGGCTGGACGTGACGCCGACGCCAGGCGCGTTCGTAGTGAATCTGGGGAATCTGATGATGCGCTGGAGTAACGACCGGTATGTCTCGAATCTGCATCGGGTGATCAATGTCAGTGGCGAGGAGCGCTATAGCATCCCCGTGTTCTTCTCGGGCAATCCGGACTTTGTGGTGGAGTGTCTGCCGAACTGCAGGAAGGAGGGCGAGGAGGCCAAGTACCCGCCGATCACGGTGGAGCAGGCGGTGCTGGGCGGGTATGCGGATAGTTATGGGAGAGCGGAGAAGTTCAAGAAGGATGCTGCTGCAAAGGCTGCACAGGCAGCCGAGGTCCCCGCCGCGACGGAGGTAACGGTTGCATAGGTACGAAGTTATGTATACTTCATCTAGTCTGCTTCCCCGTATCACCGTACTATGCCAATGAGTATTTGGTGTGGGCATTGCTTGCAAATGGCCTGGGATTATTTGTCTATTTTTGTGGCTAGAATGTTTGCCTAGGTATGTGGAAGATTGATTCTTCTCAATGATGAAAGATACAGGCTGAGGCACACCCTCCGTCCCGTATGATGGACAAGGTTCGTCAGCCTGGTAATCCGCCTCCTCTTTGACGTCAATCTCCATATTCATCTAGTCGTCCATCTCAAGACAGAGAACTGTAGGAGCTGCGTGGCAGAGCATAACCGCCAACAAGAGCAGCAGCAGCAGCAAGGGCAGAAGCCCAAGAAGAAGAACAAGAGCAAGAAGAAGGGCGTTAACAAGAAACTTAAGCGCTAGCTGCGTATAAAGGTATGAAGGTCCCCCCGCTCCCTAATCCCCACTCTATTATACCAACCCGTCCGCTAACATCTCCCAGCATTTTAAGCGGCCTTTTTACCTCCTGAAGGCTCTTAGCGCACGATACCTAGTTCTTCGGCATCGCCACGAATCCCCGAAGAACCGCAGAATACCTATTATCTAATTAGCTTTTATATACTCTTACTTAATAACGTACTTTATAAGCAAACACTCTATATAAGTAAATACTTTAAAAATACTAACGTACTTTATAAACGAATAAGCTATATAAATAAATAACCTAAAAATACTAAGCCTCTACTAAATACTACTATCTTATTTAGATTACTCTAACTCTAAGCTACTTAAGATAAATCTAGATAAGCTATCTAACTTATTTATATTATCTTTAACTATCTAGTATATTTATACGTTATACTTATAAGAGCTAGCTTCTAGTCTCTACTACTATATATACGCTCTAGAATATCTAGCTAGATAAGTTAATTATAGGTAATATAGTCTCTATAAGCTATAAGAATAAGAGTAATAAGTAGAGTAGATTAGATTAAATTTAGCTATCTAAAGATAAGAAGTAAAAGAAGACTCTAAGAGCTCTTTATATATAAAGAGCTAAGTGCTAAAACGCTAGACAAAGTTATATAACTCTAGTAAATACTAAGCTAGACTATTATATTACTCTCTCTTATAGAAAAAGCTTATTCTTAAGCTCTAAAGTATATCTCTAAGATTATTCTAGCTATTAATCTTATTACTAAATTACTTCTTATTCTACTTAGTAGCGCCTTTACGTTACTCTCTTATCTTCTACTTATATAGGTTTTAAATTCTCTACTATCTTTTATAAAGTCTTCTCTTTTTTATATATCTTAATTTAAGTATCTAATTATAATAGTAGCTCTAGCTTATCTAGGTATACTATATAAAAGTCTCTTACTCTATAGAGAGTATTAATAAAGCCTATAGTATTATACTAGATAGAGTTAGAATTATAGGTAACCTATATAGCTTAACGTACTTTACTACTAAAAGCTCTATACTACTAAACGCTCTACGATTTCTTAACAAGAAAAATTAACGAAAATTAATAGGTTTTTCTTAAATAACTAAGCAAAACCTTAATATCTTTCTATAAAATTTTATATATATATTCTCTATAGTATATTACACTCTATTATAAAGTTACACTAAGATATATTACGTAATTAAAAAGCTATACGTATTTAACTAACTTTTAAGAAAAAATCTAGTTTACTTCTAGTAAGTACTATTATATCTCTATAATAATATATAAAACTTATAGTATATAGTATTTATAACCTAATAAAAGTTTCTAGAAAACTTCTATAGCGCTAGCTCTTCTAGGTATAGTATAATAAGAGATAGAAGTTAGAAAATTTTCTTCTTAAAGCTTTCTTCTTCTAACTATATATATATATATAGTTAATCTAGCTCTATAAACTTATTATTTTATATATTATAGTTAGTTTTAACTATATAGAGCTTATTAACTAATAATATACTAGCTTTAAGTAGTTACTTAAAAGTAAAGTCTTTTTAGTAGTATAGTATAGAAAGAGAGAAATATACTAAAACTATCTTAAAATTATTACTTCTAAATATATAGAAGGCTTATAGTATATATAATTCTATAGTATATAGCTTTATATAGCTAGATTATTTATATATATCTATAGTTAGAGAAGAAAACTCTAGAAAGATCTTTTTTAAACTTCTATCTCTTATTACGCTATACCTTAAAGAGCTAGCTCTATAGAAGTTTTCTAGAAATCTTTATTAAGTTATAAATACTATATACTATAAGTTTTATAGATTATTATAGAGATATAATAGTACTTACTAGAAGTAAACTAGATTTTTTCTTAAAAGTTAGTTAAATACGTATAGCTTTTTAATTACGTAATATATCTTAGTGTAATTTTTATAGTAGGTGTATATAGCATAGTTCTATCTATGTTTAAAATCTTATAGAAAAATATTAAGGTTTCGCTTAGTTATTTAAGAAAAACCTATTAATTTTTATTAATTTTTCTTGCCAAGAAATCGTAGAGCGTTTAGTAGTATAAGGCTTTTAGTAGTAAAGTACGTTACGTATCTTTATTAGTAATACTATACTTTGCCTTTATATTACCTACTAGGTTAAACTACGCCTAAATAATTATAGAATCTTCTTACTTTACTCTCTAATAGTTATACTTATAATTAAGTTACGTTTTAAGCTTAGAATAGCGTATAATAAAGTTATTTAGCTAGTTCTTACCTATAACCTTTTTTCTCTACTTAGTAAGTAGCTAATTAGCTATATCTTAAATAGTAGCAAGCTAGAGAGTAAATTCTCGCGCGTCTAGATTAAGTATATACTTAACTATTGCCTACTCTTTATTTATAGTAAGCTTTATTAAATTAGGTGTCTTTTTACGTTGTAGAGCGACTAGTATTAACGGTAGACTTTCTCCCGCTCTACGTTATAGAGAGCTGCAGCGCGCCGCACGCTTAGCTCTAGGTCCTGTTAAATAGCCTAGAGCGCAAGCTGTATCTAGAATTCGTCTGAAGTCGATTAGGCGTTTGTGGAGGGCTTCATGATAGAGATGGTGGCATTTAGTGGGGGCTTGGCATTTTTAGGTCGTTCGTTTATATGGCACGTTCGTTTGTGAAATACGCGATAATATGGGGGTTTTGATGATAAAAGTACGTTAGCTTTTTTAGGTAGGCGCGATCGCGTTGTGGGGGAACCAAACTTTTGGCTTGGCACTGTACCTCAGGCAGCGAGTCTGATAGACATTGTGAGGGCCTCCAGGCTACCTTATCGCGACTCTGTCTGTGTGGTGCTTGCGGCGGGAGTTGGTAGATTACAGTGTTTTAATGCATCTTCCCAGGCATTTATTTACTTCGATGCCTTGGTTTGTCCTCGTTGGTCTGCAAGTGGAATAGGAATGGCGCATACCTTTCCACACCGGGTAGGACTTTACTCTACTAGTTGAAACACGGCGAATTAGAAAAAGCTCGATCAAGGTTGTGTGATGGGGGACATAGTAAGTATATTCACAAGACTGTATACACATAGCTAAAAGCTGAAACAATGCTCGCATGATATCAACAACGAGAGAGTGAAGCGATACTTTTGATTCTGTCGACAATCCATGGGCGTGTCTAATGCTCTACGAAAGCGCTAAAAGAGGTGCATGTCCTTGCGATGAGGGGCAGGGAAAAAAATCCGTCCTAAACCAGGATTCCCCAACCCAATATTAATGTCCGACCAGTCCTTCTTTCCTTTACCCGGCGATGGGATACCCTCTCATTCCCAAAGATCATGGATGATGACGGCTTTGGAAGCGCGTTAGAGGTGGTATTGCCTACCGCCCTCCCTCCCCATCGTCACCCTAACTCTCAATGAATCGTCACACTTCACACACCTGCTGACACGGTATACCCCCAACGCCCACACCTTGACCGGAGGACTCGCCGTCGACAGTGCTGCCGCTAGTTGGCGAGCTCTCAGGAGGGCTCCGCCAGCGGCTGGTTGACACAGTAGGGACCACAGCGACAGACTCATCGTTGCTGTCGCACTCGCTCTCGGTATCCGAGTCCTCGTCATCGGAAAGAAAGAAGTAGTCGCTCTCTAACTCCCTCTCATAGTGCAGCTCCCGCCACGCCCGTATAAGCTCATCCGCCTCGCGAAAGGCATCGTTCGAGCCAAAGCCGCTTTTCAGAAGCCGCCACATCCGCCGCGCAATGATATATTCCGGCGTCAACGCATAACGCTTCCATTCTTCGCCGGCCAACCCCTCGAACAGCTTCTTCATCTCCTTGTCCTCTGGATTCGCCGGCTCGATCGCTGCGAGTATCTCGCTTCGCTCGGCTTCGGTGCTAGACTGGTCGGAATGCCATAGCCAGAACGGCGCGCGGTAGGCAACAAATTTGGGAGCGAAATAGGAGTATTCGGCATCCCAGTCCAGCACGCCCGTGATGTTGACCGTCTGATGATTGGGGATGTCGACGAGGATGTTACGCGGGAAGAGGTCGGCATGACATAGGTGGAACTTGTCGGTGTCGGGGATGAGGCCTTGTTCATGAAGGGCGAGGATGATCTTCCTCAGCTTATACTGCTGCGGCACGACGAAGCCATTCCTGTTGATCGCTTTCTCGAGCGCAATCCACCGATCAGACTGGTCCAGCAGGAGCTCTTGCGTTGTCTGTGGAGAATTGGGTGGCGTTGGAGGAATTTGAGACCTGGACACAGTCGTGTTGCGGGAGGTTACGAGGAACTTTTGAATCTGCACTTCTGTCATTGAGACTGGATCATTCGAGGGATGGATGACGCCGGCAAGAGTGCTAGTGACGGCCTGAAGTTGGGTAATCATTTTCATGATCTGTCGCAGCGCGCATGCGCGCTGCGCATGTGTGAGCTTCTTCCAAACATCTTGCAGATTCTGACCGACTAGGCGGTCTAGCATCATATACGGAGAGCCCAGGACATTCCAAGGGTTCGCATCAAAGAAGATGGCCTGCGGGATTGGAAAGTCGACGTGCGCCCGAGCGAATCGTAGAACTGCAATGTCATATGCCAGCCCGTACTCTCCAGTTTGGTACCGTGGGATGCGCAGAACGTACTTCAAAATCTTCTTGGCGCGGCGGTCCTTCAACATACGGGGCAGGAGGGAGCGGAGTCGCTTCAAAGTCAATTTCTTCGTCGAACGCGGCGCAACAGTGACGCCGATGACACGGTTGAAGCTCCCGCCCTTCATGCGCTCGATCGTGATGTTGCGCGGACCGAACTCGTCGGCGCAGAGCTGGGCGACTTTATCCCGGAAGGAGTCGAACGGCTCGTGGCCGTATCGATCGGTAGAAGCCCTGCTAACCGCAGACGTTACATCGCCGCCCTGGCCTTCAGCGTGCCTGGTGTCATTGTCCCGCTTGGAGGTGTCATCGACCAGCTTCATCGAGCGGGTTGAGCGTGGGAAAGGCGCGTGAGAGGCGCTCACAAGATCGGAAGCGGTCAGCCTTGGGGCAATAGGTGTGTCGGACGAGCGCGCTCGTAGGCAGTGTGCAGGTTGCGGAGGTCAAGGTGAGGGTGTGGTGTTGGCGTTTGTCGAGCGAGTGGGGGAACTTCCCTATTACCGGGTAGCTGGTTCGCGCTAAAATCGTTTGCGCCAAGATCAAGATCAGGGTGAATGCTCGAACACCTCAGATAATCGTAAAACTTTCGCCAAAGGAGGGAAGTTGGCAATAGCACGAACAGCGCAAGCAAACATTTAGAAAAGGAATTTGCACCCTTCTGGCGTAGTAATGCAAGGGTGAGCTGGGGAATCTATGGACGGAAAGTGAGAGAAGCAGATGAGGGAAGAGATAAGGAGGTGCAAGGTTTAAGAAATGCAGCTCGAATAGCATCCAAATAAGATGCGGTGAACCTTCACTGGTGAGATATGCGGGTGAGAGGAGCCGCCTGATTCCGTTTGCTCAATTTCTCCTTCACTTCCAGGCAGCTTCGCTCTAGCTACCGCCCGGCCCAATACATAAGTCCAGTCCCCTAGACGATACTTCCTTTTCCAACAGATTCGGCAAGCCAATTGAGCAATTCGACAAGCAAACCCCGCGCTTCGACCCCCACAGCTCGAAAGATCCACCATGCCGTACAGCGGCGTGAGACACCATTGTCCGGGAGAGAAGGCATCCATTGGCAGCCAATCGGCCGGCGGCTGCGACTACGACGAGAACGGGCGGTGCAAAAAGCACCAGGTCTACTGCCGATCTCACCCCGACGCCATCTATCTCTGGAACGAGGAGTGCGGTGCGTGCAAGGGCGAGCGACTGGGCGAAGCAGCGCGTGCGAAGAAGGCGAAGAAGGCACAGGAGAAGAAGGAGGCCAAAGAGAAGGACAAGGCATTCTTCCTGGATAACAGCAAGGAGCGCAAGTGAGTTGACATTCCTAACCCAGGCACTTGTCACAATGGGATCCGAAGCTTTACCGACAATGGTTTTGTGTGCTGAGAGCCTCCAAGAGTGCTGTTGCTAATATAAGTTAGGCCGCGCCACAAGGACAAGGATCAGGACGGCAACGATGACGGTGATGGTGATGGTGACGGTGATGGAAGCGCTGGCCAAGCTGTCGAGGCAGCTTAGGGCCCTCGCCCCATAGGGAATGGCTCAACCAGCAACGGTAAGCTCACTGAATCCATCCAGGATGCTTGCTACTGACAGCGGACCCAGACTCTCCTGAAGCTCTCGAAATATGGACTCGGCCTCTCTATGCGCACTACACGGCAGTGGAAGACGGATCCTGGAGCCCTTCGGCTGGCGTTGTCTGCTCCGATTTTCGGATGGATTTAGACCTGAATTGCTGTTAGATCTATTTTCGGACTACCATCTTAGAGATTACGGATAGGGAAAGGAAACTGTGGAGGCTCACATACAAAGTTTTCATTGCGTCAGACCAAACAGACCCTCTTCCACGGCAACTCATCCACTGACTTGGCATCAAAGTGCTTCCCGTAATCACACAGCAAGCCCAAATAATCTCCATCGAATCGGAACCCAGCGAGTCCATGAAGATAGCATTCGCCAAGTAGCTTGAAGGATGCGTGACTCTCGTTCACTTGGACTGGCCTCAGCACGAACGGAACGCTCGCGCCATAGAGGACACAGATTTTGTCGTGTTCGCGGACCCGGCCTGAGCAGATCACCCAGGAGTGGTGCGTGGGCATGCAGCGACGGCCGATGCAAAAGTCCACGAACGAATCCAATGTACTCGACAAGGATCTTGTGAGTAATGCTTCGAGGACGTGAGACAGGGAGTCTTCAGCGTCAATAGTTGAAGAACTGTTTGGCGCGGCAAGTTGCTGTGACGAAGGCGACGCCTCGTTAAGGGATGAGCGGAGCATGCCGTCTTCACTGGAAATGTCGGGTGTATGGCCCTGCTCGCTTGAGACTTCGTCTATTTCGAGGAATCTAATCTCAAGTGCGGGAGTCTCATGGCTGTGCGGACTGTTGCAAAGGCGAGCGACTGATCCTTGGAATTTGGATGGCTTCGCGAGGTGATGCGTGAGTGAACTGAGGCTTTGATGGCTTGCTAAATCCACCGTCCATGAGGGGAAGGCGGCATTTGTGCTTCTAGTTCCATCGCTAGAGAATCGCAAGTTGCTGTGGAGGCCCTCGCTTATGACTCTCTTTGTCTCGAGAAAGTTTTGGTGCTCTTTTTGGAGACCGTGCCATTCCGCGTACGAATTGATATAGCTCTGAGCGCTGAGAGAAGGGAATCGTGTATGGTTCCATAAGGCTATTGGAGATCCTTGTTCAATGGGGTGGGCGAGGATGCTGGTAGGTAACGCCCGTAGTTTCGCAAGCCAGGCTGCCTCCCAGTAGTTTAGTTCCAAGCCCCCGGTTTCTTCCGTCTTCCTCATCTTGTATAGCACCTCCCGTACCCTCTGTTGATAAGCATTATGAGCTTCCTCCTTCCTTTCGTGCAATCTAAACCCACGCCATTTGGGAACAATCTTAAGCGACTGGAATTCTGACCTTGGCCAACCGTCCCTTCCTATCGCATCGTTTTTTTGGAGCAGCTCTAGCAGTTCTCTCCTGTCCCTTCTTAGTTCGTACCGTTTCCTATCGAGCTCCTCCCCGCCTGCCAGCCATACTTCGTGCTGTTGCTCGAATTTGCATCGTTTCTCATTCATTAACGGGCCATTACCCCGGCCCTTCCGTCGCTCATCCTTGAACTCCTGAAGAGACCTCCATAGTGCCTCAAGCCGTCGTAATTCCTCTTCTTCTAGCACTTTCAACTCCTGGAGAGACCCCCACAGCGCCCCAAGCCGCCCCAATCCCTGTGTTTCTATCACTTTCGGCTCCGCCTGCGACTGGCTTGGCTTGCCATGAGGGAATATCCAACGTAGCTTGCTCTCTCCATGCCACTCTGATAAGGCGTAAGGCAGGTCTCTCAAAATGTCGGATTTCTCAAATAACTCCATCCAATCATCCTCAGCCATCTGTACCTTCCGAAAGAGGTCTATCAATGCTCTGCACTCCGTACTTTCTGCAGTTATAAGTGCCAACGCAGTTACCCGAACCCCACTTGTGTCTAAGACATTCTGGATATCCGCTTCGATTCGATCCACCGCGGCTTCCAATTCATGATCTGGGACAAGAACTCTGGGTTTCAATGCTGCTACCTTCCACGCGAGCTTTTCAGCGGCTTGTCTTTCGTCGTATGTTTCGTTTCCGGCCAAAGACAGGATGTCGAGATGCCGGTAGAATTCCACGGTAGTGGCAGTTAGGTTAGCGTAAATGGTCTCGACCGACTTATTATAGCCCGGAACGAGGTCATCCGACACTTGAATACTCAAGAGTCCGAGCAAGGCGAAGACCCTGTCTCTTGGATCCGATGCTTCACAGCTTCGTGCTGTATGTATGAGCGAGATGAAGTCCTTCAGAGGCTTTGGAATATCGTGTGACAAGAGCATGACGGGAGGCACCTTTTTAGATCGGTCTATCGGCAGACGCCCCATGGCGTTCAGGCGAGCAGCCGAAAAGTACTTCCAGTTAATCGATGCGAGGCCGCACATCAGGACTGCCTCTCTGGCAACGGCAACTTCCTGTAGCACCCATATCCTGGAGAACCAAGACTTCGACAGAAATGCGGAGACATGATCTTGATCCACGATCTTGCGGGCCGCCATGCAAGCGCTATCGGGCCTCAAATAATGGGGCCTGAAATAATCGAAGAAACGATCAGCATCGTCAGCTGGATCCGGACCGATATAGATAACCACGCGTATCGCTGCAGCATAAATTTTGTTCATGAGCGGTACCTGATGATTCTTTTCCGCATTGCTAGCTTGATTGATGCAGATTGCGTCAATCCATAGGAACCGGTCACGGGACGTGTGTCGTAGGTCCCTCAGCGCAGAAGCGCAGTTGGCTGTCACGCGAACGGTACCCTCATCGGAGTATATCTCGTGTGATAGGATACTGTCGCCCCATGTGTAAGATAGCGCCTCGAAGACAGGATGATCTTCCAGAGTGGCATGAAATATGCGACATCGGATTTCGTCTTTGCGATGCCCGGCGTACAGGTGCACGAGTCTCAGAGCATGGGGGGATTGGAGAGGCCGATAGTGGAACTTCGCCCGCCCTGTGAGGTGTATAACGGTGTTACCGGGTCCCTCGGGCTTGAAATGCTGGTTCTCTGTTTTTCCAAGGCTGGCATATCCGCAGCTCAAGCAGTACAGGTCTTCGCCGAGTTTCTGGAGGTCGGGACGTACACAATGGCACAGGCCATCCATGGTTGCATTCGTACCGGCCCTTTCAGCCGAAAGTCGAAATTGGCGGGAAAACGTTTTATCCCGAGGGAAGTGGTGGGAATTTCGAGTAAACGTTTCATCGCTCGCAAGGCTACGGCTGCCTCGGGAGAACATGGGCTGACCAAGCTGCATGCACAGCCCACCAACTTGCGGTCCGGCAGGGAAGCACACATGCGAAATATTCAGTGGCGCTGTTCATCGGATCTAAGAAGAGATAGTCCACGAAAGTCGACTTTAGATCGGTCATCGATTTGCCGTTAGTAAAATAGGCATAGTTGAGCGACATGGCCGGTTGATGAAGTGTCTGAGAGACGGGCTAAGAATGGTGCCAATGGTGGCAGAGACGGAGTGATAGGTGGGGAAGACAGGGGATTTCGATAAGCGAGATGTGCGTCTTTGCGCTGGGCCATAGTCACGTGAACTCACACTCATTCCATTTTTTCGAACTTGATACAATATGCGCATTGGCCATGGAAGAATGTAGGCTCGGGTATACCGCATCGCAAATCTAAAGGATGCCTTGCTACCGTTTCTAAGTGCTTACACTTCCTGAACAATGATGCCTGCGCTGATTGGCCCGTCACCCTCCCGATGCCACTGCCGAAGCCGAAGCCTCATCGGCTGCTTGGTAAGAATTGTCAAAGCCGGTTCCCCGCCAAGCCGTCACTTTCTTCACGCCGCTTTCTAACACCTTACAGAGCTCCCATCGGCATGGCCCTGCGCTCTTTGAATCCCTCTAGCTCGCGCTTCGAACCTTCTCGACTCTCCCCACGCATCAAGTATAAGTAGCCGTGTCAGGCTCGATGAAGACGCTCTCCTCCATCCTTTTCGCCGTCGCAGCAGTCGCAATCGCAATTTACAACAACGAGTACATGCTTTCGCGCTTTACGCAGCTTTCGAAACAGATCAGACCGGCTACGCAGAGCTTCTTCAACACTACCCGAACGATGTCGACGAACGGCGCTACGACGACTTTCAAGGGCTTGCCTGTCATCCCCGACGAGCCCCTCACCACCAGCGCACCTCGCAAGATCCAGAAGTCTTTCCTCGCTATCGAACAATCCGAGGGTGCAGGAGCGAGAGTGAGAAGATCAATTGGCACTCCACAGCTCCGCAACTTCTCCCCCTTTCTCATGCTCGACCATTTCGCCATCCCGCCGGGCGCCGGGTTTCCCGACCACCCCCATCGGGGCCAGGAGACCATCACGTACCTCCTCTCGGGCGCCGTCGACCACGAAGACTTCGCGGGACACAAGGGCACAATCGAGCAGGGCGACCTACAATTCATGACGGCCGGACGAGGCATCGTGCACGCCGAGATGCCGCGACAGAACCCCGACGGCTCGCCGAACGTCGGCATGCAGCTTTGGGTTGACCTGCCAAAGGAGCTCAAGTCCTGCGAACCCCGATACCGAGATCTGAAGGCGAAGGAGATACCGGAAGCTACGGCCGACGACGGGAAGGTCAGGGTGAAGATTATCAGCGGTCGGGCTTATGACACAGACTCGCCCAAGGAGCTGGCATACACCCCAGTGTGGTTGCTGGACTTCACGGTGCAGCCGGGAGGCCATGTCAAGCAAGCGCTGCCCAAGGGCTGGAACGCGTTCGCATACACGCTCAACGGCACCACTATCTTCTCCTCCGAAGGCGTCTCTCGGCCGATCCCGCAATACCACAACGTCGTTTTCGCGAAGGAAGGCGACAGCATCGAAGCTTCTGTGGAGGAAGGCGCCGAGTCGGAATCCAGGTTCATCCTCGTTGCCGGCATGCCGCTCGACCAGCCCATCGTACAATACGGGCCCTTCGTCGTGACAAGCCGGGATGAGGTCATGCAGGCGATGATGGACTACCAGTCGAATTCGAATGGCTTTGAGAGGGCATTAAACTGGGAGAGTGAGATTGGGAAGAACATGGTTCATTAGGTGATATCCTGTTGCTTATAATTCTTTCTTGTAGATAGACTATTCGGGCGATTGTTGGCTTATCAATTTGTCTAATCTTGCGATTTACTTATACTTCCTCATCCATTGCTTCTCTTTTGTCTAGTCTCCGTTCATTCCCGGCTCCTCGAGCTGGCCGTGCACCTATCAATCTTGCATGACGGACGATCACGTGCCATCATCGGACAGAACCCACTTCAACGTCTATATAAGGCTTCCCGTGCTCTTCCAATTTGCCTTGACCCGCACCACGCTCGGATCGCCTTGCCCAAAAAATTACCTCCAAGCACAACATGGACGCGGTTGGAGCTATTGTCTAAAACTCAGAGGGAACATAGCGTGGTCAGTCTCCAGTGGAAACCTAAAACGGCGGCGCCCATTCTACCGTCCCGGAAGTCGCGCCGTTTAACTGCCAGACACCATATGCATAGCACGCAGCTGGCCTGAAGCCAGACCCGGCAGTTTGTGAGCACGTAGCCGTGCATTTAACCACCAGTCGTCGGGGATGGTGATATCGGATATCGCTTCAGAGTCAGTGCACTTGGGTACCGCTTCAGTGGTCGCAGGCGAGGAACCGCGTCGTGGTATGCGCATAAATAAACCCCTTCGCGTTTCTTCCGCTCTTCCTTCTCTACAGGACGTCACGATAACTTCTTACTAAAATGGACAGCATCTGGTTTAATGGAGTGTGCCCCGGCTCTGGGATCTCTGGACTACACTATCGCAAGCTCTGCATGGGAGCGCCAAGGGAGGAGAGTCCAAAAATTTCGGGTCCCACAGAGCCATGTGGAGACTTTGCTCGGCTGCGCTCTGCACTGTGGTAGTTCGTTGGAACTCATGTTAAAAAGGGAGGGTTTTCGATGGTATGGAGGATTGGGGCAGAGGGAAGTGTGATGGTGATAAGCAGTGCCATCGTGCGATGGTGGATCTCTTAAAACGTCACTTATGTACTTCAGGAACTTGATCATACCCCCTGGCGCTAGTAATCTCGAGTCTATATAAATTCTCATCCTTACTCTCACACGTCTCTCCTCACCATCGTGCTCCGAGAGCGTCGCCCACTAAAAAGATCCCGTGCAGTGCATGGAGCGGATTTCGCTAAAACGAACGTGCATGCAAGGTATGTGTCCGCCGAGAAGAGAAGTAAATTTACGGGGAAAGCTTGCACGGTCTGGAGCTTCATCCGTGCCACCGAGCCAAGGGCAGCTATGAGCGCCGTTTGGAAACCATCATTCTGTTCTTTGAGTAAAGGGGAAGTTTGACGCTAGTATACATCTACACTTCTCCTCAAACATTCCCAGAACATCACTATCATTCCATTGCACATTACTAAGCCAAAGTGTCTTTTCGTATGGCTTCTCCTGTGGCGTCCCGGTGTAAAAGTTTCGAAATGCAATCTTCATAGCGTGTTAAGAAAGCTGGACGGACTGGACGATGCGCTTTAGGGAAGCTGGATGGCATAATTTTGTTACATGGCCCTAGTGCAGGTGCGAAAATAATCCCCACGCGTCATTGATGTGGAATTCGACCTTGCCTCTTCCCTTCGTGCGCATTAATTTTTCGGTGCGGTTTTCTGTTTATTGGACGGGCTAAATACTGGTGACTATTTAAACTCTCCCGCTTATTGTTTTTCTCCTTTCTCCACTGCCAGCTCTCCAGGCCACGTGGATTAATGGACATGGACGAGCCGTCGATGTGCTTTCCTGTCAGAGCTTCTTGGGAATTGCATATGCCCATTCGGACGTACGTCTCCGAGAGTCTAAAGAGAGAAAGCGAGTTCTCTATGAACTTCCCTTTTTTGGGCATCGAAGCTCACTGCAGCAGTGTGAAAATGCACTTACCAGTAAGACATACGAAGTAGTATAAGAGATAGAGCTTCATATCTGTGTGTCTAGTGTGCTTGGAGAATATCAAAGTGAGGTAGACTACCTGCGATGAAGGTGGACTGTCAAAGGACACGCCTTGGTATAGTCCAAAAAAGGAAGTGGATGTAAAATAGCGTGTTAAGAACTACCCTCCCCAATCCTTCCACCTACCTACTGAAATAGCAATCTTTTAAACGAATGACGATCGCATCTACCCCAAAAAACTTCAAACGCAGCTCACCACTCATGATCCTACAAATCAAACTCACAACTAATCCCATGATCCCTCTTCCCGCAACCCGCAGCCGGATCCGCCCCCAAATCCCTATGCTGCCCATTATAATCCATCGCCGCATCATCAAGATTGCTACTGAACCAATCGCATCCGTTCCCATTCGTCACCTTGAAAGCGTGGTTGAGCGAGGTCTGCGATGTGGAGAAAGTGACGGGATGCCCGGCGCCGCATTGGGTGCCGAGTGGATGGACGTTGTCCCATTTGTTCTGGGCGTTGGGCTTGCAGATGCGGATCTAGGAGGTGCACGGTCAGCGAGGGGTGATAGTGGGTGAGAGGGATGGGACTGTGGCTGTAGTTGCGCAGTGTGATACGTACCCATGCATCGTCGTCGTAGTTAGAGTCCCGGATAGAGGTGTAGTGGACGACGAATTTTCCGGGTGTGACTGGGAAGGCGTGTTGATCGGCGTTGCAGTCGAACAGAGCTACCGCTGGTGCAGTGAGGAATGCCGTGGTGGCGACGAGAATAGCTGCAGCGGAACGCATGATGGATATGGAGTGTTTGGAGTAGATTCGTGAAAGGATGTAATGTCTGAGAGGTAGCGTTGATGCTTGATTGTGACTGCAGGTGAAGTAGCTTGATGGAATGAAGATATGCTCCACGATACGGCACTTTTATACTTCTTGCTTGAGGCTGTGCTGGACGTGCGAGGGCTGCTGCGCAGAAGGCCGCCTAACGAACTTCCTCCAACATCTGACTTAATAGGATGAGGACCATTCCGGTGTGTGCGGACCGAATATGGTTGGCGGCCTAACACTTGACCGCCTAACACTTTGGCCGCCTAACACTTGGCCCTCTCTCTATGCGTGATCCATCGACTTACCCCGAGACAGACACGCCATTTCCACCTTCCTTACTCACCGCTCTAGCAGTGTTTCTCTCTTACTCCAAACATCATTTAAATTAGCTAGTAAGCACTTTTTGCCTCCAAGAAATCTTGGCACGGAAGCCGTTCTACTATTGGACGAACAAGCGTTCAATTCAGCTCCCTCAAAGCGGCCGAGGTTTTCCGATAGCCGGCCGAAGGAGCGACTGCGTGCCTTTTTCCAAAAGCGTAGTTGTGGCAGACTAAGCTGCGAGAGTCTGCGTAGCCTTGTGCAACGTTGGCAGGAATACAGTGACGTAGGATGAGGGGCGAGCCCGTGTTCAACATAGGGATATCGGAACGGTCGGCAAGAACGGAGGGATGCTGCCGTCCGGTATTGTAGTTCTTCAGCCCCAGCGGAGATTTCACGAAATGAGAACCAACATGACTCTGCGGCTATATCATTGCATTCTAGGGATACCAAGAACGCCGGCATCCACTTGCAGTTACACTGTTAGAGTGCAGGCTATCTTGGAGATGTTCTGGAATCTTCGCGCGCCATACTTACAGATTCACCATGAACCCAACTCACGTACTGTGGCCCACAGATAGCTGCCTTTTTGGTAGATTTTGAGGTTCAAATCCCGCTTACGAGCTGCAGTACAGCTCTGGCAAATGAAGCGGGTACATCGTCATCCTCATCTAACAATCGTCGATCCTTCAGGATGGGTGCCCTCTGCCAATTGCTTCAGAATCTGCACCACCCACTCCTTAACGTGCGCCTCCTTGCCATGCGCCTCCGACTCGTCAATATTCAAGCTCACTTCCCGTTTCTTCGTCGCTAGTTGGGGGTCTGAGGGCGAACATGGCTCTAGACATTTGAACCTGATGCTCAAACACCTGAACTCTGCGCATTTCCGCACGACTTGCGCGCATGCGTGCGCCAGTTGATCCAAGTCGCGTTTCGAAGCCTGCTTGAGAACCCCAGAGCTCGGATTAATATCCAACGACTGCAATCGGGGGCAGTGCTTCGAGATGAAAAGGACTGAGTCTCCGAAGCTTTGGAGCGCACTTCGCAGGATGATAGTCTTTCTAAATACCTTTCTCACGTACTTCCCGACCTCTTCGCCGAGAGAGATCTTCGTCATATGCGCGAGGGGCCCCCATAGGATGTGCGTGTTTGAGGTCTTCAGGATCGCCCTGTTCCCAACATTAGCTCGAATTGCTTCGCCAATAAGATAGTGTTGCTTACCACGGAGGGTTGGGCTTTCCCATCAACGGTTGTTGGAACAGCGCGACATTGTCGCGGAACAGAAAATGCATTGCATCAGTCGTCAAGCTCCGGTTAACCGCCATGATTGCCGGCTCGTAGTAGCGTCCGGGGAGCCGTATCAACTCGTCGGTCACTGGATATGCGATGAAGACGTCCAGAGGAGCGATTGCAGGGGGGCTGGCTATGTAGTCGACCTCAGGGACTCGCACGCTAGTGTGCTCTAGGAGTGGGTAGCTGTACCGCAAGTCATATTCGAGTTCGACTACACGCGCTAGAGTTTTAAGCCCTACATCGCTATCGAGTCGCTGATGCGCGAACCGCAGAGGCGGCGTGTATGCATCCCCGGGGTCGAAACCAGTGCGGACCTCCATCCAACCGTACCCCAGGAAGCTGAAGATAATGGCGCGAATCTCGTAGGGAAGGAGCTCCAACCTCGAGGGTGTATGAGGTATGGTAATAGGTTCGCTGCGTCGGTTACGGAAAAGGCGGCAGAGATTTCCCATTGCGGTTGCAGAGATTGTTGTCCCAAACGGGGATGCCGTAAAGAGCAGTTGTGCAGAATAGAAGGTGCAGAGTCTAAACGATGATAATTTACATAAATCAAATAGTGATTTGCGAGAATTCGATCACTAAAACCATTCGTTTCCCTCACTGGCTGCAAGTGGAGATTTAGCTAGTAACGCGTACGTTCACCATGCACAACCGCAATGTCTGTATTTGTGTGAAGCTCATTTACGCAATCGTTAGGTGGACTTTACCGCTACTGCTCTCTCAACGCAAATGATTGGCTCCTAGCGTAAAAACCCAGGAACGGATACGTCTTAGGTAGAAGACCTCAGATAAGAGAATAATAACCAATAGGCGAAACAGACACAAGGCCGGAGGGACCAAGGCAAGGATAAAGACAGCATTAGGGCCTGCAGCGCCTTGTATTCTATTGCTGCCATGCCGTCACTTTCGCCAGTCATAATTACGAGGACAAGGGCATATTATGTAACCCCAGGAGTATAGTGAGTGTGCAACAAGGATGAAAGCGATGGGAAGGAAGAGGTCAAGCTGCTCTCACAGCGAAATAGTATCAGTCCACGCGAGGCACTATACGCCCTCTGATGAGTATTATTGACGTTAGCCTAGTGAAGTCAGTTGGAGAACCCGCCAGAGCGCAGCCGACAGGAACATCGACCTTAAGTTGAGCTCTTCCTACAGTCCCAAGCCTACTTCCTAGCGACTCTATGAAGAGGCCTCCAGCGAAAGGCATCGCACTCAAAACAACCGTCCCCGAATGCGGTTATACGCTGGAATACCCGGATAAGCAGGCCCAGGAGTCTCCACCCATGGATTTCGTACGGACGCGGCCACCGACCCCAACCAGCGTATCACGAACCAAGCAACAGAGAGTATCCAGCTAGGGATGTTGCAGATAAGCCAGAACAACTCTTCTAGAAAACACAAGACGTCTCCGGCGAGTAACCCTCCTGTGGAACTGATGGGCGCTCCTCCTGCGAAGGCCCAGGCATGACGGATCTTGCCGGCATAGGCTACTGCAACGGCAATTGAGAGAACAGCTACAGTGCTCGGTACTGTCGCTTGTCAGAAGTTATGCGGCAACGAAAGTACTATGATTACTGACTCATGATGGCCATGATCTGCCGGATGGGTCGCTCATATCCATTGATCTCCCGTGCATTCATGCTGAAGAACCCTGCGATGAAGGACAGTGGCAACTGTTCGCAAGTCATAAGCATAGTAATTTGGTTAAATGCGGAGTGTGACGCATCAACATACGAAGATAATAGTGACAGTGGTGAAGACTAGCAGAGTCTTTCCTTGGGACGTCGTCTCGACCGTTTCTTGCCGCGCATAGTCAGCTTCGAGAACACTGGCTTGCTTTTGTTTCAGGTCCAGAAGCATGCTAAGCTAACCTACGTGATTAGCAACTTTACAAGGTGGATCTGCTGCTGAGGTCTTACAGAATCATGCGTTCGAACTGCTTCGAGTTCAAGCATCTCAACATCTCGCTTATGATCCCTAATCGTTCGTAGAAGCTCTGAATGGGAGCGCTGAATGCGACTACGCATCCGATACTTCGGGCTGTCTGCTGGCGAAAGAAGCTCTCCTGTATCCTCATCGAATTCCTCGGCATCCTCATGTTTGCCCATAGACTGCACGACAAGCTCCTGCTGCTTGAATATTAGAAGAATGCTATTTAGCTCGTCCAAGATGTCCTTTATCTCTTTTAGCAGGTTCGTCTCCTCCGTGATGTTAGTCAGGGCGCTGACTTCGGCCTGTATCTTGCTTTCAATCTCCTTATCGCTAAGCTCCCGATATTTTCGATGCGTCACACGGGCCGCACTTAGATGCTTCTTCCTGTCACGCAGTGTTTCTTGCAGGGATTGCATTTCATTTGAATGCTCCCATAGCCTGTTGAAGGCCCTAGTCTCTTTCATTTTCTCCGGAACAATCAGTATGTCAAATCCGCGGTGGTGACTGACAAACTTACTACGTCCCCAATCGCGATTTCAAAGAAGCCCATGAAATCCAAAAAAACCCGTGGGGTCGACTTCGGTTGGAGTAGGGAAAAAGGAGCCTGAGCATTTGAGAATGATGAGATTTGCTAACTCTGAAGCCGTTTTAATCTTGGTGGAGTTAGAAGCCAGGTCCATCATGACTCGCTCTTGCACGTCGGATCAGTCGAAGGCCGGCTCACTAGCATCTTTCCACCTCCTTGGAAAAGCCGTCACAACAGTTTCTGGTGACTACAATTAGCTATTCATTATTGGGGGCCCACCGTGTTACCGTCTACTAGGCCCATATAGGAGGTCGACTTACTGTCATCGATGATCCACATCCACAATTGATCCACCATCATCAATCGCGGCTTCAGCCCCATGGACTTTGTGTGCCGAAATACCACTTGATCTCTGTCTCGAGTGTTAATATCGTCTCCTTCAAGAGTAGGATAGCGCGAGTGATCCAGCGTGCGGCGCGGATGAATCGACGAAAGGACATTAAGGTAGGCCAAGAGGATAAGCTCATCGACTGTAAACAGACGGCGATATCGACGAGTCTCCAGCTCATATCGTGTCAAGACGGTTGATGGGTCGTCTGCCTGGCTGTTCTTCTGATTTATTCGTTTCGACTCGTGTTCTTCGACAGATACTTCAGAATAAAGCGAAAGAATGTCCAGCGACGGCCTGGCGGTGACCGGCTTGCCTTCTACTGCGATGTCAATGCACTTGTTCCGCCGTTCGAGCTTATGGGCAGTATCCCAATGAACATATGGCATCTAATACGTTAGCGATTCGAATGCGGGCCAGATCTGGGTATTACTTACAAAAAGGACATGGTTTGTAGTAGGCTTTTCGTCTACATGTCCGCTCAGTCAGAGACTGCAACGGACAGTGGGGTATTTATGACATACCTTGACCCGCAACAACCACAGGGGCATAGAATGGGCGCATGTGTCGCGTTGTCGGGCCAGCACTCTCCACTTGCCGGTTGATCCAATACTCCGGAGACAGAAGCAAGGCAGGCTTCTGACTAGTGGACACAACCGAAAAGTCGGGGGAGTAGATACGCTCCATGAGTTTCTGCACGCATTCTCGTTAGTCCAGGCACCTGAGTCGACAATGTGCAGGTTATACCTCGACCCAAGACATTTTATTCGCAGGTAGATGTATCCAGCGGATATCAGGCTTCTCCGTAGATACCGTGGTGCCACTCCTCGTTCGTAGGTTGCTCATGCAATGCTTTGGGCCGAAGTCCAGGAGAGTTTTGACTGAGGGACGACGGTGGACAATCCGGTACCGGGACTCTCCAGTGGTCGCCTGAGACTGCATGTTGTGGAAATGGATGATTAATGCAGATATCTCATCATCGAACGTCATTGTCGGGCTCGGTTCGAGCGCCTGTGGCGGAGCGAGCGTTTCGAGGGGAAAGTCTTCCTCGCCATATGTTCTAGCATCCCTCTCGCTGTCTCTGCGGTTATGCGTTTGAGTCGTTAGCTTGAAATACGAGGGTATGCGATCGCGATTTGGCCGGTAGGTGGCTCTAGGGACGGAGAGGAAGTTGTGTGACATTGCGCCGAACCCGGGGCGCTCCGTGCATGTCCGAGCTAGCAGCGGGCAACATTATAATGTTTAGCACAGGGTAGCGCCGAGGCGTTGGCAGCGAGATGTCGAGGTGTCGAGGCAAAAAGGCAACGAGACGTTGAGGCGGTGCATGCAATCAATAATGCGCCACCACCAGACATAAAAAAGCAAAAAGAGGGAGTCCACCTCAAGTTCCCCAATCGAACCAGCTAATGCGACCTTCTCCCAGCCTGCCAGGACACTAACCGCAATGCTGCACAGCCCTCAGTCACCTTGCTCCAGACTTATGGACGGGAGGCTTAGTCCTGAGAGTGAGAGATTACCAGTAAACCGTTGTGTGATCCGTGAGATTTCGCAAGTACCTTTGTTAGACGGGCGTGCGTCACCAAGATCACGTTGGTCAGCACCCTCCAAGAGGAGAAAGATGTGGCCGCAGTCCGGCGACAACGATGGTGAAAGCAGCGCAATTCAACAATCATCCGCGAGGTCGCTCGTACGGGCTGAAGGAGAAGAACCTCAGCAGAGAGGACATCTTGACGTCCCCTTCTAGGTCGCTTTGGCGCTAGAAACACATCCTCGAGGCCCAGTTCGAAGCGCAGACGGCTGATTCCACTAAGGGGTATCGCTCCGTTTGATATATATGCGACCGCTCAGGTCTCGAATCCCATTGTGTATGCTCGCGTATTCGTGGGCGAGGCAGCAGCGAACGACATGCTACCGACCGAAGCTTGGATAGAGCTAGAGGAGAGGATGAACGTGCTCTGCGGGGCTGGGTGGAGCCGGTTAGTTGATGACGGCAGGAGGCTGATGCGGAGGGCTGGACTGGTTTCAGGTTGACGGCGCGTTTCGAAAACTCCTTGCTGCGCAGAATAATCAGCTACGCCATGGTCTCGAAGGATCTCATCAGTCTTTAGGAGCGAGTAGAGCTCGTGAAAGGGCAATAGCAGCTTGCGGCATTGTCTGCTGGGTAGGAGGGAACGAGAAGGTCCATCTGAGGTCGGATTTGGGAATGAGCGCGCCAAGGATTCGGTGTTTCATTCTTCCGTCCCGTCCCAGTTGTGAGTTGAAACCAACCCTTCGATTTCTTCCATGGGTTCGTCGCAATGCAACATCAGCCGTCAGACTCCAATTAACAGAAGATTACAAGACTAAGGGCTCGTGGGACGTCGTAACAAGCTTCATAAAGCAGCGTTCCGATGCAGAGATTGCAGAAATTTTGAATACCAAGTTGGCCTGCTTCGGAACGCTTTGGTCCGTAGAAATCTATCAACGCGACAATGGAAGGATGAGCGCCAATATTCCAACGATAAATACGGGGCTGCATTCCAAAGTCTCTTAGCTCCCTTTTCGCAACTCCACTTTAAAAGCCCGCGGGCTAGTCTTTACCGCCTTGCCGTTCGGTCCCAGAGTGAATAAAATCTCATCAAACGCATATCTCCCATATGACGTACCATCGACGTTGAACCAACTCCCGCATGCCGACAACGCGCTCAGTCCTTCGCCAGGCTGCGATGAGCTTGCTACTGTCCTCCAAGCGATCTCCATCGTTCCATTCCTCGACTTCCGCTCAAGGTTGGTGGGTAGGAGCCGGAATGTCTCAGGCGTAAGAGACTCGCCTGTCAGCTCAGAGATGACCGGAAGTATGTTCGTTCCATTGCTGATCCACTGCTCGACTCCTAAACCAGGTAAGCCAGCCTTCGTGGAAAGAGTCATCGTTGAGTTCAACCCTCCCGGAGCGCGGTACGTCCCGGCATATGCTGCATCTGCTTGCTCCCGCGCCGCTTCTTCCAATGCCGGAAGCACGATGTCTAGGATCTGCCCGCTCAGCCAGTCCTTATCGCCTTCCCCGCCGACCGCTGAGACAAACCCAATGTTATAGTCCGGGACCAGTCCTAGCCACGTGTGGTACACGCCCCAATCCCCGCCTTTCCCAAAGATATCGATCACGCCGCGACTAGACGTTGTATCGACCCGATAAACCTCCCAAGGACGGCCCACAGCACTTCGCATGTCGGATGTAAACGACACAGGCTTCAACCACGCGCGAGTGGTATTTGGACTCAAGAATGTGGAGTTGAGAATCGAGCGTCCCAACTTGGAGAGGTCATTGATGGAGGAGAAAAGACCACCCGTAGGCCCAGCCTCCCCAGATTTCCGCAAAAACCCAGTGGACGCCAGGTCGTACGGAATCACAGCTCTCGATGGGTCCGGGGCCTCCAGCGAAGTTCCAGCCAGTCCGAGCGCATCGATGACCACCTGCAAACAATCCCCAAAGGACTTCCCGGCAATCGACTCCAGTGCATAGCCGAGTATAATGAACGGCGTACTACTGTATATCGGCTTAGTATTCGCATGGAAAACAGGCTGCCGGGAATCCAGCGCTGCGAAGAACTCCTCTCGGGAGCAAGTGAAGCCTATCGCTGGATCCGCAGAGACCATACAAGGCGGTTTCTCTTCCTCCGGCAGCGGTGGGAGGCCAAGTTGTTCCTGGATAGTTGGATCCATCAGCGGATTTGCACCCTCAAGAGCTACCACTGCACCGGCCGTCAGCTGTAAGCTCAGTTCCCAAGCTTGTTTCCAGCACTTACAGTCGTTCACCACTCCCGAAATCTGTCCCGCCAGCGCACCTAGCGTCACATCGTCCCACTTCACAAAATCCACCTCATTCTCTCGCCATTTCACATTACCCTTCAACTCCGGAATCACGTCCGTAACCGGTACATTCCAGTACGCGTCGCCAACCTCTTTCAACAGCAAATACACCGTGACTAGCTTCGATATACTCGCTATTCGCCAAATAGAATCTCCATCGACCTTCTTCACACCGGTTGTGTTGGAAAGTGTAGTTCCATCGCGGTAGTATTCGAACAAAGGAACGGAGGAGTCGGAAGCGAATATTTGAACCGCGATGGCACCGCTGGTAGAAGCAAGTCCAGTATCATAAGCAATAGTTAGGTTACGCAGCGCTGCTTGAAAGACTGATGAGGATGCGAGGTCCTTAGGTGCTGGGAAGACGGGTCCGTGGAGGGGACAGAAGGCGGATGTCCAGGGAAGGAACGCGAGGAGGTACCAGAGTACTCGGTAAGGATGCATGGTGAAAACTGTTGCTGGAGAGAGGGCTACACAAGGATGCGGACATTCCATGAAAAGTCGCCGCTTCTATACCAAAGCCATGGCACGAAGGATGCGCAATCCCTGCGCAATTTATATGGCGATTCCATTGTAAGCAGCTGGCTATATTGCCGGCAGCCTGGGTAAATCCTGTGCAAGGCCTTGGCAGCGGACCAAGAGCCCGTTTCTCCCACTTAGGTATTGCTTAAGGCCACCCAGGGGTTGATGCTTGACATATGCGGGGACACTGCGTAGATCTCAGCCCGTCGGCGGAGTTTTGGACACAACTACCACGTGACTTTCCCTCTCACATCTGAATCCTTGAAGCCTCCATGATCTCCTGAACCGTGATGGTGAGCGATTGTTCTCGTCCCCGCCGCATGCTATCAGGTCCGATTGACTAGTACGTGTTTGTGGTGCCTGAGGAATTATTGTCGGTAGCCGGTTCCGCGCCAATGATGCGCAGGATCGATCAGCCGTTGAGCGAGTCCTGCTTTTCTTCGACAGAACAACCAACTCTTCTCCCGAAAACACCTCTAAATGTGACAAAAAGCGCCATTGCACAGCTCGCGGAGGTCCGCGTCCTAAAGATATTGTTATGCGCTCCCCTTAGGCAGCATACGCGCCCGACACGGCGTATCGCCGCCCTCAGGTTCGCCCCTCCCAAACAATCTCTCACCGGTTCGATGTCTCGCAGCCTACCTGCAGCAAACCAACCCAAACGAAACCCGCTACACAAAGACTCCGCCTTCGAGGCATTTTACTTAGGCGAGTACGAACGACGGCGCGCAATGCAGCAGCGCACGGGTGACGTGGCGCTGCGCTTCTGGCCCCCAAAGCTGCTCCGCCTCGCAGAGCCGCATGAGCGCCCGCTTGAAAAAGCTGAACCTTGGCCTGCGACTGACCCAGAGTCTATGACAACACACCATATCCTAGGCTTCCCGTTCCGCGCGGCCCGAAATCCCTTCTAAGAGCTCTATTTTCTTGTTCGTTGGAGTCATTGGTCGTTTGCGAGCGGGAGCGGAGTCGAGGACCGCGCCGTTCGTGTCCGGGCTGGGGTCGCGGTTGCGGGGTTTGTTGGCGAGTGTCCGGGGTCATATACGGGGCTCGACCAGCGATGTTTCCGACGAGGAACTTGAACGTCGGCGCAAATGGGGCTGTTAATGGGGCGAGACGAAGTGCCGCTCCAAGCCCAAGCCCAGAGGACAAGACGGCAATTGGGTACTGGCTGTGTGATGAGGGTGAGTCTTCCCGCTTCCTCGTCGACACTCGTTTAATTCGCCTTAGGCCCATATCGAGACTACATCGCTGCGTTAAGCGGTTCCAATCCTGGCTTGAAGAGGCCGGATCCAAATAACGAAAAGACGGACCCGAACGATCCAGCCAAAAAGAAGAAACATCACCTTTTCAAAGACGGCAACGCGCTTGTCGTGCTCCTTGACGCAGAGGGCTCCGGCGACCCCTCATTCTCCAAGAAAGATTTCGTGAACTCCCAGGACCTTCGCAGGCACTTCGAAGAAACCCCCAAGGACCATGACCGGCGGCGTATCTATATCATGGAGGGCCTCGCCAAGGACTACATCTCGATTATCGGTGGCCACTTCTTCATGGACCCTTCATTCTTCCAACGGCAGGAAAGAACTTGTGTTTGGAGCAATGAATTTACTCCTACGAGTGATGCGCTGCCTCAGCCTTCATTGTTGGATCCGGACAGAAGCTTCCATCTGCAGTATTGTGAGCTGAGGCAGTTTACGAAGGCCATTGAGAATAAGCCTTACTTCTGTCACAGGACGCGGAGGCATGTAGGCATGACACCGCCAAGGCACAAGGAGGATTCGACTACGGGTATTCTTAGGCGGAAGATATCATGGTGGTGTAGAACTACCAGCAAAGGTGGCTGGGATGGTACGCACTCAAGTCTTCCTTTCACCTCGGCCACATGAAACTGATACTACATGCAGTCGTTATCCTATGCGATCCCCAGCTCGATAAGCTGGATCCGAAACCCAAAGAATACGATCCAGCAAGCCGCAGCTACAAAGAGATTCCCAACACGGACTCGCTCCAAAGCCACCCCTTTCAAGACGGCTACATCGACTTCCTTCCGCCTCGTTCTCACGAGACGGCTGGCGGCAAAGACCCCCATCCGCACAGCTCAATGGTGTGCGACCTAATCCACTACTTCAAGAACCACGCCGACCTACTCTCCGAAGAAGACTGGAAGACGCCCACCACCTCCTCCATCTTTGTCAAGAAGATCGTCGCAGCCCACTACTTGCAACTCGTAGACTACATCAAAGCTATGCTCCCCTCGCTCGAACTGCGCCTCACTACCGCCTGGGTCGAAGAACAAGACCAGTGGAAGTCGCTGCAAACCATCTCCCGCCGCTGCGGCAACTACCGCGACGATATCGAAGACACGCTCCTCAGCCTCGGCTATCCCGTCGAGGCCACCGAACTGCACCGCCGCGTGCACTGGGAGAACTGCGAGAAGGACTTCCAGTACATATACTTCCGGCTGAAGATCCTCAAAGAGCGCGCTGATACGCTCATGGGCGCGATGACGGGTCTTGCCTCCATCGCCGGCAATCGCCAGAACCTAGAGGAAGCGAAGCGCGTCAAGCGGCTCAACTTGCTCGCTCTGCTGTTCATTCCCCTCGCGTACACCAGCTCGCTCTTCAGCATGCAGGATAACTATGCGCCGGGGAATGGGGCGTTTTGGGTATACTGGGTGAGCGCGCTGTCGGCCGTCATTCTCACATTGTTTGCAACGTGGGTGTTGGATAGTGCGCTTGATGAGGCGGCGCAGTGGCAGGTCCCGCTCAAGTTTTGGGGCAAGGGAGACCAGGCGGATAGAGCGCCGCTGAAGAAGAGAACGACGGGGTTTTATAATTTATGACTGGGTACACAATCTCATGGTAGGGTTGCCTTTCGCACAAGCATCTTCTTGAGTCTTTGTTCTTGCATCTATTTATGGCGTCTTGGATTCCACGCGTCGGATTTCTCCCACGACTTTACGAGGCCACACGGTCATATCTCATCCGCACTGCCAAAGCATTTGCATCGTAGTTTCACCAGTGTCACTTAACATCTCAGCATATGTACTTTAGCTCAATTGCACTTGCTGCTTTTCTCTCCAATTTCCAGTTTCAGATTTCGCGCTCAGCTATTTCAAGTTACAACCTCTCATTCTCTCAGATCCTTTTAATATGCTTAGCAAGACCCGCCCATCATCTTTAAATCTATAGGGAAACTTTTCATGCGGAATGTAGCAGGAGCTGAGATCAAGTAGCGTTCATCTAGTCCCTGGCCTCTAGCTTCGCTGCAGTCGGCATTGCATACAGCCTTATTGAATGACGCGACTTGATGGACGAATCGGCGTCAATATAAATCCCATCATACCCCCACTAATCCAAAGCCTCCAAACATTACACAGCATAAGGGGAAGGAGCACCACCATGCTTGCCGGCCGCAAAGAACCGCTCAAACCCCTCTTTCGAAGCGCGCTCGAGCAGATGGTCCGACATAGCTTTATGCAACTGATCAACTTCAGGGCTGCAGTCCCTATCAGGGTCGTCGTCATCTCCAATATTCGGCCACGGAATCTCCTGCCCGATCTCAACGCAGTAAGCGAGGAGCACCTTCATATGCGCGACATGAAGCGGCTTCCCATCCTTCCGCGCGATGATCAGACTGCCGCAGATGACATTCCACTGCGCGGGATTCAGGAATCGAAACGCCATGTTGTCGGCGCGGTCCCAGCATTTGAACGTTCGGTCCCGCCACACAGCCGCATGCTGTACTCCTACAAGACGAAGCGGTATCCCGAGCTTCGCTGCGACGGGTATCTGAGGGAGGTAGCCTTCGCTGAAGATGCCCGGACTAGCTTTCACCGCCTCTACCTGTGGGCGTCCACAGATCGCCGTATCGCCCTCGCAGTTCAGCCGCACGGCTTGTACGGTCTCGCCTTCGATCTTCTCCATGTGATCCCGCGAGACGATTTCCACTTCCAGCCGCATGTCATCGACTATGTGCCGGAAGCTCATGGTGTCCAGGTGATCGCACCAGCCATGGTATAGAAGCGGGCCCCTCATACCATTGGACAGTTCCTCGCCGATGGCGTCCAGGCTCTTGTTCCCCATTCCGGTGAGTTTCCTCCGCTCGTTCAAGCAGCCCAGCATGTTAATCCGCTCGTGGTCGCGATCGAGAACGCGGTTTTTAATGCGACCGCCCACCGTGACGAGAGGCTGATCGACCGGGACGCCGTTGAAGTGGATTCTAATTCCGCTAGGGCTCTCCTGGAGCTTGAGCCATATCCAGCGCGGACGCGGTCCTTGCTCGGGGAAGAAGATGGCGCGGTAGAAGTCTGGACCTGGGGCGTTGTTGGGGTGGAAGTCCGAAAAGGTCTTGCAGAGCAGTTTGTGGATTGGCCAGTCGAGCTTTTGGCAGTCCTTGGAGCAGTAGCGGCTACAGCGGCATTCCTTGCATGCGCTTGTCGCGGGCTCGTCACACATGGAGCAGAGAGGCTGCGCTGGAGATGGTTGCGTTGGGGGTCCGTTTGAGGTTGCCATGTTGGGCGCTGGATGTCGGTGGGTTTGAGTGTGAGGGAGTTTCATATGCGGAGGAGGTCGGTGCTTTATAAGGGAGAAAGAAGTTTAGAAAGAGTGAAAGGCTGTCTGCAGCGGCGTAAGTGAAAGCTTCCTCGCTGCGATGGAACAAACGGGTGACTTCGCCTGGGGAATCCCTTTCTAGATCCAGAGCGATATTTTCACCGCGACTTGTACGACCAAACAACTCCCAAGGCGACCAAGCTCAACCCAGAAGCAGAAAGGCAGGAGAGTGTCACGATGGAAAATCATGAGAGAAGACTGGTGGAAGATCAGCCAAGCTGAGTCGCTTCTTCAACGCGATATCAGTACAATACGTTAGCAGCACATCCCCGGAAAGAGATAACAAGAACGGCCAAATTGCAAACTCAGCAAAAAATCCGATGACGTTCCATCTAATCGAGTGCCGCTCTAGCTGAGCAAGTCCATTCGAAGAGAGGCACTGGGGAGGTGCTTCGAGACTTAATAAAGGGAGGAAGGAAGATTCCGCGGTCGTGGTGGACCGGGAGAAGATGCTGAGTGCACAGTATCAGCAATGGGATATCAGTAAGACAGAGATCAAAGAGAAGGAGGCCAGTACCCTCCAAGCGCAGGAGCAACAGCAAGGGGCACCGCTGCGATCAAACACCTAAAACTAAAAAGCGAACACCTCAATCAAAGCACAGCAATGAATTATCGCCTAATCTACCCTACCCTGCCCTCCTCACAGCTCCTCAACCCCAGGATGCCTCGTCCTAATATGCCGATTCATATTATCTTTCCTCGCCATCCCCTTCCCACACCCCGAAATCGGGCACACGAACGGCAGCGCCGCGTCCTGATCGGCCAGCGCACGCTGGTGTTTCTTAGTCTTTTGATGCCGTGCAAGGTCCTTGGCGAAGTCCTTGCTCCTGCTAATGACGGCGCCGCAGGGTTCGCATGTGTAACTGTCTTCGTGTGTTTTGGTGTGGAGGCTGCGGCTTTTTTAGTGCCTGTAGGTATTGAAGAGACTGGTGGGTGGGACACTGACTTCAGATCGCGTTGGCGAGGGAAAGTTCTTTCGCATTTTGAGCAGGGGAATGTGGAGGTAGTCAGGGATGTAGGTGGCTGGGGAGCAGATTGGACATGCTGCTGTGTGCTTGGAGTGTTTGTATATGGGGGGATGAAAGAGTGTGGAGCTTGGGTGGGACTAAGTAAAACACAGTCGGGTACGGGTGGGAGGTCATCTTCGGGATAAAGGAGTTGTTGTTGCTCTTCTTCTTCTGCTGGTGGTGGCGCCTGAGTATGCTGCTGACTCTCCTGCAGGACATCGGGGTTGTATCCCCAGACGAGCAAGCGCGGATCGATAAACTCGGGCTGATGGTGATAATGAAGTTGCTCTTGTTGCTCTAACCTCGCTTGACTGGAGTCGGAGATGGGTCGCTACGGGCGGAAAATAAGTAGCGATTAAAGAGTGTCCTGCGAAAGAGCACCAGGCTCAGGCAGCCACTAGATAAAAGAAGAGAGCGCGGTGGAAGAAGATGTCCGACTGAGTGAAAAGAATGGACGCTTGCGCGGCCACAGGCCCCACGGCAAAGGAGGAAGAAGAAGGGTTGAAGGGAGTTTGGTGGGTTTATATGTACGTTGGTGGGGTGGCTAGAAGCGGCGCTGTCATTCGCTATCCGTTGACACAGCTGATTGGAGAACTGAGGTTGTGGTAGGCCTCAATTTTAGCGCCTTAATCAGGTGACACGATACGCAGGCACCAATATTTGAAAGCTTACGAGAAAGAAATCAAGAAACCGTTAAATACATCCAAGCTACACACCATTAACCAAGGCAAGCCGCAGTGTGATACCCGCCAGTAATACCCCCCAGAACACTCGCCGCCGCACTATACCCCCCAGTAGCCACCGCCGCAATCCCCGCAAACAAGCCCGACAGCGTCTTCGCCAACACCGCATCATTGCCACACTCCGCATTCTCCTTGACGTCCACATATATATCAATGACATCCGTCGGCTGCCAGTTGAGCTGCTCCTGCAGCGCGGTCTGGACCTGGACCTTGATCTGCGAGGGAAACGGCACGGTGTAGATGCACGTATTCGAACCATAGCAAGTTTTCGTCTTCACTTTCTTCACGATCTCCGGCGTGACGACTTCGTATAGATGTTCGGAGATCAGCTTGATGCGCTCGGCGTCGTACTTGGGGTCGCCTTCGCGCTGCCCCTTTTGGATGTCGAAGCGGATCGTGTGCTTCTTCAGGCGAAAGTCGATGGCGTATTCGTAGGCGCCGCCGACGCCATCGCGGTCCGCGAGCTGCAGGTAGAAGAAGGCGTTGCCGACCATGCCTTCGATGCGCTCGTCGAGCTTGCCGCCGTTCTTCCTCTTCGGAAGCCCCTCGATCTCCACGGCGGTGGTCGTTTCGTAGATGTCGAAGACGGTGCGGCGGATCATGCGGCGCTCGCGCGTGCAGTAGTATGGCGCGTGGCACTTGTAGTCCCAGCCGTTGCGGTCCATCTTGAAGCTCCATGGTTCGTCGTAGCACAGCATGCCCTTGCCTCCTAGGTCTGCGACGCCTGTCACGTTGGTGTCTGGGTCGCCTTCGTCGTCGAGGTCCCAGACGCTGAACGTCCGGCCTATAGTTGGGAACTTTGCTGTGATTTTGTCGTCCCCTGTTGCCAGTGTCCAGTCGACGTGGGTGCCCATGGCGTCTACGCGCTGGCTTTTGGGGAACGGTGCTGTGGCGACATCCCCTATGTCGAGACTGTTGTTGTACCTGACATAATCGTAGACGGGGAAGTAAAGGAGGAAGTCCTCTAGAGCGACTTGCTCGTTGGTTCCTTTCTTGAGTTTTTGACATTCAGAGAGGAACACGGCCTCGTTGAGATAGTCCATCTCTCGGTCCTCCTCTCGCGCTAGAAGGCCATCTCTTCCATCGACGACGGCAGAGCTGACCACCTGGGATGCGGCTAGGAGGATTGCGCTTATTGCGAAGCGGCGCATTGCTCTGGGTATCGATGAGGAGTGACCGCAGTAGGACGATGCAAAACCAAGAAAGGGGTATCACTGAAGAATATATACGAAATTCAAAAAGAACAGTGTGAAAAGACTTTATAAGACGAAGCGAAAGGATCAAATGCCGCTTGATGATAATGAAGATGTCAAGCTAAGCGGGAAGGGCATCGTACCGGTATATGAAGTCGCCCTCAGGCATAACGAACTGCCTCACCGACCCTTACCTTCTCTCGTCTCTTGGCCTTCGTGGCTCCGCTGGTCCATCGTCTACAAGACAAGGCCCACATTCGGCGCTAGCTACACCGCGCAATTTCCAGGTTGAGGCTGAAGGTACAGTTGCAGTGCTTGGAGCCGCAAGGCGCCTTTCGATTGGCTGCCTTAATCGTGGCTTCGGTGTGAACCGAAGCAAGCCAAGAAGCGTTAGGGCTTGGATTCGTCCTGTAAGGCCCGTTTTGAGGAAAGACAGGTTGGTTTTGCGGTGTTCTCGTATCGCGAGGCTGGCGGATGTGGGGCTGATGTAACAGTCGGGCTCGTGCCACGCTAGCTGGTAGGGGAGAGAATCTAGATCTCAGCTCTTGGCTTTAGTCCACCACGTTTCTTCACCGCTGGCGTCGCCGAACGTCATCGCTTCGACACGACGATACAAGACAGAACAAAAGTGAGAGAAAGGGGGAGAAATGACGATGCTGCCCGTGGAACCGTTTCTGCAACTTTGGCAGCTTCCTGGCTGGCTGGTTTGCCGAAGAGCCTCGTCCAGGCGCTCATGGGCGAACAATTCCCACGAACAAGACTCTCCAGGGAAACTGCTGCCCGAAAAACCTCGCCAGAGATGAAGATAACCGCCACCTTCAAACGCCGAGCCCTGAGCCGCCTCCACACCGTCTCCAGGCCACACATCCTCGCGTTGAGGCTGAAGCTTGGCGCATAGACTACAAGGGCTGTATTCGGCGACATCCATCATCGTTCTAAAAATGAGCTGAGCTACCTCAAACGGGTATACCATGGCGTAAAACCACAGGAGGGTAAATCTGCTACCTCCCTTCAATCATAAAGGCGCACACCCTTTCCTCTGGCATGCACACTACCTCCACCACCAGCTCTTCTCCTCCAGCCATCACATTTCTCCTCTTAAACTTCTCCTACTTCTTCACCATGGGCAAGCTCAACAAGCACCTCGACAGCGACTATGAGTCCTATGAGAGCGCGCGTCTAGGAACAGAATACGATACGCATCATGCTCCCGCGCCAAAGCCGTCGGAGAAAAGCGTCGCTGTAGACCCGCATACAGACCGTCTCATTTCGCGCATCCGGCTCGGTCTGCGAATCCTGTCTTTCCTTCTCTCCGCTAGCATAGTGTGCGTGCTCGGTCATGGAGTGGGCGTATATCACGCGACGAAAGACAAGTTCGTGACGCCCAAAGCGGAGGGCGTCGCCATGAAGGTGTGGCTCGGGAACATGAAGATGCGGCCGACGTATGTGCTGCTGGGCGTAGCATCAGTAGCGACGACGTTGAGCTTGCTCCTGATCATTGCGAGTTTCTCCAAAGCGGCAAGTATCCCCTCCATTCTGTTACTTCAGCCAGCCAGTTCAACTGCTAACAAACGCCCAGATCCGCCGCCTAACCACCATCGGCAACCTAGCCACGGCCGTCGTCTCCATGATCTGCACCATCCTGTGGTTCGCCGCGGGCGCCTACTACAAAGCCGACGACGCGAACGACCGCATGCATTTCGACTTCGTGTCGTACGTGTGCTTTCACCAGGGCAATGCGATGCTCGGCCGGCAGATCGGGAACATGCATGTGCTGTGCGGCGAGCTGAGGTACGCGTGGTGGGCGGTCGTGGTGATGGGCACGGTGGAGCTCGCGTCGTCGGCGACGGTGGGCTGGGGCATGGTGGCTGCGAGGAAGAAGGGGGCGTATTCGAAGATTTGAGGATGGGGAGATGGCTTGGGGAGGTTTTTGGAGGGGTGTATTATATTTGCATGTGGGTTCGTGGTGGAGGTTTGGAGTTTGTGGCTTTGTTGGCTTGGTGCATCCTGGGGACTTTCGGGGAGCATTGTATTGTACATAGCATTCTTCGGCCCTGTCGATATTTCAGCTGGTACCTTAGCGCGCCGTCGGAAAACTGTTGTCCAGTGTTCTAATGCCAACTGAAGAAGAGAGAAGAGTCCGAATGTGGGTCAGCTTCCTGCACCACCACCAGTAAAATCGCCAACCGTAGAACGCTTCCCACTTCGCAAAAGCCGGATCCAGTCCACCCACAGCTAATATACAATTTTTCCTCTAACGTATTCTGCCCTCTCTTTTCCCTCCCTCCCACACTTCCCGCCCGGTGCGCATTCCGCAACCGCACTTAACGGACATAACCGGGCCCCCTCTCGTCCGCCCAATCAAGCCCGCCCTCGCCTAATAGGCCGCCCTAATGCTCAACCACCCGATTATCTGAACGCGGGATCGGGAAAAATGGTTTGCAGCAGCATTCCGGCGCCGTTCCGGCGCAACTTTCTTCCGAGCCAGAGGCTGTGCTATGCGCTAGGACGAAATGGTCCGGCCGGGGGATATCGCTGGTTATCTCCACGCACTCGTGGTGCCGGACCCGGGTATGGAGGGCGCACGATACGAGAATGGTGGTTTGAGGAGATATGGGAGAATGGAAGGATTGCGACGCTGGGCTGGGCTGTGCTGTGGGAGAGGAGAGGGGGGAGTATAAAGAGAAGGAGGCGGACGCTGGATGGATGGATGGAAGCGTCATTGACTGCACGCCTCTTCTGCATTCTTCTCTACGGTTCCTGTATACACATACATCTCCAATACCCCCGGCCGGATTTAATTTAATCCGCATCTATCATCTCCCTATCGTCCTTTAGCTACCCGCAACAATGCCCGGCCTCTCCTTCGTCTGGAACCAATGGACCAACACCCCGCCCAAGCCCAGCGCCTCGTACGCAGGCAAAACGATCCTCGTAACCGGCGCCAACGTCGGGCTGGGCAAGGAAGCCGCGCGGCACTTCGTAAACCTCGGCGCGTCGACCGTGATCCTGGCCGTGCGCTCGCTGGAGCGCGGCGAAACGGCCAAAGCCGACATCGAGAAGACGACGGGCAAGAAGGACGTGCTCAAGGTGTGGCAGATCGACATGTCGAGCTACCAGTCGTGTCTGGACTTCGCGGCGCGCGTGAGTAAAGAGTTGCCGAGGCTGGATATCGCGGTGCTGAATGCCGGGGTCGTGAGGACCAAGTGGGAGGTCTTTGAGCAGGATGAGAGCACGATTACGGTGAACGTGGTGTCGACGTTCCTGCTGGCGCTCGCGCTGCTGCCGAAGCTGAAAGAGACGGCCGCGCAGTACAACACCAGGCCGACGCTGTGCATCGTGTCCTCCGAGGTGCATGGCTGGGCCAAGTTCCCGGAGAGAGAGGCGCCCGACGGAAAGATCTTTGAGCGGCTGAGCACGAAGCCCGGGACGCTGGATCAGGGGAACAGGTACCAGGTGTCGAAGCTGCTGGAGGTGCTGTGTGTACGGGCGATGGCGGATCGGAAGTCCGCAAGCCAGATACCCGTTACGATCAACTGCGTTAATCCCGGGTTTTGCCATTCGTAAATCCTCCCTCCGTCTCTTTGCAGAAGACGTTGGCTAACCCATCCAAGCGAACTCGGCCGCGAAGCCGGCTTCTCCTTCAAAGTGCTGAAGTTCTTCCTCGCGCGATCCACCGAAGTGGGCAGCCGCACGCTTGTCCACGCCGCGACTCAAGGCGCGGAAACACATGGCCAGTACTTGAGCGACTGCAAGGTTGCGCCGCCGAGCGAATACGTCTTGAGCGCGGAGGGCTACAAGGACCAGAATCGGGTGTGGGAGGAGTTGTGTGCGAAGCTGGAGGCGGTTAAGCCGGGCATTACGCATAATTTGTAAGAGCGTTGGTAGGCAGGCTTCGAGAAATCCCCCTCAACCTATCCCATTTCTAGTACGTTGTTAGTAGGGTCTTCGCCGACTAGCCATGTCCAGTACCCTAGCTCCATAACTCTTTTCTTCCCATCGTCTTCCGTTTCCTCAGCGCTCTGTGCCCCAAGGCCCTTAGCACCACTTCCAATCCCCCATATTATAAGCTCATGAAACAACTACTACTGCACCCGTACTCACACGCGCCGAATATATACGGAGGATCACTTCTCCGCTGCCTACCAGATATGCGCATCTGCCCCAGCCGCGTTTGCGTCCAATGGCGGTGAAGAGCTTCCTCTCACCTTGTATGACGATGAGGGGTGAATAGCTGGTGAATGCGTCATGCTCCGCTTCGGTCGTTTGCTGGCTCATTTTGCACTAGTCATACAAGACGCTCTCACTCTCACACCTTCCACTACCACCCTTCTCTTTCTAGATAGCATATGCTGCAAGCCTGAATTATTGAGTCGGGAAGCACGATGCATCTCTTCAAATTCGTGTCCGTGCCTTTCGTGGTAGCGGGAGCCATGAGTCCTCATGTCCCACCGGCAAGCAGGCACAAAGCTCCAACTGTATGCTCTGTCCGCTCCTCTTACAGTGCTTACAACACTGACCGTCGTCCATAGATCATCAGGGAGCTCGATAGCGGCTTCAAAGTCCATCCTGTCGCCGAGCTGCCCTACTCTGCTCCAAACAACACCCTTTCCCTCGCTACAACCATGACTTCGCCCACACCCAGCGGAAAAGGTCAACCTCCTCCACCACCCCCATACACGCCCTGCAACGCGACCTGCCACTGCGCGACAGGCGGGAAACCCGTCCCGACCGAAGGCCGGTACCTGTGTGGATGGTGCGCCGCCGTGTCCACTGATCCCGCGCACTTCCTCAACGTGACCGACGTCGTGCTCTGCAAGGACAACGGCTGCTGCAATTTCGGCTTCCTGGACGGGCGATGCGAGAAAAGTCTGGAAGAGCAGCCGGTAGATTTGGCGACGTGGTGTCCTTGGCCGGTGAACGAGTTGGATCCGCCCAATAGTACGACGACCCAGAGCTCGACGACAGGCGTGGAGACGAGGACGCCGGTTGTGACGGTTCCGTGGACAACGAACACGAGTCTGACGGAAGAGCCGACCGAGACGCCGGCGTAGGCCGGTGGTTGGTGACGAAATGACGGACGGACCGGAAAGGGAGGTATCCTGGCTTGGAAGGAGGCCGGTGATAGGGCATTGGACCTTGCATGTATGCTTATATCTCATGAGGCAGAGATACTTTCGATGGGGTATTCTGCGTCACGGCAGTAGTGATTGCTTATCGGAGTGATCCTCCGGTCAAAATCTCAAACGGTCGGGGTTGCAAAGCCGAAAAAGACAGTTCTTGAGCGCTCTTATTCATCTCTCTCTGCGTCGCTTGCTTCTTTTTACTACCTCTTCTTTGACCTCGAAGACCTCATGTTCCTGCTCGTCAGCTTCTCGCTTCACCCTCTTTCTCTTCACTGTTTCCGTCTTCTTGACGCCCGCGACCACCAGAGCTCCGTCTAGCTCAGCCTTGACTACGACCTCTTCTACTTTGACCTCTGTCTTGGCGACCACCCTTTCGGAAAATGCCTTGAGGTCTGCAGTAAACAGTACGGAATGCGCCCACCCAGCTTCTTTGCCCCACAGCTTGCGGAAATAGTTGGCGACTGCTATATACGTGGCGGCAGTCAGGCTGCTGTGCTTCCCCTTCCCGAACTTGTAATCGCGTTGGGCGATCTGCCACACATGGGTGTCCACCGGGACTGATTCCGACCAGCCCAGCCCCATCAGGCAAACACAGTCGGCAACTTTTGGACCTACACCGTGCAGTGCAAGAAGCTCTTCATGCGCCCTTCGGTATCCTTCTCGTCCACCTTCTGCAAGCTCTCCAGCGGGTTTGGGCTCTTTCCCGAAGACAGGGCTTTCTGGATTGCAAAGGCTTTCCAGCCACGCTAGCCCTTTCTCGTCGGCCACCATCCGCGCCGTCTTGGCGATATACTTCGCTCTGTATCCGAAGCCTAGCTTTATCAAATGCGCCTCCACCTTCGGATCCGCGAGCGCTTCGGGCTGGGGGAAGTCGTGGTATGCCTCGTCTCCAATGTGACCGATCAGCGGCCCGTAGTGCTTGCAGAGGTTATGCACCATGGCTGATATGCGACTGATGTTGTTGTTGGAGCTGCAGATGAAGCCTATCAGTGCTTCCCAGGGATCTTGCCTAAGTATCCTTACGCCGGTAAACTTGGGCGCTTTCTTCTTGAAGTTGGGATCTGCCAATGCCCATTGTTCGTACAGTTGGCCGAGATTCGGGTCCAGGTTGAAGTAATGTCTTACGACCGCAAGCGTGTCGTCTTCGTCTGAGACTACCGAGGGTGCTGTGGAGGGGGCCACGGAGGGCGGCGGAGTGGGGATGGTAGGGGGAGGGAAGACTGCGCGGTAATGGAGGTGCGTCGCGTCCTGACGGAAAGAGAGTATGCGGCCATGGAGCGCGCAAGACCATTCATCTTCGGCGGACTTTCGCCATCTGCAACGAGGTCAGGAGTCGCTCAGTGAAGCTACAGAGGCGAGGGGAGCTTACCGGAACGATTGACCGCAGCGCAACGTGGTGTTTACGCAGAGCTCCGTAAGCGATATCGGCAGCTTCTGCCATTCCGTTGCCCGGACAGCCATGTCTTGGGCAATTGGGAGTCCTTCCTTGTGAATTCGCCGTGCGATGTGCCGGAAGGGGACCAGGATGGAGGCACGAGTGACAGGGGTCCAACGCCAAGCCCGCCAAGCCGCGCTCGCTTAGGTAAGAAATCTGCAGGAGCGACTTTCTCGCAGCCTCGACCAGGACCACTCTCTGCTCTCACGTCCGCGCTCTGCACAGAGCTCCCGATACTCGACTCCCCTCCGACCAGCCTCGTGTCTCCCCACACGGATCCGGCGGTGCAACTCGCTGTGTCGTATCAGGTAGGTGCAGCTTTCTTTCTCTTCTTCCTACGCAGGCACCTGCCAGTGCCTGCAGCCAGTCGCGACATCCGCGCCAACCTCTCCCACCGCAAAAGCATCGCGCCCGAGGCTCGGACAGGTGCACGGAGGCCAGCACGCCATATCTTTACTTTCTCCAGGCTAATTCGCAGCTGCTCATCGCCAAAGCATCAATTGCACTAGCAGGCAACCTCGCGCCTCTCACGCTCTAGCCGGCGCGACAGCTGCCCAAGATGAACGGTGACGGCTATTCCCGAGGTAGGTCGCTCTTCTCAGTACACGTACTGACTGGTTGCAGTTCCATTAATGTACTAACGAAAGCAGACGGTGGCCGTGCGGGCGGATCAAGGGGATACGTGAGTGCACACAAGCCCAACCGCACGGCATCCAGACTGACCAAACAGTCCTCCAGGGACGACCATCGCGATCGCGACCGTCGCCGCCGCCGCTCGCGCTCCCCGCGCCACAGCTCCCGCCGCGACTACGAGGTGGACACCTACTCCTCGAGCCGAGACTACCGTGAGCGCGAGCGCGAAGACACATACGCCCGCCGTGAGCGACGCGACGATCGGGGCGACCGCGGCGACCGGGCATGGGGCGATTCCTACTCGAGGCGCGACCGCCCGCGACACGAGCGCGACGAGGATCGTGGGCACCGGCGGGAGCGGGGAGAGGGTATGCGCGACTTCAACGACGACCGACGAGGGCGGGGCCGAGAGGGAGTCGGCTTCGGTGGGCGTGACAGGAGGAAGTCAGCTTCTCCTCCCTATAAGAAGCGCGAGCCGACACCCGACCTGGGCAGTTTTGTGTCCATTCTTGACCGTCCGCGCCGCCTGACCCAGTGGGACATTAAGCCGTCTGGCTACGACGGTATCACGGCTGAGCAGGCCAAGCTGTCCGGCATGTTCCCGCTCCCTGGAGCCCCCCGCGCTGCGCCCATGGACCCATCCCGCCTGGCCGCCTTCGTGAGCCCCTCGGCTGGTACCGCTTCCGCCTCTGCTCTGCAACCGGCCAACGCCAAGCAGGCGAAGCGCCTGTTCATGCACAATCTTCCTCTCGACGCCACCTCGGAGGAGATTGTCGAGTTCTGGAATCTGCAACTGAACGGCCTCAATGTTGTGTCTGGCCCAGATCCCTGCTTGACCGCACAGATTGCGAACCACCACGAGTATGCGCTGGTCGAGTTCAAGACGGCCGAGGACGCGACGGTGGCTCTAGCCATGGACGGCATCTCTATGCGTGATAGCGGTGCTGGAGGCCCAGACCGAGAAGGTCTGTCCATTCGACGACCGAAAGATTATATCACCCCGTCTGCTGAGGGCGCCGTGTACACCGGAGAAGAAGTTTCGTCCGACGTCAAGGATAGCCCGAACAAACTGAGCATAGTCAACATCCCGACGTATGTCGAGGAAAGCCAGGTGCGCGAGCTTGTGGAAACGTTCGGAAAGCTAAAAGCATTTGTGCTGGTCAAGGATACCGGCACCGAACAGCATCGCGTAAGTAATCACCCCTCTTTTGAGCTCTCTTGCTAACACGAGTATAACAGGGCATCGCCTTCTGCGAGTACGAAGATTCCGACATCGTCGACGCCGTTATCGAGGGCCTGAACAGCATTCCGCTCGGCGACGGCAACCTCAAAGTCACACGCGCTACAGTCGGCGTGCAACAGCAGATCGGTTTCGATGGCGGCGTGGGAGCTATCTCCATGTTGGCGGGCTCCGGCGCTGCCGACAACCACGAGAAGAGCCGTGTGCTCATGCTCCTGAACATGGTGACACAAGACGAGCTCATCAATGACGATGAATATGACGGTATGTGGTCTTCTCTTACAACTTGAACCGGTCTCTAACCTTGCCCGTAGAAATCAAGCAAGACGTTGAAGAAGAGTGCGCCAAGTACGGCCCCGTTATCGAACTCAAGATCCCTCGTCCCACCGGTGCCCGCTCCAACCTAGGAGTCGGCAAGATATACATCAAGTACCAGGACCCAGAGTCCGCGCAGAAAGCCATCAAGGCTCTTGCTGGCCGGCAATTCTCGAGGAGGACGGTGGTCGTCACCGAGTTCTCCGAGGAGAGCTTTGACGTTGACGCTTGGTAATTGTTGGCTGCACATCTTCCGGAATGCCAGTCTCCTTGGAGCCGGTGGCGCCTAGCGCGTATTGTACCATCTCTTAGTTGCGCGAGCTTACAGCCGGGTGTGGATGTAGCTGAAAAGGGCTTGCGCGGGTGTGCTTCTGTAAACTAATTTGGCATGATTTACAGCGGCGAGGCGGCAAAAATCATCTGCTCTTGAATAGGTGAACTAGCAGCCTTGAAGAATTCAACTCCGATCCGGCTTGCGCATGTTCTGTGCGAAGAAGAGTGGACCGATGCATGCTATCGCTTAGTAGGTGGTAGCTTATCCCACCGCCGACCTCCGCTGAGGAGCCCTGGACAGATCTACACACCTTCCTATCCCCGCTTAGCCCCACTTCAACCCAATGCCATGTTATCAGCAAGTGTGCACGCGAGCACCTGTGGAATAGGGAAGTTCTCCGCGCGTCGATGTCTCCTTGTTAGTAGGTAGGGCTCATTTTACCGCGGCTTTGGGCGCCGGATTGCAGCGTTGGTAGGTACGTAGGTAGGTCGAGCTCGGTTACCGGTACCTGCAGGATGGGATGGGGGGATCGGTGATAAGCAAGCACAGTGCATGGAAGGAGGAGAGAGAAGGATGGATGTTTAAATGCTGGATTGAGTCCCACGTTCCCGGATTTTGGGAGTGTTTTTGCTTTCTGTGGGTGGGCTAGCTGATTGACGTTATCGCTCCGCTCTGTGTTCGCGGTATTGTCTGGCTGGCTGATTGATTGATTGAGCATCTGAGGAAGAAAAGAGATAGAAATAGGATAGGCAAGGCAGGCAAGATGCGCTTCTTTGCGACGGTGATATCGGCGGCGGCGTTGCTGTCACTCGCGCCAGCGCCCACGCACGCGCTGAAGATCCTCATGAACAACGACGATGGGTTTGGGAGCGGGAATCTGCGCGAATTCTACCGCATTCTAAAGGGCATGGGGCATGATGGTTCGTCCCCTCCAATCCCCTTGAAGTCGCCCAGCCCAAGCCCATGCTAACAAAAAAACCGCCCAGTCCTCATCGTCGCGCCCGCAACGCAGCAATCCGCCCAAGGCGGCCGCGCCGACTACACGACCGAAGCCAACCTCACGGCCCCCACGCAGTACAACATCGTGCCTGCCGGCGCGCCCTCCGTCGGCACCGACCCGCACGACGCGAACATATGGTACTACAACGGCACGCCGGCGGCCTGCACCTTCGTCGCGCTGGACTACGTGCTGCCGCGGCACTATCCCGCGTGGAATCAAGCGCCGGACCTGCTCACGTCGGGGCCGAACTTCGGCACGAATCTCGGCCCGTTCGTGTTCACGCTGAGCGGCACGCTGGGCGCGGCGTATGCGGCAGTGGAGCGGTCGATCCCGGCACTCGCGTTCAGCGCGAGCAATCCGAGCATTGCGTTCGCGAACGTGACGAACGGCAGCAATCCCGCGACGTGGGCGGCGGGCGTCAGCGCGCAGATTGTCGACTTGTTTGCTGGCCGGACGGCGGAGGGGGCGCGCGTCCTGCCGCTTGGGTATGGCGTGAATGTTAATATTCCGGAGTTGAATTCGTCTGCGATGCCGGAGGTGGTTGCGAGCCGGCTCACGGGCAATGCGGTTGTCGACATCGCGGCGTACAATGAGACGACGGGGCTGTTCCACTACGAGAGCTTGGAGCCGCCGGCGGCGGGGGTTAATGTGTGTTATAATGGGGACTGTGGGCTGCCGGGGGAGACGGATGTTGTGGCGAGTGGGAAGGTTAGTGTGAGTGTTTTTACGGTGGATTATGATGCGCCGAGCATAGGGTATACGGATATGGTGTTTGAGAAGGTTTTCGGGGAGAGGAATGGTACGGGTGGGGGGTATGGGAGGAGGGATGTTGGAGTGAGGAGGGGCGCGGCGAGAGGGAGGAGGTTGATGACGGGGAGGGATGCTTTGAGGGAGGAGTAGGTGGGGTGGAGGACGTGTTGGGATGACCGCCGTTGATGCGTGTGTGTATAGGGATGGGCGTCCAATGAGGATTTCTGCTTCCGGCATCCATTTCTTATTCGAAAGTTCGATCGCCGTTTGTCACCCGCGCCCGCGCCCTCGGCTGATGGGATTCGTGCGGGCTCTGAGGGCTTCCGGGTCCTACTCGTCGAATCTCCAGGTAGCAACGGAGGAGTCACGACCACGTCCTATCATCCATCAGTAAATCCACAGCGACTTTCGCCGTCGAACGAAGTGAAACGAAAATGCCGCAGTACGTAAGAACGGTCTTCCAGCTGACCACTCGAGAGGGGGGTCAGACAAACGGGAAGTATGCATTGCAAAGAAGCGTGACAAAAACCAGTGTCTGTAGAAGAAACGCACGTGTGCCTATCGCCACAGTAATCAGACGGAGTAATATCCGGCGGTCTGTGTAGGCTCTTCTCAAGTGGCAAAATCGAGAATATATCGCAGTGCCTGCTTTGGCATTTCAAATGCTCGAGCGCAGACCGTTTCCTCGACGGTATCGTATCGGGGATGGCTCCGCGGACATTGGAAAAGGTCAACGATGCCTCGTCGAGGAAGCATTCTTCGGCCCTTCTATGCAAGGATCGATCCTGGGTATACACATCCGTTAGCCCTGTAGGGCTGTGGGCCAGAACGGATAGATTTCGCTGTTGTTTCAGCTACGTTTGTGCAGCAGAAAGGAGTTTCCGTTCATTTGGTCGTGTTCCAACAATTTGGTCCAGACCGAACTCCGGCAGCTATACAAATGTTAGAGTTGATGGGGTTGAGGTCGTAACGGTCGGTTCAATGCCTCGGCCGAGTTGGGCATCGACGCGGGACAGTCGTGCATTGGCATTGACGATGAGGGCACACCAACAGCGAACACCAACTTTTGTAAGGGTAGGCGAACGCCGCGGAGGCCATGTCGAAACTTAGAACCCTCCGTGGACGGAATAGCAGCACGTGACGCCTTGATCGGTCCACACAACTGAAAGCAGAGACATATTGCGCGTATGCATCGTGGCCGTCGTCCTAGATGAATCTTGTGGCGGGCGGCTTCAACACCATCGGTCTCCCCGATTCTGCCACGCGCTATAGCGTCTTGTCGGTTCGGTCCTCAGGAAGCCCAGGACGGCCTGCTTTAACGATCCGGTTCATGAAACAGAGCTCTCGCTGGAAGGTGGATCGACGTCTGCGCTTTCACTTTCGGCGAGGCACCGGTGGGGAGTGAAGACCGTGCTACATATCGTGGTGAAGATCCCGATATAGAATGCCAGACGCGCCGTGAAGAGTCAAAGCGCATCGGCGTCGCTAGATCATGCCCATGTTGCGTGAGCGGATCGTGAAGATCACCAGGGCAGCACGAGGCGTCGGCGAAGTTGCCCAAGGTTCGGTGCAGAGATTGACATAAGCATTGGCCCGTGCGCGCCAAGCTCCGTTTCACATGCCTCTCCTGGCGCACGCGGAAGCATGCTCGTTCAACACCACTGGATCCCCAGCCGTCTGAACCCATGCGGGGCACTCAACGCGTTACAACTAGGGGCGCGCAGACCGTTACGCCGATACCGACACGTGGAGTTCATCTCAATTGAGGGTCGAGAGAGTGCGCTGCTTCTGGCCTTCACGACACGGTCGCCAATTTCCCGCCCATGCAGCAGCGCAATTCTTCCGGCTGGACCAGCAGTTCCGCCCTCGTGTCCTACTCGAATATGGAAGTATCACCGGCTTCTTTGCCGTGGAGCTGCACGCCATCTAACGCCCCACATGTCGGAACGACTCTGTGGCACGCTCGAGCTTTTCGCCCACCCCTTTCATGTTCGCTCGAAGCTAATGGTCGCCGTTCACGTAACAGTCAAGCGAGCATTACAAACCTCAAACTTACCTCGGGCCATCCTGGTAGCATCGTTCGGCCGTGGTGCGGATACGACCTTTCCGCAAATCAAAAATCGATATGTTCTCGGCCCGCTCTTTTTCGATCCTTGTGCGGGGACGATGTGCGCGTTCCCGGACGTGCAATTCTCATGCCGCCTTGTTCCCCTGGCTGGCATCAGCGCTAAGTTTCATATGAAAACCACGTCTATCGCGGTCAAAGCAAGCGGGTGGCTTGTTAATTGACATTTGGTACGGACCTTAGCCGACCGGCATATCCAACCTATGAGTCTTGCGACCTCCCATACTGCTCCTTTTCTGCTTTGCATCACCACTTCGTCCGTCTCTTTCGAGGCTTGCGCTTGCTTGACGGCGCGTATGGACTGATGACAGCATGAAGACCCTGATCACCCTTTCGTTCCTCTTTCTGGCCTTTACTCCGTTCGGCTGCGCCCAGGAGCCTGGATTGACTTCGGCCATTGCGCAACTCCCGTCGTGCGCGGTAAGCATCCCAGGACTGCGGTTACCGGAGATAGACTGACAAGATCCCCCAGCTATCATGTCTTACTACCGCGCTCGTAGAATCGCCATGTCAACTCACAAACACAACATGCATATGCACCAATGCTCAATTGCAGAGCAGTGTCGAGGGCTGTGTGCTACAGTCGTGTACAATGAAGCAGGCTCTGAGTATGTAGCATTATGAGTCAAACTACTCTATCGCGGACTGATGCTAACTTTGGCAAGCTACGAAGAATGTCACGCAAACCGCTTGCGGTGCGCCCGTCCGCAGTAAGGTGCAGTCATTGCGCGTGGTAAACATTACCCTAGGGGTAATCACCGCGGCATGTGTTATCCTACGCATCACCTACAAGGCAGTCTTTACTGCTGGAGAGCTCGGATGGGACGATTACTTCGTAATTGCAACATTGCTCGTGGGGACGCCTAGCACGATTATGACAGACCGCGGCACGACAGCGAATGGTCTCGGCAAGGACATCTGGACGGTGCCGTTCACCCAGATCACCAACTTTCTCCGATGGTTCTACATCATGGAGATCTTCTACTTCCTGGAACTCACCGTCTTGAAACTCTCGCTCCTCTGCTTCTTCCTGCGCATTTTCCCCGCGCGGCTCGTAAAGCGGCTCATCTGGGCAACTATTATATTCGACGTGGTCTACGGGATTGCCTTCATGTTCGCCGCCGCCTTCCAATGCAGACCTATCAGCTATTATTGGGACAGATGGGACGGCGAGCACTCCGGGAAATGCCTCAATATAAACGCTATAGCGTGGGCTAACGCGGCGATAAGCATTGCGCTGGACGTATGGATGCTTGCCCTGCCGCTCTGGCAGGTCCTGTACCTCAAACTGGGTTGGAAAAAGAAGGTTGGGGTTATCATGATGTTCTTCGTCGGCACTTTGTACGTTCTTATTATGCGCGAGTCTTGACAACAGTACTGACTTCCCCACAGCGTCACCGTGGTCTCGATCCTCCGCCTCCAGTCCCTCGTTCACTTCGCGACCTCCACAAACCCGACATGGGACCAAGTCGACGTCAGCAACTGGAGCACAATTGAGATTAATGTGGGCTTAATATGCGCCTGCATGCCCTCTATCCGCGTCATCCTTGTTCGTCTCTTCCCCAAGGCCCTCGGCTCCTCTAGATACGCTTCGAACCAATACTACTCCAAATACGGCCGGAGCAATCCGGGCCTCGGTAAGAGCGGGAACAATTCAAATGTACTTGGGAGTCGACTGGGCAGGGACCAGAACGCGACCGGGCTCAATAAGAATGGGATAACGTATACGAAGACGTTTGAGGTGCAGCATGGGGATAATGATGAGGAGCAGCTCGTTCAGATGGACGACCTGAGTGGGAAGGGGAAGCCGCGGAGTAGTAACTCGAGTGAAGTGAGTGTGGCTATCTCTCCTTTACCTACTTCTCCGGCTGCTGCACCGAGAACATGAGTAATGAAATTATTTCATTCTGTTAAACATGTGCCCGAACCAATCCCGCGAAGAGGACTGTAAGTTCCTGTGTTCTCTCACCTCAGGCTGCTCTAGTCGCTCTTCTTATGCTCATGCTTGCCTATGATGTCAGCGGACCTTTTTGCTGAATCGAGCCTTGGAAAAGGCCGAGGGGCCGACCGGGAAGGACTGTATCACGTGACTACGCATGTCGAGGCAGGTGCTAACCGAATTTAGGATGGCGCGGCTTGTACTGTGCCTCACCTGCATGCTTTCCAAGGTTGCCTTCTACCTGAATGTATACAAAACACTTCTCCCCACCATACAAATCCACTACAGGCACTATGTCAACGACCCCACCCACCCGTCCAGTCGAAGCATCCCAAGGCGAGAGGGGCTTGCATATAGCGTTGCTCAACACCGTTGATGAGGCGACACATTCTCATGACTCTCGCACGGATTCAGGAAACCGGGACACTCGCAACGGCGCCGCGGAGGTGTCCGTTGCAGGTTTATCATTGAGCGACAGTACCGGCGTCCTGACTCCAAAAGAGCAAAACGAAGTCATTGATCCCCACGGTGATCTGCTCTTCACCTTTACATCTGGAATCGACGAGCATACATGGCAGGTGAATTCTGCTTGCATCCGCCTAGCGAGCTCAGTCTGGGCCCAGCAACTGCACGCGCTATCTCCTGCCAAAAACAAAGAACTACAAGAGCTCCACATCGTCTCTCCGGACGTCTCTAGCCGCGTTATTGGATGGGCACTTCACGCCGCACACTGCCGGCATTCGGAGCTCCCACTATGCATCGCATTCTCCCAGCTCGTGCAAGTCGCCGACGCCTGCGAGCGCTACGCTCTCTACGAGGTTCTGCAACCCTATTTCAAGAAATGGGCCGATCGCTGGTTGCCGCACCTCGGGAAACCAGGCTATGAACTCTGGCTCCTTGTTGCTTACAACCTCGGATACGTCGATATCTTCGAGCATCTCACGCTGGAAATGGCACTGCAGATCTACGTCTCCGACGGCGAATACTTCATTGGCGGCTTTAAGCTCCGGGGCTCGAAACTCGAAGGCCGCGTGCTGGGTACGTTGCTCCTGCGACGACGGCATTTTATAGGGCTAACGTATGTTCCCAGATAACCTGCTTCGTGTACGGAACGAGTACTTGGAGTGCTGCGTCTCCCTGTTCAACCAATTCATCGATTCCTATTTGCGCGACCAGCTCGCCTGCGACTCTCCAACACACGCGAGTGAATGCACGGCTTTAGCGCTGCGCTCCCTGCTCAAAGAGCTCAACGCGCTCGATATCTGGCCCAAGCGAACGCAAGCCGAGGAGATCTGCAGAAGCGTGAACGACTTGCGCTCAACACTGGTCCAGAAATTGCAATACGGCTATCGAGGACACAATGCGTTCCACGAGTGCACAGGCCCATGGATTCTGGAGGACCTGTACCTCCCCTGCACATACGAAGGCATAGCTGTGATCAAAGGGAACAGCGAACTCTATTCGCAGCTGCACAAACGCCACGCTGACGACGAGGAGGAGCCCTTGGTCTGGGGCTACGGTGCATGCGCACGCTTGGGATTTGTGGAGCGCGACTTCCTGGCTTACGAAGACGCCGAAGATGATTTGGGGCAAGACGTAGACGGGGATTACGAGTGGGAGGACGAGAGCAGTGAGCCAGGAGAAGAGTATCTGGTCCATCGCGAGTTTATCGCGGACGATGAACCGGTCTATGAGTGTTCCTCCGACCTAGAGACTTCAGAGACTCCAAGGGACACTCCGCAGCCCTTCAGCTTCCAAACCTCTCCATTACGACACCAAGGATCTCCCCTACGGCGATGTAGCATCGGGTCAGGTTTCGATCGCGCTCACTGCAGCACAACAAGTAGCTTGGTGGGTGGGACAGAGTCCGAGCAAAAGAATTAGGCATGCGGCGACATGCAGGCGGGGAAAAGAGGGCTTGAACAGGCCCGAATAGATCATTCACCTCGAGTAGCACTTATACTAGCTTAGTAGTCTGAACTGGCTATGGAAACATGCTTAGAAATGCTGCCTGTTTTATCCTACTTTTGTCGGCTGAAAGACGGGCTATACTATGTATGTATGTATGTATAGCGTTTAATAAGCTCGCCTGCTTCTTATTTCTGTGCTCTCGGTGTCTTCCTGAAGGGAAAGCTATCATCTTCGAACCCGCTTCGTCCGTGCACTTGTGATCTCCCTTATCCGCTCCTTCTAGCTCTATGCAGAGCTATTACGATGTGAATGCACCGGCGCGCCTCATCATGAAAAGCTCACAGCGCTCGAGCATAAACGGTGCACCCCCCAGAAATTTATTTCCCCTAGCAGCCTAGACAGTAAAGTGAAACTGAGGAGAAAATGAACCTCCCAGTGCATAATTTCCAAGCCAACATCAAAGCCGCAGAAGCATGGATCTAAGTGAGGCTACTCAGCTTCAGCTTCTCCAACTCCAACACCGACGCCATTGAACACAACCTCAACAACCCCATCCATCCGCTCTTCGCTCTTATCTGATAGAGCAGCGAAGATAAAACGCTGTACAAGAAGATGAGGCCAGCGCTGCAGCTCGCTTCGCAATGGTTCACTGACGACCACATGCATGGGAGATTGGTTCTAGCACGACACCGTCTGCGAGCAGTATGGCAAATAGAATAGCACAACAGAGCAACCCAGTCGGAAAAAATTCAGCAACCAGCGTAAGAAAACACAGATATCAAGAACCATATGATCTATTGGCCTCCCTTACAGGCTTCCCTCTACTCGAAAAACGTGCTAAACCTATACTTCGACTCCCCATCAAACTCCGCGAGATCCCTCAGCGCCTGCTCCCCCTCCCGAACAATCGTCCGCCTAATCTCCTCATCTCGAGGCTTGAACAACACCCTGAAGGGCCGCGGCCTCCAGTTCAAACCATCCCTACCGAGATACGTCAGCGCATACTATACTAGCCAGCATGAGGCGAAGGCAACAGCAACATACGTATAGTCAAATATATCCACGGGAATCTCCTCTCCCGTCGCCTTATCCACCGCCGGCCCAACCCTAAACCCCCACACCAACCGCGCAACACTCAAATACGTGCCCTGCTCCGCCAGATACTGGCCCGCGCACGACCTTCGTCCCCAGCCAAACGTCATATACCCCTTCTCGCCGGGGAACGGGCGTGCGTCGTCGGTATCGAAGTAGCGACGCGGATTGAATCGATCCGGGTCTGGGAAGTCGCGCTCGTTGTGGTGGATCGCCCAGACGTTTCCCTGCGTCCAGCACCCCTTGGGGATGAGGTACCCGTTCCAGTAGTCGTCTGCAACGGGCGCATGGGGCATGCCGCCGATGATGGCGACGGAGCGCCAGCGGAAGACTTCTTTGACCAGGGCGCGCATGTAGGGGAGGTCGTCGTCGAAGGCGGGGCTGCGCGATTTGCCGACGACGCGGTCGAGTTCTTGCCAGGCGGGACGGAGGGCGTCTGGGAAGGCGCGCATGGCGAGGACGGCGGTGATGAGGGTGCTGCTCGAGGTGTCTGAGCCGGCGCCGAGCAGGTTTGCAGAGAGGGCTGATATTTCGAGCGGCTGGACGTTGTACTTTGGCGTTTCTTGGAACAGGAACTTGGAGTAGTTGGCGCGGTCGGACGCGTTGGCTTCGGCGGCGAGCGAGTAGAAGAAGTCGTGGTTGGTGTGCTTTGACTTCCTGGTGGAGCCCAGGCCGTGCTTCCACGGGGCCATCCAGTTGGGGAACTTCGCTAGCCAGGGAAAGGTCTCCATAAGCATGGGGAAGGTCTTGCCTGGGACGTTTAGTGAAGCAGCACGGTGCATTAGTGCGATCACTTCGGTGATGATGGGGTCCTTGTTGCTTGCGACTCTACGCCCGAAGCCAATGATCGAAACGACAGATGTGGCGTACCGCTCGAAGTGTTCAACATATTCTTCGGGCGTCGTGAGCAGGTCGTATGCCACGACCTTGCTTTCGTCGTTCTGGAAATTCCTGTAGCGTATGACCTGCAACAGCTGAGTGCCTTCGCTCGCTTTAACCTTAAGGGAGGTATACCTGCTGCACTCCAATACCCTGATGGGTAAGCTTCCGTTGGATTCTGAAGCGGTCTCTCTGCGCGGGAGTAATGGTGTACATGTTCAGCAAGTTCGATTGGCCGGCTCCGAGTTCAGCAAACACCAGCATGCGCGGCCTCGAGCAATAGACGCCTGCGCGTTTGACAAGAAGTTCGTTCGCAGCCCAGGCGTCGTTGATCCAGACAGTTGGGTTCCTCATCGCGGTCAGAGACAAATAACCGAAACCCAGGACACTGGGAACGGTGCTTGCTTACCTCCCAATCCAGAAGGTGATGACAGGAGACTTGTACTCTTTCGATAATCGTTCGAAATGATACCATGGCTTCACGTCTGGGAGAGAAAAGGTATTGCCAACGATGGGCCACGGGCAAGGTCCTGGAGGCTGCTATTCGTCAGTAGTGATAAGCGCAGATACCGTTACGTGGGTGAGTTCGACCATTCTCCATCTCATATATAACATCCAAGCATAGTCCAGCAGGAGAGGCAGGAAAGCCACCAAGACGACGTGGTGGATACGGAACCTGAAGTCATCAAGTCTAGGGTGTCTAAGCGACCACTCGGTCGCCGTATCGTTCATAGCTGCTAAAATTGGTGAAAACAAGAAGGGTAGCGTCCTCCAAGTGTACCATGGGGATTGAATAAGATATTCGTCCGAACACAACTCAGGTCCGCTTCCCCACATTACGCCTTGTGGGGAAGACTTGCAGGCGTGAGGGGAAGCGGCTATACCGGGAACGAGACGGTTCGCTACCCGCCTGTCGGTACATTCACGTCAAACCAGCGCCGATGGGCTATCAGATCTTAAATGCGCGAGTCTTAGCTTAGTTACAGACCTGAAAGTAAAGGGTGAATACGCGTTGCCGCAAGCCCTTTTCTTCCATCCGGTTTAGCAACCAGCATTTCAGGGCGAGCTGCGTCCTTAATTGGCTGGAACATTGTCCAAGCACCAATGCAAGAGGATAGTCAGAAAGCGTTGGGAATGAAGAGGAAGGAATAATGAGATTGGAAGAATTGAAGAAGACGAGGTTGGAATACAAGTAATGATAACCTGAAAATTCATTGACTCTTCAGCGGCATTTATGAGGATTATAGTCGACCAGAGGAAGCATGAGATCTCAAGCTCCCTCCTTAAAGGCGAGCTCTCCGATAAACTTGCGCCCGGCACTGGTTCCTTGAGTCCACTCTTCAGGGGTGAAGAGTTGAAATATGCCTACGAAAGTCATCAGTTTCAAGATCAAGAGGATGACCAAGCAATTCGGTTTATAATAAAACAGGAAGGTGAGCTTACCAACTTTCTTCAACACGGGCAAGCTAGCAGCCATTCTCGCTTCCATCTCATTCATCTTTCCTTCGTCCGGGTTTGAGCCACTGACGAGCTCGTCGTAGGCCCGAATGTTGATGAGCAAAGCGGCGACGGTGCCAGTTTGAACTTTCTGTCCGTCTGGAAGAATGACGACGGGCATGGCGGTTCCGATTGTGGCGCTGTTGATGGCAGCAAGGTTGTCGTCGGGTTGCTCTGTGTGGTACATGGTGGACGGGGGCTTAAGAATCTGGATAGTAGTAGCTGTAGACTTCAGTAGATGAGGACCAGGATGAAGACACTCCGTCAGAGGTCCTCGCGGTTGAATTTATATCATCAGCGGAACACCCTCAAATGCATGAGTAAGTGGGATTGTACGCGTGTTGATCAGCTAGGAATGTATCTCAGGGCAGCCTCGGAATACCGAGAGCGAGTTGAAGGGCGCATTCGGCGCAAAGACGCCTTTCGCGTGTCTGCAAAAGCCGAGCCGGTCAGCCTGTATCACGGATTGACCATTCACATGCCAAGCCCATGCATACACAGCCCCAATATCGGTACGCCACGATAGGCGAGGTCGATGAAGATATAATGGCATTCAAACAACGTGAAGTGTAGATGGGTTAGATCTGTGGAGGACGTAGCATCCCTTCTCCATGCCGAGATGACTGAAGCTCTGACGTCACATGATAGCGTCGGAAGGGATACCGCAACCGGCGTAGGCTGGCGATCCGCTCCAACTAGCATCAACATGCGACGAGCCATATATTGCATTCGTAATCGTTCCTGAGATGCGTACGATACTTATAACACACTCAGTCTTCATGAGTCCCTTGCGCTGGAGGTCCCTGCCGCCATGTCCGCTGTCGAGGGCCTGGAATGGGCCTCTAATCGCATAAACGGTGTCAAACGTTCGTCGCTCGGTTGCAACTTCGTCATGCATCATCCCACGGGCTAATTGGGCAAGACAGACCGGAGAAACTCGACTATCCTGAATCCGCGATCTTATCTTACCGATGAGCTGTGGAGACAGGCGCCTGTTCTCACCGGCAGCACCAAGTTCGAGCCGCTAGAGGATGCAAGGAATATACTCGTTACCGGGGGCGCGGGCTTCATGTAGGGCCATCGCGCACTGCGCAACCTCGTGAAAGCCGCGAGGAATGTACGGCTGACAGCCTGACAGAGCCTGTTGGTTCGTCCGCCATTTGACGCTCAATTACCCTGACCACTACAACGTCATTTCGTTCGACAAGCTTGACTATTGCGCGACCCTGAACAACACGCGAATCCTCGACGGCCGCCCAAACTTTACATTCGAGCAGGGAGACATAACATCGCCCGTAGAGGTGAAGAGGGTGCTCCGAAAGCACAAGATCGACACGATCTTCCACTTCGCCGCGCAATCGCACGTCGACCTCAGCTTTGGCAACTCGTACCAATTCACGAACACGAACGTATACGGAACACATGTGTTGCTAGAGAGAGCAAGAGAGCATGGAGTTGCACGATTCATCCACATTTCGACGGACGAGGTATACGGGGATGTGCCAATTGGCGCGGCGGACCTCAGCGAGACAAGCCTACTTGCGCCGACGAATCCGTACTCGGCGAGCAAGGCTGCGGCGGAGATGATGGTTAGCGCATATCGGAAGAGCTTCAAGCTGCCGCTCATAACAGTGCGGAGCAACAACGTCTACGGGCCGCATCAATTCCCAGAGAGTACGTGGACACTATTGCATGCGATGCCCGCATTCTAACGTCGCGCAGAGATCATACCCAAGTTCATCATGCTTCTGCAGCGCGAGAGCAAATTGCTCGTTCACGGAGACGGCTCGCCGACACGAAGATATCTATACGCCGGGGATATAGTCGATGCGCTAGACACCATCTTCCACAAAGGAGTGATTGGCCAAATCTACAACATCGCATCTAAAGACGAGATCTCCAATACCAAAATCTGCCAAAAGCTCTTGAACATCTTCGGCCTACCACACGGGTCGCCGGAAGAGCTCGAGAGGTGGATACAGCACACAGAAGACCGGCCGTTCAACGACCACCGATACGCCACGGATGGCTCGAAACTCGCCGCCCTGGGGTGGGAGCCGAAAACAAGCTTCGACGATGGGCTGCGCATGACGGTCGACTGGTATAGAAGGTTCGGCGAGGTGTGGTGGGGCGACATCAGCCGCGTGCTGACTTCGTTCCCTGTCGTGGAAGGTACTGAGATATGGACAAAGGAGGAGCATGAGGCATTGCCGTCGGACGAAGAGGCCACGTTTGAGGAGAATGGGGTGCCAAATCGCGTAGGCAACGGTTCGATTTGGACGAAGAAGGCGCTGGACCATTTGCAGACCTCTATGGGGACAGCTTGGTCGGACCATTGAGTGGCGTCGTAGGTAGAGTCATTTTGGTTTGGCGTGGTTTTGCACATGGCATAGAACTCTAAGATACCCAAAGAAGCAATTCTAGCATACAATTTCTCGTTCATCCCTCGTTCTCAAGTGCGTTCCACCACTAACTTTTGGTGGGTTTCGTTCATCAGTTTGGGAGACCGCTAGCGCCGGCAGCGTATGCAGGGACTCCAGGGCTCCTGGGCTCCTCAGCTGAACCACGACAGACAGCCCTCAGGGTCTGCGATCGAAGTCGCTCCTATTTCTTGTGACGGTTTCTTTGGCGCAATTGAAGTAATTCCCAAACCTTTCACGAACTCGAAACATGGTTGTGAATAGCGCGATATTTTAAGAACACCGCCAAGACGCACCGCCACACGCGCCACCTCAGCTTCAGTAGCCCTTTCTCAGACGTTCAGCGCTTCGTCCTCGAACACTCTTCTACTTCACCCGCCTTATACCTCCACATCCCCAGGACAATTGAATTCTCTACATTTCGTCCGCCTCACTTTACCGCACTCGCCCAGACTACAACCGCGAATCACAGGTCCAACAACAAAGCCCCATAACTCCGCTTCAGCTGGTCGACCAGACTCCGAGTCGCTAGCCGCACAACCGTCACCATGGGCTTTTTGAAGAAGAAAGGCGGCGACGACGTCGACGATGCCAACAGGTCCGCTCTGTTTTCGCGCAAGGCGAAGGCCTCGCCTGCGAACTCAGCCAACCCATACGCTGCCCCACCGGCGAACGATCCGTACGCGCAGCAGCCGCCGCCGTACTCGGGCGGAAACGACTCGTTCCGCCAAGAGAAGTCCCCGGCGGTGACTGGCCCTGGACAACGATTTGGGGGAGGCTACAGCTCTCAAGGCGGTTCCTTTGGCGGTCGCGGTGGCGCCGGGTATGGCGCAGACCGTTTTGGCGGAGCTGGATTGCCCTCGGCCCCCAACAGGAGGCCGGGCGGTTATGGAGGTGCGCTGTTTGCGAGCATGTTGCCTTGAAAGAAGACTGACTCAACTGCTACAGGTCTCGGGCCCTCGGATCCAAATGACGATGCCGGCCGCAATGAGTTGTTCGGGAATGCGCCATCCAGGACACAGCAGCGCCCCCAACAGGGAGGATATGGCCAACAAGGAGGATACGGCCAACAAAGTGGAGCGTCGGGAGTCTCGGGAGTCTCGGGGGTCTCGGGAGAGTCCGGTGGCTACGGCGGCGGTTACGGCAGTGGGCCTGCCTACGCAGATCGAGAGTTGACGGCCGAAGAACAGTAAGTCGGTTCGAGATATACACCCATGAGTGCTCTCGGTTATAGCGCAAAATGCGTTGCATGACAGTTGGGTGGTGTTTTAAACATTGCTTAAGTATCATGACAAACAGCTTCGTCGAGCGCTGATCGGCCTTTACATATTTCCCCGCTGTATCAGACTCAAGAACTTGCTAACCATACCATCTACAGAGAAGAAGAGGATATTAGCGCGACAAAGAACGAGATCAAGTTTATCAAACAGCAGGATGTTTCTTCTACGCGCAACGCTTTGCGTCTTGCGCAGCAGGCAGAAGGTACAGAGGAGCTCTCCACTATTCCTTTTCTAGTGACCCTTACTCTTGTGAATCTCCGCTAACATTATCTTTCACTTACAGAGACTGGTCGCGATACCCTCGGTCGACTCGGCGCTCAGGGAGAGCGCATCCACAATACGGAGCGGTAAGTTCTCGTTCGGCATCGTTCTGACACGCTTGCTTACATGAACAGTAATTTGGACCTCGCGAGCTCGCAGAATAGAATCGCGGAAGAGAAAGCCAGGGAATTGAAGACGCTGAACCGCTCCATGTTCGCTGTTCACGTATCTAACCCCTGTGAGTTATATGCCGCACTTGTCGGACTGTCCTTTGCTGATATTTGCCTCTAGTTACGACCGGATCCCGCCGTGAGGATCGGGTAAGCCAATCCCGTTGGCAGAGTTACCGAAAGCTTGCTAACTATTTCTTAAGGACAGGAAGATCATGGAAAATCACCGTTCGGAGAGAGACGCGAGAGACGCTTCCAGGAAGGCTGCCTGGGAGACGTCTGCTCGGCAAGACGGCTTCAAGCGTGGAATCCAAAGCACCGGCGGGGCCGCTGGCCGTTCTACTCTTGCTGATAGGGCCAAATACCAATTCGAAGCGGACTCTGAGGACGACGATATGGAAAATGGTGAGTTCGATCATCCCGAACCAGCTGTTTCGTGCAATACGATCACGTGATACGCTGCTCGTTCGGCCAACAATGTAAACACATCTGCTAACATATACCTCAGAGATCGACTCCAATCTCGATGCCCTTCATGGCGCCGCAAAGCGACTCAACCAAGTAAGTAAACACGCGCCGATTGGGATATGTACAGTGGCTAACCTGTTACTAGTTGGGCCGTGCGATGGGCGACGAAGTCGACACCCAGAACAAGCACATCGACCGCATCATCGGGAAGACAGTAAGCCGACCACATGGTGCTCATGCTGAAAACCTGCTAATGATACTGCTACTCTAGGACAAGGTCGACGATCAAATAGCCATGAACCGCGCAAGACTGGATCGCATCCACTAGAGCCTCGACGCAAATGGGTGATGCTCTGGTTTCCCTTGTTGGTCATCATGCCAAGGAGTTTTGTATAGCTGGTTGACAGACGAGCCCGGTGGAGCTTCGTCTAGAGATGTGTGCATGGGGCGACACGGCATGAGCGGGCGTTCGGATATCTTTCTAAGAGTTGATGGTCTGCTTTCACATAGAAATATGAAAACACCAAAAAAGAAGGTGTGTGCATTCGTATCCTGAATCCCTCCAAGGGCTCATGCAATGACTCCTGCCCTTTTACATTGGGTGCTGAGGGCCTTCATGGCATAGAAGGTTACGTGGTTTCTATCTCCTGGGCCTCGCTCCGTCCTTACACTCCTTACACTTTCACTTCGACTTTCTAACTTGGTTCTGCCGTCATATCGATGAAAAGTCTCCTGCAATTTGAAAACTCCACAATCTCAAAGCTTCCTTTCTTCTCTGCAATCTACCTCGTCTCATAGCTTTGCGCTCGATATCGTCTATAAACACGTCCCTATACACATCCTGCACAGCTTCCCTGACACACAGCCATCACCCACCCCAGCATGAACGTCACCACCGCCAGCATGCCAGGTGGCCTCAACCTCGCCGCCCTCTAGCGCTCTACGAACGTGGCTCATCGCCCGCTAGAGACTGTACTACTACCATGTCGTTGAAACTCGCTGCGTTTCGCCTAATTCTGGGCTTTGTTGCTTTTTTCTACGCTTTCTTACTTCTCGTTGAATACGAACTATGGAACTCGTGTCTCCGCTGGTTGCATTGCTTGAATCGTCAGGATGCTATGCACAACCCTCTGGGTACACTTGATTCATATGCTCCCTTTCGCCGAAGATAGAGATGAAGCACTTGGACATTCTCTAGGACGGCGGTGCAACTTGGATGTGTATGCAGAGGGATGGAAGGCGGCTTGTTTAATCACGTCGATGTGGTGCTTTCCAGTCCAAGAACGCTATAAGTGCTAAACCTGACAGATAGTGGAGGCATAGTATGCGTTCGAATATGTGAGCGTGGTGGAGCTGTTCAGTGTTCAATAGCTCGAGTAGAGTTGAAGTTGTGGTAGGGCTGCCGGCTTACCCGATTTCGGTTGGTTCCCCAGCCACGCGGCCCGAGGCCAAGCTGCGGGGAGCTCTCCACCTGCAAGGGACGGCTGCATCACCGCCCAGCTCCTGCACGAACTGACCTCCTCACACCACCGCATTCTCCTTCATCATGGGTGGCGACGGCAATCGCATCATGCCTGTCTCTACCGACTATCCGAAGCTCGCAGCCGGACCTGTGGGCAAGCAGATCCATCGCATCTACCAGGACCGCCTCCGCCAGTTCCTCGATGGCGGCCAGTACCGCGAGCAGGGCTTGTTGCCGTACGTCTCTCTTCTGCCGCTATCCGGCTCCTCAGGTGTCCTAGGAACATTATCTGTGGTCGTTGGAGCTCCATTGTATGCTAATGCCCCACAGCAAGCTTCACGAAGCCAAAGCGTCAGGCTCCGACTGGATCAAGCTCTCCGTCTACTCCCCGCCGGACCTCTCGCGCCCCACGTTCAAAGATGCGACCTCCCATAGCTTCAAACCCACGCACGTTGGCGAATCGTTCGGTCCCAGCTGGTCGACGCATTGGTTCAAGGTCCGGCTGACGGTTCCCAAGGGCATGCGGGACAAGGAGCGGCTGGAGTTCGTCTGGGATGCGAACTGCGAGGGCTGCATCTGGACTGAGAAAGGAGATGTCGTCCACGGATTGACGGGCGGCGGCGAGCGGACGGAATGGATACTCCCGAAGGAATTTAGGGACGGGAAGGAGCATACCTTCTACGTCGAGATGGCGTGCAACGGCATGTTTGGGAACGCGCCGGGCGGCGACTCGATCCAGCCGCCGAACCCGAACCGATACTTCCAATTACATACTGCAGATATTGTGGCCGTTAACCTGGAGGCTAGGGCGCTCTACTTCGACTTCTGGGAGATCGGAGACGCCGCTCGCGAATTCCCAGCTGATTCGTGGGAAGAGCATGAAGCGCTGCAGGTCGCGACCCGCATCATGGACACTTTCATCGCGGGCGGTGGAAGCAACAAGAGCATCGCTGAATGCCGCAAAATTGCGCGCGAATACCTTGGAGACGTGGACACACACAAGGTGTATGAGAGCGACAAGGAGCCCATCGTGTTCGGGGTCGGATACTGCCACATCGACACGTGCTGGCTGTGGCCCTTCGCCGAGACGAAACGAAAGGTCGCGCGCTCATGGTCGAGTCAGTGCGAGCTGATCGAGCGGTATCCCGAGCTTCGCTTCGTCTGTACTCAGGCTCAGCAGTACAAATGGCTGGAGGAGCTGTATCCTTCGACATTTGACCGCGTTAAGAAGAAGGTCAAGGAGGGGTCGTTTCAGCCCATTGGCGGGAGCTGGGTGGAGCATGACACCAATCTGCCGAGTGGAGAGTCTTTGATCAGGCAGTTTCTCTACGGCCAGCGGTACTTTGAGAGCCGCTTCGGAGAGCGCTGTCGGACCTTCTGGCTCCCGGACACCTTTGGATACTCTACGCAGCTCCCCCAGATCTGCCGACTCGCCGGCATGACGAGATTCTTGACGCAGAAGCTCAGCTGGAACAATATCAACAACTTCCCACACACCACCTTCAACTGGGTGGCCCTCGATAATAGCCAGGTCATCTGCCATATGCCGCCATCCGAGACGTACACGGCTGAAGCAAACTTCGGCGACGTAAAGAGGAGCGTCACGCAGCACAAGTCTTTGGATCAGGACAAGACTTCGCTGCTGGTGTTTGGCAAAGGAGACGGTGGGGGTGGCCCAACTTACCAGCAGCTCGAAAAGCTTAGGCGATGCCGTGGCATAAGCGACAAAACTGGCCTTCTGCCTCGCATCAAGCTTGGCGACTCAGCAGACGACTTTTTCGACAGACTGGAGAAGAAGGTCGAGAAAGGCACCGAGCTCGTCACCTGGTATGGCGAGCTCTACTTCGAGCTGCATCGCGGAACATACACTACTCAAGCGAACAACAAGCGCAACAACCGTAAAGCTGAGATCATGCTGCGAGACATTGAATACCTCGCGACTCTGGCGACCATTAAGAATGAGTTTGGGAAGAAGAGCTCGTACAAATACCCGAAGAAGGATATCGACGACATGTGGGAGAACGTCCTACTTTGCCAGTTCCATGACTGCTTGCCAGGCAGCTCGATCGAGATGTGCTATGATGATTCGGATGAAGTAAGTCTCTGTATAAAAACACACATATATTGCTGCTAACCGCTATCAGATCTATGAAAAGGTCTTCACGACGGGTGAAAAGCTGCTGTCTGATGCTCTGTCTGAGCTAGGCTTTGACAACGACATCAAGGCCGACAGCACGCTCGTAGCTTTGAACACGCTTCCATGGCAGCGCACCGAGCTCGTTAAGCTTCCATCAATTGCCAGCCTTCCATCCTACGGCCTCGCTCATGGCGATGGATTAAGCACCATGGAGATCCGCCCTCTCGCTTCACCCTACTCTGCCACTATTGCTTCTATCAAAGAAACCCGCCCCAACGTCTTCGAGCTACGCAACGCTCAATACATCGTCGAGGTCTCAAACGGTGTCATCTCTTCCCTCTACGACATCTCCGCAGACCGCGAGCTCATCCCCAAGGGCGCCAAGGCTGCCCAGCTGGTCCTCTTCGACGACAAGCCGCTCTACTGGCAAGCCTGGGACGTCGAGGTTTACCACCTCCGCTCAAGGGAAGAGCTCCAACCTTCCAAAGTCGTCATCTCAGAAGACAGCCCGCACCGCGTCTCCCTTGACATCGAAACCAAGATTTCAGATAAGTCCTGGATCAAAACCACCATCTCGCTGCCCGCCGTCGTCGGCGGCGCACCCTCCTGCATCGAAATCGACGCCGAAATCGAATGGCGCGAGACGATGAAGTTCCTCAAGGTAGAATTCCCCGTCGACATCGTCAACACCGAAGCAAGCTACGAAACGCAATTCGGCATCGTCCGCCGCCCCACGCACTACAACACCACCTGGGACATGGCCAAGTTCGAAGTGTGCTGCCACAAATGGGCCGACCTGTCCGAAGCCACCTACGGCGTCTCCATCCTCAACGACTCCAAGTACGGCTTCGCCGTCGCGGGGAACGTAATGCGCCTCTCGCTGCTGCGCGCCCCAAAGGCGCCAGACGCCCACGCCGACATGGGCCGCCACTCCACCCGCTACGCCATCTTCCCGCACGCCGGGCCCCTATCCGAATCCACAGTCCGCAAGGCCTTCGAGTTCAACAACCCCCTCAGGATCGTCGGCCACAAAGCCCACCCCGCCCTCCACCACCACAGCCCGTCCATCCTCAACTCGTTCCACGTCCACGGCGCGCCGAATCTCGTCCTCGACACTATCAAGCGCGGCGAAGACGACGCCGACGTCTCGCGCGGCGAGCTCCCCGCGAAGAAGGGCAAGAGCGTTATCGTAAGGATATACGATGCTATGGGCGGGAAGAGCAAGGCTGTGCTTACGTGGGGCGCGTTGCGCGTGAGGAAGGTGGTGAAGGTTAATGCGCTGGAGGACGAGGTGGAGGATTTGAGCGGGATGGTTGTGGAGATGGAGGGCGGGAGGAGGGGTGTGAAGTTGGAGATTCGGGCGTTTGAGGTTGCGAGTTATAGGCTTGTGCTTTGAGAGGGTATGAGTATGGGTATGGGTATGGGGTGGGGATAGGGATGAAGATGGCATTTGAGAAGAGAAGAGATTTGTATTGGGTATGCTCGCTCGGTCGTTGCTTTATCCTCTTTTTGCGTGCATTGCTTTGCACGCGTCTCCGCATATCATATCATATCATGTACATCACCGTATGTACAGTACATACAGCACGCACCACTCTAGGCGTCAACAAACCAAACCAAAAAGTATCCATGCTCATTGCATTTGCGTTACCCTTCCATCCATCCATCCATCCATTACATCAGCCCTCCGTAACTCTTAAGTCCCAAGTCCCAAGTTCCAAGTCGTGAGTCCTAAATTCTAAATTTCTTTGTAACGGCTTCCGGAGGAAATCGGGGTCTCGAGTCTGAGTCTCGACGAGGAGCCCGAGCCCGAGAAAACGGAAAAGAGGAAAACGGAAAGGAAAGAAAAGTTGTGAGAGATTATCTTCTTCTGATGTAGTGGCGTAGTAATGCAGTGCTGGTAAGTTGTACGTTGTTTGTTGCTGCTGTGTTGGGTGGGTGGAGGAATTGGGCAGTAGGAAATAGGGAATGGGCGTAGGAAATAGAGACAGGTAGGCAGGCAGCGGTGCGGTGTGGTGCGAGCGGAGTCTCCTTACTTGACTGCACTGCACTTCAAGTGCTAGCCCAGACTAGACCCGATCCGACCAGACCAGCCCCGACCAGAGAATGAAGATTCTAGATTTACCTGCGTAAAAAAGTCACAGCGACAGTCATACACACAGCGCACAAAATGTTCCACAAAACCCAGTTTTTCGCTCGCACACGGGCGAAATAAATTCTTCATTCTTTTCTCAACTACCAACTACCGCCATCTATATCCCCTACCCCGCAGATTTCCAAGGCCCGATAGGACATAGGGAGGCCCTTTAACCCATCGTCTCCATGCATGCGGACTAATTTCCCCATCCAGGGACGCATCGGCATGAATGAATGGACAAATGAAGCGAAACGCACAGACAGACAGGCTTATTGATCCTTCCTTCTTTCCTCCCTTGTTGCATCCTTCCTCTCTTCCACTTCCACCATGCATCGCCATCGCATCCAATCCAATCCAATCCAAAACCAAACCACAGCATAGGAAAAGCCCAAAAAATGAGTTGTGTTCGAGTGTGTATGTGTATGCGCGGCCCATGCAGCAATTTGAGGACCGTCCCGCCGCGCCGTACGAAAAGAGTGGAGGAAGGTCTTAGTGCCCCAAAAAACAGTTTAACAAATAATGAAAGAAGGCGACAATCTGAGCAGATGAGAGGCAAGAGCGAGAGCGAGAGGCAGTCTGAGGAACCCGATCAAAGCCAACCGGACCGGGTATACAGCAAAAGCAAGCGAATGACGACAGCAGTGATGACCGCCCACCACTGGTAATTAATCCCAAAGCAATATATCGACATATGAAAAAAAGGAGTAGAGTCAATAGCAAGGCAAAGTAAAGTAAAATAAAGTAAAAGTATACGACAGAATCGAATAGAAAAAAAGCAGGCAGGTCGATCGAGAGCATACTACTACAATCCAAATCGACACCTCCGACACGATCGATGCAGATGCCAAGTGGAAAATAGCAGCAGGCTCCATGTAAATGCAAGCAAGAAGCAAAACACCACATAGAGAAAAAAAAAGGCAAAGAAGGAGGTAACGCCGGAAAACAAGCCCAATTATGTTTCCTAGGTGCACTACCTTTAGGAACACCACCAACACCATGCTCAAAGAATCGACAAGTTTGAAACAAATTTCGAATAGGAGGCAGGTTTGTGACAGCAGGGCATAGCTGTCAACATGCAGCTCGGTCGGCGCAAGGGCGGAGGTAGTATGATGCAATCTATCGGGAGCCGAGCAATGAAGATCTAGGAGAGATCTACGCTTCGGGCGACGTGTTGGTGGTGGCCCTCGGGGTGGGATCAGGGTCCGCGTCCGGGACTGGCTTCGCTTTGGGCGTCTCCATTTCGATCTCTTGGACTTCCGTTCCTGGCGCTTGCGGGAAGATCTCTGGCGGTGTGAGCGACACGGGTGCGATGTCAGCTGCACTTTCGCGTTCTTCGGCGGTGCGGTCCTCGGTAATCGCTGGAGGTGGTGAAGAGGCAAGCGTAGAGTCTGGAATTGCGACGTCCTCGACGGATATGACACTACCTCTGCTGTTGGTGCGAAGCATTTCGATGCCGAGCTTTGATGATGACTTTGGCCGCGTCTTAGGGCTCTTTGCCCGTACGTTGACGTTACCCAGCTCATCATCTTCATCGTCGCCCGATTCAGCAGACTCGTGCTTCCGTGTTTCAATTATACGCCGTTTGACGCCCACCATTTCCGCGGAACGTTGTCGTCGGATCGTTGCCGCCTCGAGGGCGGCCGGTGCGGAGGCCACGTGGGGTGGTAGGTCATGCGGAACGGGAAGCTTCTGCCCCACGTTCTTGGGATCGACATTGGCTACGTCTTCTGAGATCCCCAAACCACTCATAACTCGGGTTAAATCTCGCTCACGCCAATCGTCCATGTTGTTACGAGCGATGATGACAGGCACATCGTCTCCAGTGCGGCTTTCGCCATCGCCAAAGAAGCTAGAGCTAATCGAGTCTTCCCGGCTCGAACCTCGGTAACTCCCCGATGGTACCGGTGGGAAGCCTGAGGAATTAGACGTCGGGCTGTCTCCCTGGCGAGTAGACTCTTGACGAAGACCCGAGGGCATCATGGACGGATACATGCTCTGACTTGGAGTCCAGTTCGGTGGCGGCGGCTTCCACTGGCACAGCTTTCCAAGGGTGTCGGACAGCTTCGCAATAGTAGGCGGCTTCTCAATCAGTGCATCGAAGTGATGAGGGGCTTGCAGCTCCTTGAGATAGCCAGTCACTGCAACTATGGGCGTGTGCGAATTGGCATTCTTCGTGTCCCGAATCATTCGCGCAACATCGGCGCCGTTGACTTGAGGTAGCTTGAACTCCATCATGATAATGTCGAATTTCACCTCGCCCATGGCATAGCGAACCGCTTCTGACCCGTTCGTAACGGTCAGCGTGCGACAGCGGAGCTTCTCTAGAAGCTTCTCCATGACCAGCCGGGAGACGGGATGGTCTTCACACACCAAAACGTCCAACGGTCGGAATATAGGCCCGTCGGCGAAGCTGATCTGGGAAAGCCGGCGCGAGCTTTGCCTCCGCCGCTGCACGCGCAAGAGTGCTTTGGCGCGCGAGTCTTCCGTATCTGACGAAGACGGCGACACGTCCAGTACCTGGCTTCGTCGCTTATGATGGCTTGGAAGCAGATCCCGTACCACGTCGCCCTCCTGTGAACCCATCGTCTGCGATCGCGCCCGTGGCGAGGGTACGCTGGTGTGTCCCAACGAGGTCTGGCGCTGTCCAGGAACTCGATTCTCCGTGAACGAAGCCGACATTGCTGAAGGCGTTTTAGCCAGCTTAATGGGCGATATCGCGTCTGGTGAGGGGCGGAGAACGGATGAAAGCCGCGGCGGCTCGAAGAAATTTCCGGGCTGAAGCGAGGCGGGATTGCTTGTTGCATGAGATAAAGTGGAGGAGCTGCTCGAGGTTTTCCGTCTCTCATGGTGCTGGCCGGCACTGAATTGAACCAACAACGGGGATGAGGGTTGCGACCCACGGCTCGGCGACGAGTTTGGGCCACTGATAGATGGTGAAGATGGTCTGCCCGTTGCCTTGTTCGTAGAGAGAGTCCGCTTGAGAGGAGCCGGGATCATCGGGCTCGACTCCAAGGATGGTGATGGGGAAGTAACGCCGGGAGATTGCAGCGCAGATGTAGCTTTGTTCTGCGATTGCATAGCTTCAGCACGCAACTTCTGAATGACATCCTTATTGGCCTTCTCGAGCACGGGCAGATTCTTGTAGTTGAAGTTGCCAAAGTCATCCGCGGCCATCGGCTCACTAAGCCGTCTTGTCCTTCCTTCTCGAACGTGAGCCGGGATGTGTAAGGGAATAAGGCCTCGCTTCATGGTGGTGACACTGATCTGTGATCGAACGCGCGACAAAGCATCGTGTGGCCTATCGGGATAATCAGCACTCGGGGTGCCGGCCGAAGAAGGTCCTTGATCTTCAAACTCGGGTGCGAAGTTAGCCATCGCCGCTCCTCTAGAATCGAAGTACTCGGTATCCTCCGGGTTCTCGGGTGCTGGGATAAATGATGCTTCATCATCTCGAAGTGTATCCCAGTTGACATCGGCAAACCAAGGGTGGCTCCGGATCTCCTCCCCGCCACTTGCAAATTTGTCATCCATGTTAGAACCAAGTCGCCTGGCTGGATCAGTGCACATGAGGCGGTTCATGAGGTCCTTGGCCTCTTCCGAAATCTGGTAGTCCTCGTCATTGTCGGGCCAGCCAATCTTGCGGGCAAGGATGTTCTGGAAAACCCCATCCGGAGTGTCAGCGTGGAATGGTGGGTAGCCGTATAGACACTCGAAGAGAATGCAGCCCAAAGACCACCAATCGCTAACCTCATCCTGCCCGCTTCCAGCAATCGTCTCGGGCGCCAGATAATCAGGTGTACCGACGAACCGTCGGTCGCTGTCTTCTGGGTCAAAGAGTGCCATGGGCGGAGGCGGCATTGTCGAGGAAGGGGGCGGGGTGCTATTCTGTGCGACACTTGACTGGCTCATTGTTGGCGCCGCGGGGAACAGGTCGGGAGAGCCTTCATCGCTGTACGCCTCCTCTTCTATAGGCGACCGTGCTCGGGGCTGAGCATCATCAGCAATCGAGAAGCGACGGAACATTGCCTGCAATGCTTCGCTGTCCCCGCTCTCACTCCGATTGCCTGATGCTCTTCGTGACGGATCGCGGTTGTGAGAGGTTTCGCGGCTGAGGCTGAAATACGAAGGCTGACCGAGATCTCCAGTGAGAGCTGGAGTCATGCTGGGCGTGTGAGAAGGAGACGGATTCAGATCAAAGGACGCCGAGCGAGAGGAGCCTACTGAAGTAGCGCGATGGAACGGCCCAGTTTTAAGTAGGTCTGGGGCTGGTTCGGCCGATTTGAGGGCTCTCTTTTGGCGACCGATCAAGCCCATGCGCGAAAGCCCGAAGTCGGTGAGTTTCAAGTGACCTTTCTGGTCAATGAGCAAATTGTCCGGCTTCAAATCTCGGTGAACGATGCCGCGGCTGTGTAGATGCTCAACTCCCAGAACAACTTCGGCCAGGTACTTCTTCGCCCAATCTTCAGGGAGTGCCCCGAGGACCTTGATCAGTGAAGCACAATCGCCACCGTTCAGATACTCCATGACCAAGTACAAGTAGTCCTTGCTCGAAAACGTCCAATACAGCTTAGCGACGAAGTCGCTCTCGCCTTGCCACATCATGATAGCTCGCTCGGCCTTGACATTGGTGACCTGATTCTTTGCTACCATGTCTGCCTTCTTCAGGACCTTGATTGCATAGTACTCTCCGGTTGACTTCTTCTTAGCAAGGTACACGCTACCGAAAGCGCCTTTGCTGATGGGTTTGATGATCTCAAAGTCCTTGATTGATGGCGGCACTGCACGGGGTTGCGGTTGGCTGATAGGCAAGAGGCGGGGAGAAATAGGTCTTGGACCGTCCGATCCGGCGGTGGATGACTGCCTGCGATGATGATGAACTTGTGCCATAGCTGGCGAGGAGAACTCGCTGGTGGCGAGCACGGGCGAGGTGATGGGGGACTGGAGCCCGTCAACCCCGCTAGGCAGTCGCGGCTTGTTTGATCGCAACGGCGAGGAAGGAGGGACCATTGATCGAGCAGGAGAATGTTGTCGGCTGGACAGGACGCTGGGCAAGATCAGACTTTTGCGCTTGCGCTCGCGGGAGCTTGCAACACGGCTCAGACCCAGCTCAGACGACGGTGAGTCTGCCCGCCTGGGTCCAGACATGACGGATGAGCGCACGCTGCTGTCACTCTCGGCACCAGCATCGCTTTCAAAATGCATCGAGTGGCGCTTGTTCTGTGTTGCGATGCTGATTGCACCAGCGTGCGAGCGTGGTGTCTGACAACCTCCTCTGGGGCTGCTCGATCTAGTCGAGCCGGCGACCGAAGACTCTCGGCGGCTCACACGAGCCGGTAACGAAGTCTCGGATGCATTGCGGAGAGCCTGCGCCATTGCTGAAGGGGCGTCAAAGGATCCGGGAAAGAGACCCTCCTCGCCTGTAGGTATGTCGTTTGCGTCTAGCGGCGACTCCTCGTCTCGTTGTTCGTCGTCAGACGAACTGTCTTCTCCAGCAGCTATACGAGCAGCCTTCGCCATGGCGGCTTCAATGCACTCCTGAACCAGAAGGTCAAATTCGACGCGGATGCGTTCAGAATATTCAAGAATGCGTCGATGACGGAAAACTGCATCAACCTTCGCCCTTGCTAGTCTATTCGTGTCCTCGCAAAGCATTTTGAGGCCCTCGCAGTGATCGGCGGACCCTGAGGTTGGCGACTGCCACTGTAAGACTTGAGAGATGCGGTTCTCCGACTGGGGGGATTGAGTCCGGATCTCGGCGGCAGACTGGCTTCGCGCGCTATCCTTCACGGCGGGCGTGTTAACTTCCAGAGCCGTGTCGCAGAGATCGAGAACAAGCTCGACGATGCGGGCGAGCGGTCTTCTGACAGCGAAAGATCGCGCGCGGTGATGACCAAAACCAGTCGACCGCTCTCGGGACCTGGATGGCGGAGAGGCGGGGGAGTTACGCCCTGAAGGGGTGCCAGAGGAAGGGGTAGAGGTGGGTTGGATGACGGCTCCTTTGTATTCTGGAGGTTGCGGCGGCTGTACCAGCTCTGCCGAAGTGGCCCGTGAAGGCCGACTCTGTGCCTCCAGGGCGTCGAGCACCTTGACGATGGCGTTGCGATGCTCGGCGAGCGTCTCTTGCGCGATCTGGACATCCATCTCAGCGCGGTGTTCCTGCAGGCAGAGCTCCGTATGCTTTTCGAACCACCACGGTGTAATATGACGTTCGCATATTCGGCAGAGCACGGGCAGGGGCGGCGGGTGGTTTCCGGGGTCATTGGCACCCTGCTCAGCCAGGCCGGTGAGGTAGTGGGCTAGCATTTCCGCGCCGACCCCGAGCGATTCTACGAGTACTTCGGGAAGGTCAATGGTGACTTCCCGGATTACAGAAGGGCGGATCATCCACATCGTCTAGCAGAAATTAGTAGCATGTTTGCGGGCGGATAGAGACGATAACTTACATGACTCTCGGCACCGGTCGTCCGGTCGTACACCATGATGCCCTGGGCTTCGAGGTTGAGAATCTGATCCTCGTCCTCCTCTGTCGGCGTCTCTGGAGCTGGCTCCTGCATCTCCTCTGCTACGTGCTTCGATCGCTTCCGTCTCAGGACGGACTGAGGCCCCATGCGCATGGAGAAGCGGGTGATGTGGCTCCTTGAATCATCCTGCTTAATTGACTCGACCGTCTCAGCGAACTGGTCGGGATTGCCGAGGAGCAGATCCGCAACTGGCCTTCCGACGACATCCTCGGGGTTCGTGCCCACAACCTCCTTCCACGACTCGCTGACATAGCGGACCTTGCCGTCCAAGCCCAGGTCCATGATGACGTTCAAGCTGTGCTCGGCAGCCTCTTTCAGGTCCTCGCGTTCGACGCGCATGTCCTCGCTGACGGTGCGCTCCATCTGGACGCGCTGCATGCTGTTTGCTGCGGCCTCATTCTTCAGTGCCGTGACGGCTGGCGGGGCCAGGGTGGCAGGCTTTGCTTCTTCGGCCATCGTGAGGGTTTGTCTTGACGAAGGCGTCCAATGTGGCCGGGGCCGGGAGCAACAGAGCGAAGAGCGTGAGCCCGGGGGCCGGTTGGGGATGGGTTATATGAAGGCAGCGCCCGGGACCATCGTGTGGACGTATGGCGGCGGCGACGGGTGCTGTGGAGCGGTGCGTGGGTGCGTGAAGGCGGCGGGTGCTGGAGCGGTAGCGGTGCTGGCGGGCGGCGGGAGCGCTCGAGAGCAGAGCGACGGCGTGGCCACCGCAGACAGGCCTAGAGGAACAGCATTGCGCGGTCGGGCAAGCGATTGGGGTGGTAATGAGCGTAGGCAGCGGACGCAGCAGCGGTGGGAGTGTGCGGTCGTCTCCGGGTCGCAAAATTTGGGACGGTGGTGAGGAAGTCGGGTCGGGAGGTGACGAGAGGGGCAGCGGCTCGCTTGCCTGGGGCGCGAATGGAGCGTCGCGCACCGCACACAAAGGCGATTGGGCGCGGGCGGGGGCGCTGCGTGACCTCTGGATGGGCGGGCTGCAAGGACGGCGCTGTGGTCTGCAGCAGCGAGCACCGCGGGCGAGAGTCGGCGCGCTATCCAGCTGGCAGAGAGTCCCCACGCGTCGGCCAGGAGTCACACGGTGCACGGGAAAAACAGACGAGCGCCGGGCGAGGATAAGCGCCACTGATGCTGGCCGGGGCCCGTCGACGATGGCCCATCCACGCCCAGGCCGCCGCCTGCCCCAAGCGGCCGCGGCCTGTTGCTCGCCATCCGAGGGCCGCCAGACTGCCCTCTTGCGTGTTTCATCACCACACCTGCCGTCATCGCCGCTCTGCTCTAATCAATCGAGATGAAAGCGCGCGCCGTTTTGGCGTCTGACCGCCCACCGTAAGCTGCATTCTTCCGACAGCGCCCCCCACCAGCAGCGCGCACCACGCGCATGACTTCGACCGCAGCCTGCACGCACGACGCCTGCTTGGCCGCCAGAGCGCTGGGGAGCCCGGCTGCGCTCGCCAACCCGCCGCGCTGTCTCTCCATGTCTTCAGTCAGCTTGGGGGAGTACGAGACGAGCCCGCGGCGTGCATGTCGCGGCCGCATCGCCGTCAATCAGCCCTCTCTGAGCATCGAACGGCCACACCCGCTTCAACCCGCAGTCATTCCACAGCCGGCCGCCTTCGCGCCGGAGTCTCCTGTTTTTCATCTTCAAACTCCCGTACCAGCGCGCTCCGTCCCTTTTGCACGTCAGCTGGTGCGTCTGGGAAGTAGCGGTCGGCGGCGGGTATCGCCATTGTCGAACCATTGCCCCTCCTTTGCAAACACCCCCGGGCGCTGCTGGACGTTGCACGGCATGTCCGCTACACAGTACACGCTGCTCCCATATTGCTTGCAACAACGCAGCCCCGCGAAGACAGTGCGCTCTCCAGGACCTGCAGGACCTGCAGCGAAACGGGCCTCTGGCGGCGCGCTTTTGGAGACATGCAGATCGCCCTCGTCCGCGTCCAATGGCCGCCTCCAACGCCGCATTCATGTTGGCAAACGTGCATCCACCACCATGCACCTCGATTCTCTACTGCCTATGCGTCTCCAGCTTGGCCGCCTAAGAGATCCAGACCCGCTAACGCTGCACCCAAGGCGGGCCCGCTGGGCTCATCCAACCATCACCCTGTGGGGCCCTGCTGTTTTCTACTATTCCCGCCCCGCCCCATTCCTATTCGCGCTCCCAAGACCTGGGGAAACTGGATACCGGGAAGCCCCCGAATCCAGTGGAATGCTGCGGAAGCCCTCCTTAACCTACGCTATTGCTCCAACGGCCATCGCCATTCCGAAGTAGCATCTCAGCAGCATCAGACGACCACCTCGTACCCGCGAGAATCGCCACGCAGCACAGCAGAACACCTCAGCCCCGGACTGAATTGGTAAGCTTATTGAAACAAGTATCCCATGACATTATGATACAGCATAGCGCCTACATCGGCTTGCCGCAGTTGGTACGCCAACGCACGTTGTCAGAGTTTCGGACGCACTTGCCGGCTTCCGTGTGCGCTCAGAAGACGCTGAACGAAAAGGTGCAGCCGTATCCGGACCCTTTCACAGCGTAGCGCCCCCGCCGCTAGACGACTAGTCGAAATACACTGCTTCGGGCTTATGGACGGCGATCTTGCCTGACAACCTGCTCCTGAGAACGATTCGGGCTTCTTCCTTGCTGCCCTTGACCGTCTTTCCCTGTACCGTCTTCTCCTCCTACACCATCTCGACAACCTCCCCGTCGACATAGCCCGGCAGAGAGTGCCACTGCACCTTCTGGCCTTTCTTGGGGACGCGGGTCTTGTCTCCAGGAGTGCCCTTGGGCTGGTCTGAACTGCCGTTCTTCTGCTTTAGCTTCTTGTTGGATCCCTTCTGATTGGCTCCCCGTCCGCGTATCTTGGGCTTCTGCTCCGCTTGCTCTCCGCTCCGAGCAGATCCCGAGTGATCCGACTTCTCCTCGTGAGATGCGGCGTCTGCTTCCCCGTCCTGCTTCTTGAAGTCTCGTTATCCCCTTTAGTCTCCCTCCTGCTGGACAGCATCTTCCCAGTGCTGAGTGCAGTCTTTGGCGTTTTTCTTGTCGTCCTGACCATCCCTACCGTCCTGATCCTTGCTCGTATTCTTCGGGCGCTCTTGGCCTTGGACGTGTTGGCAACATACTGCTTCCCCTCTGCTCTCCTCTTGTTTCTTCTCGTCCGTCTCCTGCTTCTCCTTCTCGCTCATCTGCTCCCAAGCTTTCTTCGGCAGATAGCGTTTCTCGGTGCCATCCTCTTGCTTAGCGTGCCCAATGCCCTCTTTCGTCTGCCACTCTTCCTTTGTCCCAGTTGTCGAGGTGCTTTTGGCTCTCGTCTTTGTCTTTCTTGTCGGTAGTGTAGCCACCGCCGCGTTTCTTGTACTCTGAGGCCATCATCTGCGCCTACGCTCGCCATTAGAGGTCGTTACGGTGCGGGGAGGCCTGTAGGCCGGCGTACCTTCCTTGCGGACCATTGCCCCGGCGCGCCACCTTTGTTGCTATTATGAATCTCCTCCTTAACCTGATCCCGCAGCTCGGGGTCTGTGTACTTGTCCTTAGGCGACATCTTGCGTACCGATTCGCAGACGAATGGATGCCGAAACGTCCGTGGTGCGAGCTCGGCGAATGGATTCAGAGATTTTAAGCTCCTCGATCTAAGATGTCGAATCACAAAAGACATGCCTCCAACCTTCACGTCTCATGTTCATATGTACCCCAGATCTACCCGCTGACGTACCCGTGGACGGTACCTGCGCAAGCGAACACACAACTCCTTCCAGTCACCACCATCATCCAGTTCGCTCATTCGCCGTATCCATCGTCAGTATTACCGTAGTTCAACACACCCAAATCCAACTTTCGAAACCAGCCTTTGCTCGAACCGCATCGTCGTGACATCAACGACCACTTCTGGAATCGGGGCGTGTGCCCTTCGCTCGGCCCGATTGTGCGCGGACCATCCTGCGGACAAAGGCCCTGACGAACCGCGCTAACGGCGAGCTAAGCTTTCGGCCAATGAGCGATCGGATGAGAGGCGAGCCCCACCGAACGCCTGCCGTGCAACAACAACAGTGAACGGCACTCTAATTGATATTTAGCTATATGGTGTGGCTTACTTGTCTCAGTCGGCACCTGAAACGAATGCTTATACGTGTCTCCATTGGATACTTTTAATTCGCAAGTATGGATAGGGGAGACAAGGGCCAGCGGAGAGTCTGTTCGATCCCTTTCTAACGGCAGAAGCGATGGAGTACGCGTATATTGGCATGTGTTTGCACTCGCACTAGTGCATATGCGTACTGAAGACACTATTGTGTAAGTCACGACGTTCGAGCAGCAGTTTGGCCGCTGTGACCTGGGATGGATCGCAAGAGGCCGACATTTCAGATCTCATGCGGAACCCCACGACTTCTTGTGGGATCTTTTGCCGCACTGCTCTTACTTCCTTCGAGCACCTAGATAACACCGTGGGCATATATACGCTTTCACGCTACGAAACCCGGGTTGCACTTTTCTTCTCTTGCTCTCCCATCCGCTCCCGCAGCCATTGGTTGAACAAGCGGGGCTGATGGAGAGCTGAACCTCATTTCAGCTCAGCCTTGCGGCTTCCCCTCCTCGAGTTGTCCCACCATCTCCATCATCTCATTTCTTCTCATCCTCTAACGACATTAGGAACAACAATCTCTCTAAGATACCGGTCAAGAAGCGACAAACGCCGCCATCATGTCCGGTATCGAAACCATCGGGGCGATAATCAGCCTCGCCTCCGTGGCCATCGACAGTTATAAACATCTATCTCAAGTATATAAGGTGTACAATAAGGCGGCCTCGGCGCGTGCAGCCCGCCGTGCCGAGTACGGACTGTTCACCGCCTATATCTTAGACTTCTTCCCGGAGGCGCTTTCGGTAATGAATCGAGTCGAGCGATACGTACTTCAGGCAGAAGATGTTCAGGCCGTGGCATTCATGAAATCATACACCTCGAGCTTCAACATGATAGGTGTTGCGGTAGGTATTCCGTATTCCAATGTTGAGCACCACTAAGCGTATGAAAATAGGGTGCCATCATAGCACAGGTTGCCATAACCGCGATCGGACTGACACGAGTGGAGGACTCCCATTGGACTGCTGAGGCTTTCTTCGTAGTCAGCTTAGTGTCCGGCGCGCTCTCTGTTTTCTTCTCCTGCGCCATCAGCCCAGCATTCCATGGCCTGCACAATGCCGACGCTATTAAAGATTTCCTGGCAAAACCTACCACGCAAATGGTCAAAAAGCTGGAAGGCATTCTCAACTCGGCAGAGAACCATCCAAGACTCAGCCAGAGCCACCTGGAGTCCTTGAAGCAAATTTACGACGCGCGGTGGCGCGTCCCTTCGGCTTATGCTGCGATAATGCTCACTGTTCCAATGACATTGCTCAACATCGCCCTCAACGCTTTCCTCGTCGGACTCGGGATATACCTGGGCAGAATGTACACGGAGGATCTCATCCCATCCTACGGCCTGGGATCCTTGGGCATCTTGATCTTCTTCCTCGTCACTGCCGTCCTCGGCATCGGCACATGGTACATTCCCCAGCGCTTCAAGAGCATCGAAGAAGAACCCCTCGCGCGATACAGAGGGCTTTTGCATGCAAATAAAGCTTCGCCACCGGCTATCCAACCACCCGGCGAGACGACTACGCCCGCAGATAATGTGCCCCCTCCAGAGGCATCGTCAACAGCTGTTCCTCAATCCATGCATAGTCCACGAAGCGGGGGAGGAGTTCGCTATGACATTCCTGAAGATCAAATTGTAACTCCGTCAGCACCAGCTCAAGCGGACAGTGCACGACCTTCCGCCGACGCGGTATTCCCCCAACCCTCCCAAAATACTCCAGCCTCTCGCCCTTCATCCCCGGAGCCAAATATTGCAGAAATGCTTCGGAGGCCCGACTTCTCTGACATGATGCGCAGAGGCAGCCGCGAAGTCGGAAGTGAAAGCATGCAAGCAGCCCTGGCAGATCTGATTCAAGCCCAACAAGCTACGCTCCTAGCAAGTCAACGGCTGATGGAAGCTTTCCAGCAAGAGGGAGAACATCCATGACCAAAGCTAGTTTCTCATCAGGACTTCGATCAGACTAGGGTAAATAAACGTGGGTTTGTGGTCAATTGGCGGCGAGTTCTCATCCGCATCCGGGGACTTCGTGCGGGAGGGCTGTCTAGGTCCAAATCTAATCAACTCAACTTTCCTCTTTTTGCACGGCCTTCCTTCAACAGCGGCCTTCCCCTCGCACCTGCTAAGGTTCCCAGGCTATGAACTCTAGGGTCTTCGGACGGGCGGTGCGCTATTTGCTTCCAGGCAGTGATGAATTATGGCATACTTCCTTGCACCCACAGCTCTGTTGGGTATTGTGGCATATGCATACAAGGTATACTTAGCGACTCATCTCAGGCGTTGGAAGGAAGTTTCAGCTCTCATGCGTGGCGTGGGATGAGATGAATGCATTCACAGCACTTGGGTCACTCGAAGCCAAAAGAACAAAGCTACCACGGCGGCCCCAAAACCATCAATTCACCCTCCACCCTCCACCCTATGACTAATCTCAACGCGTCCTAGACGCGTCCACGCCCTCTGTTTCCGCCAGAGGGGATGCGTCAGCGGCTTCAGTATATATACACAGCTCCACCACCGCATCACGGTATCGGAACCCCCGCCCTGGACAAGCTCAACCGCACTGCCGTTTCGACATGGCGGCCCCCACGCGCAGGACTTACGGACAGCTTCGCCTCCCGAGCAGTCAGGCTGCTGCGATGGCGGCGCAGTTGGCTTCTCCGCCGTCTTCACCTCCGCCTTCGTCTCCGCCTTCGTCTCCGCCTTCGTCGCCGATACGTTTGGAGTCGGATGAGGAACCGCCGAGTTCGCCGGAGTTGGAGCTGCTGCGGTCTGGGGAGAAGAGGAAGCGCGGGGATGAGGACGAGGAGGATGATGATGGCGAGTCCGAGTACGACGACTCCGGACCGAAGCGCAAGAGGGCCAGAGGAGAAACAGACGATGATGCGGATGCGCTGCTGGCATCGACCGCGACGACGCCCGTTCTGGATAGCCACGAAGAGAGTCCGAGTACGACTTCTCCCCCTTCTTCGACTCCCTCCCGCTCTTGGACCTCTTCCTCAAGCCCTAAGAGCACCGGCCGGCGATCGCAGGACAGCACCGTGCAAGACCTCACTCCCTTCAGCGGCCTTTCGTCCCTCCTGCTCCCGCCCACGACCGCAGACATTGCTGAGGCTTTGCCGTATCTCTCGAGCATCGCCCCTCATGGCACCCTCGAGACATTCTTCCAAGGTACGTCAATGGCCCATGACGACCCAGAGCAAACCGACCACTCCCCGGATTCTCCTAATTCAGCTTCAGCACCGCCCGATTCCAAGTCGGATACACGTCTAAGCCGACAAGGTCCGCGGATCGACGACTACCGAAACCCAGAAGGGGCGCGCCGACGAAGTCGAAGCAGAAGCCCAAGCCTAGAACCTGACCGGCCTCGCACATCTCGCGAGTACCGTGCCCGCGACGAAAATGACACAGGAGGGTCATTAGCTCGCAGGCCCATGAAACTAAGCCCCTCATCAACCTCATCGCCGTCACCGCCACACGTAAAACCAGCGAGCGAGCTGATACCGGCTAGCATCGAATCAGCGTGTCCCATTCTCACGTATAGTGGACGAACCACAGCAGCTGTCAGCGGCATACGACTCGACGAGGTCTTCGAGGAGCCGCGTCGACCTCCACGGAAGGTTTCTTTCGCGCCGCATCGAAAGCCAATGCTTCGCCAACGCCGTTCCTTCCCCCGCGGCCTCTTGCAGCAAGCATTGGGCTCAAGCCCAGATCAGCAGCCCGTTTCGGCTGAAGAACCAGCCGATGACTCAATTCCCGTGGCACCGGCTCGAGTGCCGGCGCCCGAAGCGGACCGCGTCCTGGATGACAGATCTAGCCCAGAGGACACTACGCCTACAATAGGAGTTGCCCATCCCGGAACACCTTCCCTCTGGCTATCCTTGACGCAGTTACTGAACAACGCGGAATGCAACCCTCTGGAAACCCTCGAGGAGCATATAAAGCCGCTCCTGAAGAGCTTCGCGAAGAACGTAACGCAAGCTGATCCCCCAGCAGGCCCGAGCCCGAACGACGACGGCATGGCCATGTGCAATGCATGCCAGCATTACACTCCGGAGACTCGAGCCGAATCGCTGGACTGCGGCCACACGTACTGTGGCGGGTGTATTGTGAAGTCTCTCCTTAGCGTACTCGGAGGGAGCCACGGCGGCTCGCTACCCAGGTGTTGCGGACAACACATGTCGCTCACGGCGGTCCGCGCTACGGTTAAGCTGACCTTGTTCGAACATTGCGAGGACGTGGATAAGCTCATGGATCTCCTCGAATCTTGCTTCAAGCGCTGCGCACGCGAGATGCTGGAGACACACTGCACTCGTTGTGTGGACTGCGAGGTCGGGGGAGAAAAAGCCGATGGAGCCGACCAAGGGAACGCCCCGTCGTGTAGGTTCTTCCTCTGTGACGGAAAGGCAGGTCAGATCAGCGGAAAGTGTGCTCCTGACGACATCATCTGTCCGCATGACAAGACAGCCCAAGGCATCCAAGATTCCAGCAAGCCAGGCCCTAACGAAGACCATAACCCCCAACCCAATCTCCCTCCCATCGACCCGGATACAATCCAAGCAGCAGACTCCCATGCCTATGGCGCAACAAACGTGGCGGAACCAGACCACACCCAGTCCACTACAATCTCGCCCCACGAATGCCCACACAGAGGCCACTGGACACGCACCGCGAACGGCACGCGGAACAATTCCAAGGACGACAAGGAGCGCTGTGCAGACTGTCAGAAGGAGTACCTCTGGTATTGTGAGTGCGAGCGGTGTGGGATGTATGGGGTTTGTGAGGCGTGCGCGGAGAGGAGGGAGGGATAGGATAGGAGTACATATGAGTGGGCTAAGGGTTAAGCTCTATGCCGGATGGGGTCTAGTCCTCAACCCTTCAAGAACCGCGACAGTCTATCACGCTTCCACATCCCTCACCAGGCGTGGTGTTTGCAAGCGGTTCCCAATCCTAGAAAGATACTTTAACACCACGGTTCATTGCAGTAATATGTGCTGCTAGTCGACCTATGCAAGCGTCCTCTGACACGCCAGCCCCCCAACCCGCCGCCCGCGCCCCCTCCCAACTCCCTTCCACGAATCGACACTCCAATTCCCAGAATATGGGACTAGCTACTCATCATAGAAACTTCTTGCGCTCTTCCTCCACCGGGCATCATTCAATTCCAACCCGCCCTTATGTGATTATCATTTCCTATCCACGCAGAAGAAAAAGGCCGGGAGAAGGCGTCAGAGAGCAGACATCTACCGCTTTCGCAACATGGAAATGGAGAGCGCACTTTGCGATCGTAGTGTCAAGTCTGTGCCCGTGGATGACTCTTCCGCGCTCTCTCTCCCTCGTAGCACGTCCACGGTCCACTTAGCGGCGAGTGCACAAAGCTTGACAGCGCGAACTGGTCGCTGCTGTCTCGCCCGCCCGTCCACCAGGGGAGTAGCGGAATATCTTGCTCATTTACATTCCCTTACCCCGCAGCTGTGCTCCTAGCCAAGATAGTTGGGTGAGGGAGCTTGGAAGCGTGGCGTAGTCCTCGGGGATATAGAAGCGTCTCCGCGGCTTTTCGACGTTTCTTCACGACGCACATTCGGAACTGTTAAGCAGGGAGCGTTTTATCTCTCGAATATCTTCTCGACGGCCTAGCTAGCTATCATGAAACTAATCTCCTTGTACGTGGCGGCGTCGCTGACATTCTCCCTTGCCGCACCGGTTGACCAGCGCGACGCGAACCTCAGTAAGTGCGACCTCTTTAGCGCTAGATCAAGCTTTCTAACTCATTCCGCAGGCGTTACGCGCACAATCGGGTCTCCAGCTCCCTCGGGGCCCACTCCATCGCCCGTTCCCGCAGCGGACCTCGCTCTTCGCGCCAGCGCCCACACCTCTTTCGAGGACGCCACCAACATCACCATATCCTCCGCCCAGAACACCGTAGTCACCGTCGCCATCGGCGCCCTCGCCCGCAACGTCGGCAATCTGCTCGGCTCCGCCCTCTACGGCACAATCTGGAAGGGCCTCGACTCCATCTGCCCGCCCGGCCAATCCGAGTGTCGAAAATCCACCAGCGGCAAGCACACCTACGAATCCTTCGCCATCGAGCTCGAGTACGTCGACAAGGGCGATTCCTTCGCCCACGGCCCCTACCTCACACTCATCGTCGAGCACTCGTTCCACCGCACCGAGGCCCTGCGCAGGCTGATGATTGGGTCTGTCGCTGGGGCGCTGGAGCGCAGCACGAGAAGCGCGGAGAACTGCCGCAATCTGCGGCGGGACAGCTGGACCTCGCTGCACTGTAATGTGGGCGACTCGGTGGCTGTGCTTGCGGGGGGCAGCAAGCTGATCGTGGGGATTTCTTCGCGCCAGGATAAGGGCGACGGGGGCGGGTTTGACTGCGGGGTTGTTGTTGATGGTGCGAGGGAGTATGTTGATTCTCTTATGCCGGAGTATGGACGGGAGTTTGGGGGAGGGGCGCTTGCGGATGTGAAGTGTGTCTAGGTGTTGGTTCTGGCTGCTTGGGTCTTGTGCGGAGGGGGAGGGGTGGGATTGTGAGGTGTTGTGGGGGGAGGAAGATGGGTTTGTGTTTGAGATAGGGGTATGAGCTTAAATTGGGCTGGTCATTAAGCTGGGAGGCTTAGAGAAATGTCCACATCCCTCCCACTCCGTCTCAACTGCCCCCTATACTCACATCCCCCTATCCCATTCACGCTAAACTATATCCCACCAAACTCCTTCCACCCCACCACGCGCGCAGTCAAATTCCGCAACAACGCCCACAGGGATCAAACCAGACTAACCCTTCTCTAGTCAAGAAACCACTGCTACTAACAACCACTCCCTCTCCACCGAAACGCTTATATCTGACGCCAGCGCCAGCGACCTCGCCTACCCCGTCCTGCGTTGCAACTGCAGTAAAAACTTCGACATGTAGATACTCGAATCGACAGTATTAAAGTGGGGACAAGGCGGCAAGTAGACATATGAAGTCCTAGTTCACTGTTCTCGGTACTCTACCTACTATGAGCCCGTCTCACACTGAAACCATACTCTCCGTCCTCCACCTTTCATATTCCCCGAAAAGCCTCCTAACCCGCATCACCCATCCTTTACCTCTCTCTGGAACCGTCGTAGAAAATGGACATCTACACCTCAGCCAGCTTAGGCTTCTGCAGACAAAAGACATCGCGCTCGACACGGCCGCCTCCCAGCTCGCGCTCGTACTCCGGCATGAGCTCGTCGAGGTACCTATTCGTCTGCTCGAGAATAGCCGGGCAATCGAACTTGCCCCCCTCATCGCCCCTCGACCGAATCCCCACGGTCAAATAGCTGTCTCCCGCCGTAACCCCAACAACATGGCCAACAAAGCAGTGGCGTCCGCGATGCGGCAGCGGGAACCCATACGTAAAGTCCCAGCAGTTCTTCGCATCCTCAGTGCTCTTCTGCAAGGTCCCCGCGATCGTGCCGATCATGAGTTTGCGCAGGCCTTCCGTGCGGTGGTTTGTCTGCTGGACTTGGATCTCGAGATACGGCCCGTATTGCAGGATGTTGCCGTCGAGGTACTGCACGTCCAGCTTGAGCGTTTCGTAGGCGCCGCGGCTGTCCCGTAGGCAGGTAGAGCGGCCGGGCGGGCAGATCTTGTCGAGGCCTTGCCAGACGGCGCCGTAGAGCGCGGAGGACCAGAGTGTGCCGACGTTGGTTTTCTGCTGGCCGATGGCGAGGATGATTTTGCCGGCTTGGGGGGCGGGGGGCGATGTGTCAGTTGTAGTGGCGCTCGCAGCGGAGAAGGCTGTGGTGGCGCGGAGTGTTAGGGATCTGGCTATGAAATCTCGTCGGGGTTACTTACGCTGACTGGTATCGTCTGGGATAGCGGGGCCGGCGATTGCGAAGGCTGGCAAGGCGGCCACGATGAAGCAGAGGAGCCTCATGCTTGCGGTTCTTTGGATCAGCGGGCGTCAAGATTCTGAGGAAGATGAGGGTCGAGGGAAAGGTTTGGCGGTTTGAAAGTGTGCGGGTGAATGGATGTCTAGAGGTGAACAAAGAAGCAGAAAATTTTGCTCCAAGGGAGCATTGCTCGAGTGAAGGTGGGACTAAAAAGTACACTTAGCAGTGTACGACCGGTCTGCTCGCTCCTATGGTCTGATTCGCCAGAGTACTGAAATGTAGAGTGGCGGTGAGTTAGAATGTTCATACCGACTTCGGTTGCAGATGCTGAATTTGAGTTAAGGAAACGCGGATTTCTTTGAGGTCCACCGTTTGTCGATGTGCGAATAGCCAGTGGAAGGACTCGGCATGGATTATACCCGTTTTGTGCGATAGTACAGCCTCCTGTCTGCGCTTGCGACGGCGCGTTTGGCTTTTGAGTTCCCAGCGACGGCAATGGGGCCGCTCACAGAGCTGTTGAGTGGAGCGCTGGCTCGTCCTGGAGTCCGATGGCGGTGTTATTTGCTACTAGAGCGCGGACCGAGATTACTGAGAGACAACGCATTCTTGAGACGAAATTTGACAGTTATGATTCAACAAGCTGATAGAAGGATTCAGGAAGTCGACCGTTTGCCTCACTGCACTAGAAGGCTCCCCGCTCGGAACCTGGAGTGTAACAGAAAACCAAAAGACTTAACGAAATTAGAGAGCTCAGTTCGGAAGCAGAAATAAAAAAGAGTAAAAGAAGCGCGGCATAGACTATTTGCTTCTCGCAACCTAATCCTGCTTACCATTAGACGGCACATCAACGCAACCCGCATGTGCTCGAAGGAAATAGTGGATTCAGAAGATGCGCAGCCCCTTTGGACGGCCTTAATAGGCTCCGTAGGTCTCAGTACTGTCCCCGGCCAAGCTTACAGACTGATTCCTCTAACATAGCGTAATAAGATTTGAGGATGATGAAATAAACATAAGAAGCGAAAAAGCACGTACCATTTTGTCCCGTCCCCATCCTTAAGCTTAATAGCAAAGCAGATCGCTGCAAGCTTAGCTTAGCTTAGCCACGCAATAGCCACTCTAGTAGGGATCGGCAACCGCAACACCATAACGCCAAGCATCGCGACATCCTTGGCGATGATTACGGGCGGGTGTTCGCCGACCATCATCATCAATTCGAATTCCCGTTCACGGTGAAGCGACAAGAACGAAGATGAAATGTGCAGGTCCTGTGGCCGGATCTCGCATGCATCCCTAGTAATCAAATGCCGGCGCGGGATCGGAGCGGGTAATTGCCAGCATATTGATTGCTCCTTTGACGCGGTCGGCGACGACCCGGACATGGGGGTAAGTGCTGCAATGTAGATCATCGGCGTATATGCAGGGGGTTGCCGAGGGTAGGTATAAAGATTGTCCTCCGAAGACGTTGGTGGGATCCACAGGCTCCTGTGTGCTCCTAGGTATCGATTCGTTCCTATAGCCCAATGAAGCTGCATACTCTCGTCGCGCTTCTTTTCGTGTTTTCCACTTCGGCGGCAGTATTAAAACGAGAGGCGCGGTTCGACGATGGGCAGCCGATTGATGCCGATGGGAAGGGCGCTCCAATCCTAGGTACGTCCAGCAGCAGCTCGTTCAGCTGGAGAGATCCATGCGGTGGATTCTCCAGAGGCCGCTAAAACAATATCGGCACTCGCTAACAGGACTCAGGCGGCACCAATCATCAGGTGGATCTCGCGAACCCGTCCAACCTAGGAGAACAAGGTACCGACGGTGGAACTGTGCCCAACCTCAAGTGGCGGTTTTCCGACTCGAAAACGAAGCTTTTCAACGGCGGCTGGGTAAGGGAACAGGTTATCCAGGATCTGCCACAAAGCCATGATATCGCGGCCGCCCAGCAACACTTGAAGAAGGGTGCCATCCGTGAGCTCCACTGGCATAGAGTGGTGAGTCTTGTACCGTACTGCCTCCAGCTAGAGTGGCTTGCTGATGTATGAAAGGCTGAATGGGGCTTCGTGTACGCTGGCCGGGTGCTCATCTCCGCTGTCGACGAGAACGGCCAGTACCAGGTCGAAGAGCTGGGGTATGGCGATATCTGGTACTTCCCAAAGGGGGTAGCGCATACCGTGCAGGGACTCGACCCGGAAAATGAGTTCCTCCTGGTGTTTGATGATGGCGACTTCGACAAAGTCGGGTGAGTCTCTTACAGCGGCATATACTTCAGCTTACTCATTGTTCTCCAGGACGACTTTCAACCTGGATGACTGGGTAGCGAGAACCCCCAAATCAGTTTTGGCGAAGAACTTCGGAGTGCCAGAGTCCGTTTTTGACAAGGTCCCGGAGAAGAACCCTTACATCCTGAACAGCACCACCAGCACGCGGAACGTTACTGGCGGCAATGGTGCGCTGACCGGAAACAGCTCATACGTCTATCATACGTTCCAGCATGACTCAGAGCCAGTAGGAGGTGGCGGAGGCCTCTTTTACAAGATCGATTCGACCAACTTCCCCATTTCGAAGACGATTGCGGCGACGTTTGTGGTGCTTGAGCCGAAGGGGTTGAGAGAGTTGCACTGGCATCCGACAGTAAGTGGGAAGAGTCTAGGTAATGGAGCAAGCAAAAAACTGACCACTTTTAAAGGCTGAAGAATGGCTCTACTTCCATGAAGGCGAAGCCCGCGCCACGGTTTTCATCGGCCAAGGGAACTCCCGCACGTTTGACTTCTCCGCCGGCGACACTGCGGTCTTCCCCGATAATAGCGGTATGCCTGTGCCACTCTTTAAGTCCAGCTACGGTGTAATACTAACATCGGCAGGCCATTACATCGAGAACACCTCGGAAACGCAGAACCTTACATGGATCGAGATCTACAAGAGCGATCGCGTGGCCGACATACCTCTTACGCAATGGCTCGCGCTCACCCCGAGCGACATCGTGGCGGCTGTTCTGAAGATTCCGCTTGAAGTAGTTGAGGACCTGAAGAAGGAGAAGCAGGTGCTGATCAGGGGTGATTGAGACTCTTCGTTCTTGGGGGTATGCCCGCATCCGGCACATTTCCATGTCCGGCCATCCCATCTCCTTTGCTCTGAACAATCCTGTTTCGTTTCGCATATAATTGTAATAGTAATTATGATAATCTTTGGCTTCGAATCAACAATGCTGACACTTGATGATGGGCTCGCTCGGATTTCTCTCGGTTCAATCATCGATACGCGGCGTTAGGTCGGAGGGCGTGAGACGGGTTCGTAAGCCGTCAACTGCCAGTCTTACTAATCGTCCGTGATTATCAAAGCTCCTTACACGCATTGCAGTATAAAGTCAATGAGGATGTGAGGGGTGGATAGATCGAGACTCATATCCAGACCACTCCGTAAACCGAAGCCACGACGACACCGGACATCAAAATGAAGGCCCTCGTGCTCGATGCAGAAAACAGAACAGCGAACGTCCAGGACATCCCCCGGCCTTCACCAGGCGCGCACGAGATCCTTGTGAAAGTCGAGGCGATATCGCTCAACCCTATCGATCCTCTTTACGTCGCTCACCCCCTGGCAGAGTCGGGCCGCACGGTCGGGAGTGATTTCGCAGGAATCGTCTCTGAACTTGGGTCTCATATCCCTGCCTCCAATACTCTCAAGATTGGCGACCGCGTCTCGGGATTCTTGCAGGGGGTATGCAGTGTCAATGACCGGCCGGGAGCATTCGCGGAATATCTCGCTATACCCTGGGATCTCGTGTGGAAAGTTCCAGAGAGTGTTGGGATTGAAGAAGCGGCCGGAGTCAGTCTGGTAGCTTTGACCGCTGCGCAGGGCATGTGGTATCGCCTGGGGTTGAAGGCTCCTTTCGCATACGATGAAGCGAAGGTATTGGGTGAACATTCCGAACGGGCTGCGGGTCGAATGGAAGATCAGGGGGAGGCGGACGTCATTAACTTCTTCGTATACGGAGCTTCGACATCAGTAGGTCTCTACGCAGCCCAAATGATCCGACTGAGCGGAAGAGCGAATGGCAGGAAGGTTCGGCTGTTCGGAGCAGCGAGCAAAGCGAGATGGGAGATGCTAAGATCCGAGCCATATGGGTACGATCATCTTGTTGACTATCGCGACGGAGATTGGCCTGAGCAAATCCGGAGGCTGTCTGAGGGTGCTGGCATGCACTACGCATACGATTGCATATCGGAGGGCAGTTCAGTCGAAAGGGTCTCCTCGATCTTAGCCAGCAACGGAAGGAGCGCCATAGTCCGATCGCGCGCAGGAGGCGCTTGGAAGGCTGGCCAACTCCCTGTCGAGCCGATATATGGTGCGGTCTGGGAAGGCCTTGGCGAAGAAGTCCAGTACCAAGGTTTTACTATCGAAAAGTCGCCTGCAGCACGGGCATTCGCCGTGGAGTTCTATCAGTGGCTCAGCAGTGCTGTCGGCTCACAGTTGAAGCCCGTTCCTATCAGATCGATGCCTGGCGGTCTGGAAAGGGTCGTTGAGGACGGCTACAGGCTGCTTGGAGCCGGGAAAATGGAAGAAAGACAGACGAAGAGGGCCGAGGAATGGATGAATCCGGTGAGCGCTGAAAAGCTGGTCTACCGGCTCTGAGAACGGTGAAGGACTGACAGAAGGGGGATGATCTTGACCTAGCTCGCGGGTTTAGCACAAAATGTAGCCCAAATTTAACCTTTCTTTGAAGCCCCCAGGCATGCCGATGATGTTAGTGATGCCATAATGTAGGGCCGGCGCCGCATTTAGGCGTCGCCCTGCCTTATTTGTGATGATCTCGATCGCGTGGGACAATATGCGGATGATGCTTGATGCGAGCTGAAGCATGAGGACGGGACAATCTCAAATGGAAGCGCAGTGGAGCCGAGGCGCCTGAAGTGCTGATTGGTGAATTAAGCGAGTTCCAGCCTCCTTCTGTTTCCTTTCGTCTCGTCTCATCCCTCGACTACAACCCGCCTCGCCTCGCAAACCAAATGCATAGTCCCTCGTGACTCCAAGTACCCACACTTCCGTTGCCGTTTCCCTGGGGCCAGAAGCAAGTCTATCGTATCGGGTGAGATGGGATCTAACCGTGAGGAGAACTCCCGGGACATTTCGCGAACTCCAGCATAACGCCCGTATGCTCCTATTCTCTCTACGCTTCGACGACGGTAGTATTACTTGCTGAATTTTGAACCCGCCGTATTTCGTTTGTCAGGTGGCCCGAGGTGTCACCCGGTTCAGCGAAACGTCACGGCTCGGCATGCAAGGCGCAATGGCTTGTTTGCCCATGCCACACCCGCCTCATGACACAAGCGCAGACATTTCGCTGGCACTGCAATCTGTCACCCTCAAAACGATGGACGTCCCTTACGAGGCCTTTACAAACCCCATCATCTCGTCACTGCGACAAACTCCGAAGATTTCGCCATGCATGTCGTTATCGACGGCCGCGAATACCGAGATTGCACCAACGGCGGGGTATATTACTTATGCTCAGGAGCCTGGGGCGGTTGGTCAGGTTGCTGTCTAGTCCCAGCATGCGATTCTGGCTGTCCAGTCGGTAAAGATCGCACACCGCGTACTGGTACGTCCCACTAGCCTCCCAGAGTTACACAGGCGTCGCAATCTTGCCATTTTCCCTCCACCACCAGGCTGAATGTGCTTTCGATTAAGATACATGTTGTCAAAAGTATCCGGACAATTGAGCGCCCGGGGGCCAACGTCAAAGTGTATACGAAAGCTTCGTAGCGCGTTTGGACTCGAACCGAAGATGCGCTCCATCCCCTTTGCATCTGGCTTTGCACAACCAAGCCTCCATTGACGACGCAGCTACTGAACTTATCTCCAGACACCTCACTAAGCGGCACTCCTTCGACCGCACTTCTCACACCGACTACGGCGACTACGGCGACTACGGCGACCACAACCGAGTCTGCTACTCCCATATCATCTTCCGGTATAAAGACTATCACTTCAGTCTCTAGTGGTCACACCGTGTTCAGCACGGTGCCTCCCGACTCAACTTCGAAGTCCCTTCCGACAACGGAAACACCGCACAATGAGCATGGGGATGAGAGTGGCAGCACTAGCATCGGCGCAATAGTGGGTGGTACAGTCGGTGCCGTTGCTGTTTTCGCATCAGTCATATTCCTTCTCTATATTTTCCGGCGAAAGAATCAGATGAAAAATCAACGGCGCGCGACTCTTCCGCCTCCATACCCGGATACGGATATGTCGCAGCACCTGACTGGTGGGGTCTCTGTGGAAACCTGTGTTTCAACCAGCAGCTAACAGTGATACAGGTACGACGACGACTACCGGTTCCGACATAAAAGCCCTCGCTTCTAGGAGCGAAGGCGCAAGGGGCGATTCAGTACCGCAGCTCGACAGCACTATGGTCATTCCGAAATTTGAGGCAAGCGTTGATCCGCTTGGCAGCATTCCCGAGCTCCCAGCCACCGAGAGGAATGCTCCATTCGCTACGCCCGATCCATCCAGGACTGCTGAGTCATCGAGCGATACACCTGGTTCAAGAGGGGTGCGTCACGGGCAAGGCGCGGAAGATCATGTATTGAGTTGGGCGCAGTACCATTCTCTGGGCAACCGAAATCCCTCCTCTAGGCTTTCCCAGCCTCATGGGGCGCCGGACGCTTCTGCTTCTGTGTGGGGTACTATGGGCTCTAGAAGGAGTAATGGCATATAGTGAGCTCTGATAGGACTCACATTCTCATATGTTTGTCCGAATATGGATTTAGTCTCGGCAACTCCAAAGCGTGAGCGGAGTTTAAACAGCAGCCCGGGTGCTCATCAACAATGTATATTAGAATTTGGTAAACGAGGCGATTTAATATCACCTATAAGAACTCAGGTCTAAACATCAATATAGCTCAGTCCTTTACTTCCCTGAATAACGGAATAGATCACGTGACATTTAGCACTGCAGGGGTCTACAGATCAGGCTACGCGGACATCGCGCATTCGTCTACGCTCACCTTCCAAGATTTATAGTTGCCGACCTATTCATCACTCCGACTCCTGCTACAGATACACATTCATCTTATTGTCGAACTTACGACCTTCCAGCGCGCTGCAACCTGGCCGACCCCGCTGACGTCATTTTTGAGCGCGGCGGCTAGAAGACCTTTTGTCTCGCCTTTCCAGAGCCTCTTTTCCAACCTCACTCGACCACAGGCAACCCTTTACCACCATGGCAGAGCAAGCTGCAGCGGCGCAAGGAGCACCCGCTTCGATTCCGCGCTACTTTCGGAACGACACGCAGCTGTCGCGAAGAGACCCTCACAAGCAACTCCTCGCATCTCTCAACCGGCTCATTACCGAATACCCTCCTCATCACATTCCACCTGGCGGAGGCCTGTACTATGGACCAATTTCAGTGGCCTATCTTTTCTACGCACTCCACAGAATATACCCGGATTTGCTGCTCGACGACTATCCCATGAACACGTGGTCCGCAGCCTACATTGAGCAGGCCCAAGCCCACATGAAGCAATACAAAGGGCCTTCCCCAAGCAAATGCGGTGTGAGCGACGATATTATGTCCCTCCTCGCCCTGTACGCTGTGACCGCCAAAGATCCAGACACGGTCAAGGAGCTCTGCGATTTTGCCGCGGAGACCCTTGACCCGGAGGCGTCCAACGAGTGGCTCTATGGACGCGCAGGCTATCTGTACCTCCTGCGCCTGGTTAGGGGCGCTTTCGCGGACAACAAAGATGTCACGGAGCTCATCGAAGACACCGCCGACGAGGTGATTGACAATATCATGGCCAGCCCCCGCCCTTGGAAATGGCACGGCAAGGCATACGTTGGAGCGGTCCATGGTGCCATTGGAATCATTACTCAAATAGTCCTCACCGACCCCTCCTCGGCACCAAAGCTCGAGGCTGAGCTGGGCGCGCTCCTCAGCTATCAATATGAGAGCGGCAACTTCCCGTCGTCACTCCCACCGGGACGCGACCGTCTCGTTCATTTCTGTCACGGCGCACCCGGGGTCGTGTCCTCGCTGATTTCAATCAAGAGGTACTTCCCGGGGCTTGAGGATCGTATCGACCGGGTAATCTCAAAGGCTAGGGAGTGCATATGGGAAAGGGGACTACTAACGAAAGAGCCGTGCCTATGCCACGGCATCAGCGGCAATGCTCTGGCGCTGGAAGGCGAGCAATTCGAGCATTTCCTCACCTATACTACGGGCCATGAGATCAAGTCAATGGCAAGAGACGGCATGTTGGAAAAGTCGGATGACCCTTCGGCTCTGTGGTGCGGCGAGGCTGGTCGCGCTTGGGCTTGGGCAGTCGCTGACAAGGGAATGCAAAAGAGGTTCCTGGGCTACAACGATATCTGATTGCGGTGAAGAGGTGGTACTGTGGATTCTCGACGGTCGAATCTCACGAGCTACACGATGTCACGAATCACGACCTAAGCGTCGGTCGCCGTATTAACGAGGCTTAGCGGACGCCCGGATGCACGAAACGGTTAACTGCGGCTAGCTTCCCGATGGCAAGTTACCCTTATATAACTCCCGTTTCTCAAAATATCGGTTGCAATACCCATTTCCCAGTTCTCTCCTTCAAAGCGTCTCACAAGCTGGTTAATTTGGTATCTCCTTCTGCTTTAGCCGCCCGAGCTATATATTTCCATCTATAGTTGCCTTTTCTACCCTTCAACAGCCCTACAGGATCTTCCCGCATTTCTACTTCTCTGGGGCCAAGGTCGACCATGCACGTACCCGCTAAGCGATGTACCGTGGTACCGTGGTGCCGTGATACCACGTCTGCTGTGACTCCATCGTCCGATCGTACAACGTCCATTGTGCCAAGCTTCTATTCACAGTATCGCAGCCCCGCTGTAGCCTGTCACTTCCTATCGGACCACTGTCGTGGGCATGAAGCGATACCCAGCTTAAGTTCTGTCAACCCTTTCGTGCGAAATGAGGGCAAAACAGCAGCGTGAGTAGGTCGCGCGAGTGAGTGGCCGCGCGGAAGCCCGCGCGACACAACGCGTGGAAGAATAGCTGCGATAACATCGCCTTGTGCGAGTTCCACTGAGGAAGCCACGACGCGCTATGAACAGGAAGGGACGACTGAGCCAACCACGTCACCAGCAGCCTCAGCAAACTTTCACTCAACGCCTCGCGTCTCCACATTCATGGGCGGTGAAGTAGTTGCCGTCGTTAGGCCATTCATAGGTACGTCACATTCAGTATTTCCCAATCGCGCCAATTTCGCGTTCGTCCCGCTAAAGTTTTGACGCGACACAGGCAAAGTTCGATTCAGTCCATTCGCTCGCGATACGCCTCCACTCTCGTTCCAACTACACCAGGCGTTGTTCGCTCGTTATCCACTGACGCCGGTTGATTCCTCATCTAAACCATCGAAGTCTGCAGCTTCCATTTAAGAATCCGCCAACCCCCGAGGTCGCTCTTACCGCAGGTCTTCACCCTCTTCTACGCTCGTTCAACTCAACATCATGTGGCTCGCCAAGTGCTTCTTCACCGTCCTCCTCGCCACACTCGCTGCCTGCACCCCCATCGGTCCGGTGCCACCTGTGATCACCAATGTAGCCGGGAGGCATCTTACAGTGGGAATATCAAGGCTCGAGGGCGATAGAAATGGTAGGCCCTCCCCTAGGTCATGAGGAATCCTCCATCTGATAAAGAACAGAACGCGTGTATATCCGACGAGAAATCCACGATCTGAAGAACAATTTCCCTGACGTATGGAATCTCTATCTTCTTGGGCTGCAAGCTTTCCACGCGGTCGATCAGGGTGACCCCTTGTCCTTCTACCGCATTGCAGGTAGGCCAAAGTTGCAAAATACCATAGGGGCTCAGCGCTGACTTCCGGAGGTATTCATGGCAAACCTTTTGAGGTCTGGCAGGAGGCGGAGGGTGCGCCTAATGCCACCGCGCGCAACTATTGCCCCCATACGAGCCCACTCTTCTTGACCTGGCACCGAGCATATCTAGCGCTCTTTGAGGTACAGCAACAGAATACCCCTCAAGACTCTTCCCGGAAAAAGAGTATAAAAGCGACGCGCTAACCATTTGTTAGCAAGAACTCTATGGTCACGTTCAGCGTATAGCATCCTCAGCTCCAGCAGACCAGCGAGAACGTTGGGGCATCGCAGCAGATTTGTTCCGTGTCCCGTACTGGGAATGGGCTCTGGGCGAGAGCAATGAACCTGTCCCGGACTTCTTCACGAACCCGGAAATCCAGGTAATCCGACCGGGGACTGGAGAAACGCAAACCATTTTCAACCCTCTTTTCCAGTATAGGTTTCATCCGGTGAATCCACAAGACTTTGACGGCAAGGTTAGTCGGTATCACCGTGAGGTTGTTTTCGATCAAGCACTAACCGGTTTGCAGTGGGCGTCCACAAACGCTACACTTCGCTGGCCAATATCGAACAAGCCCAATGCACCATCAGTAAACGAAAACTTCATCCAATGCTTCGAGAAGCAGCGACGAGATTGTCACGATGAATTAAGCCTCGGATATAGCGTGCCGACAACACTCAACGATTTCAGCTCGAAGTTAGAGGCCGTTCACGGCTACATACATTATTGTGTCGGTGGGAATGGGGCAAATGAGGGAAACATGTGGCCTATCGAGTACTCGGCCTTTGACCCACTGTTCATGCTTCATCATGCGTAAGCGCCCTTCTCCTCTAATATACCACTTGCTAACAGCAGCAAAAGGCAGGTCGACCGTCTCTTTGCGCTATGGCAGGCCCAGAATCCCGATCGCTGGCTCATGCCCAAGAGTGCTGGCCCGGAAGGAACTTTCGTCATTTTTCCAAACCAAAAGGTAACTGCAGACACGCCAATCTCGCCTTTCTGGAAGCGCGAAGACGAGTTCTGGACTTCCAACGATCTTCGCAATACCAGCGTGTTCGGCTACACATATCCAGAGCTACAGTGGTGGAACTACCCTTCTGCCGAGGCATTGCGCGTGGAAGTGAATGCGACCATCGCGAAGAACTACGGTTCCAGCGCCCGGAGCAGACTAAAGAGTACTGGTCAGACCGGCGGAGAGCTCACACGCTTGCTTCAAGACGACGACTACTTCACTGACTGGACTATCGAAGCGACTGCCTCCGACCTAGATCTCCCACCTACTTTCCAGGTCCAGTTCTCGCTCGTAGGAGACTTCTCCTCGAGTGCTACCGCTGAGGTTGGGCGATGGATAAGGCTCATGCCATCAGACCATGCTAACGAGGCGCGAGAGGCTCATCGAGCTGCGCGTAAGGCGAAGCGCACGAGTACGCTGGCACGGACTGTGGAATATACGGTCAGTTTGACAGCGAGCTTGCTGGACCAGATCGAAGCCGGGAAGCTAGAGAGTCTAGATCCCAGTGATGTTGTGTCGTACTTGAAGAGCAGCTTGACCTGGAACGTCTTTGCGGTAAGCGTTCTACCTAGTTTTCCACCAGGCGGATAGAGAGCTAATTAGATAAGGGCGATGGATCGCGCGTCCATGACAAAGACTTGGACAGCCTGATGGTTGAGGTTATGAGCAGGAGAGTCCGCATTCCGGATGATCCGTCGCAGCCGTTGGAATATAGCAGCGAGATAACGCGCCATCCGGAGATCACGGCGGGTAAGCTTGGTAGTATCTAAGCTTGAGGGGCTTTGTTATCGACTACTATACAACCTGATTTTACGAAAATGTGGATGTAATGCGGAGTCTTGAGATGAGCGAGAAGGCATTTGGTATACAACTGGCTCTTACGAAGCATCTCGCAATTTGATAGACGCCTCGAGCGTCTTATCACCGTACTGCGTGCATGTTCCCTGAGTGCTAGCCGGACGCGGACCGAAAGGGCGCGAGAAAACTCCCCGCACTGCCCCACTCGCTGCTTCTGATTGGCCAGCCCTACCGACGACCTCACCCGTCGGCCTCTAACGTCCCGTCGCGTCCAACGTCTAGTCTCACAGTTCAGCATTTCCATATACATCTCCAAGGAAGTAGCCTTACGCGCTGGTAGGATCATTCGGACCCGACGCCGAGAATTGATGCCAGAAAGATGAGGATAGCCCGGCGCTCTCTCCACACCCTTCGTTCAACGCCCGAGGCCTCCATCCCGTTATTTGCTTCAGTCCGTCCCGCACGTGCTGTCATACCTCTATCTTTCCGTCTTCTTCTATCTCTACCCTTTCAAGCCGCATCGGCAAACCGAAGTATCTCTCGCCAACACCACCGCAACCATCGCCACAACCGCATCCAGGCCTTCCACACCACCACCCCCACGAGGACGGCCAACATGCCCACCACCTCCATCTCCACCTCCACCCCTCCATCCCAGCCCACGCAGCCCACTCCCCCCGACTGGTCCGCCCAGCAATACCTCAAATTCGCCCCCGAGCGCACCCTCGCCATCCACGACCTCCTCTCCCGCACGCTCCCCTACATCCCCACCCAATCCCCCATAATCCACGACCTAGGCTGCGGCCCGGGGACGTCCACCTCTGCGCTCCTCGCCGCGGTCCCAGGCGCCCAGCTCACAGGCATGGACTCGTCGCCGGACATGCTAGCGCGCGCGCGCGCCGTGCTGCCGGGCGTGGACTTTGTCGCGGGGGATCTGGCGACGTACGCCCCAGCCGCGGAGACAGACGTGCTGTTCAGCAACGCGGTGTTCCACTGGCTAAGGAGGGGGGAACGCATTGGCACGCTAGTACGACTTTTTGAGGGATTGAAGAGCGGCGGTGTTGTCGCGCTGCAGGTCCCGGATAACTACGACGAGCCGAGCCATCGCTTGATGCGGGAGACGGCTTTGAATTCCCCATCCCCATCCCCAGATCCAGACACAGCCCCAGGAACCCCAGCACCAGCCGCTGCGGACGCACCCTGGCTCCCCTACTTCGCCACCTCCGGCATCGGCGACCTATCCAACCCCTCGCGCCCGGATCTCGACCCCATCGAATCGCCGCGCGAATGGTACAACGCACTCGCGCCGCACGCGGCTTGCGTGCACATCTGGCGCACGACGTACCAGCACGTGCTGGCGGACGCGGGGGCGATCGTCGAGTGGGTGCGGGGCACGGGGCTGCAGCCGTACGTGCATCGGATTGCGGAGGGGGATGAGGCGGCGCGGCGGGGGTTTTTGGCGGAGTATGAGAGGAGGTTGCGGGGGGCGTATCCGGCGTTGGCGGATGGGAGGGTGATGTTGGGGTATCCGCGGTTGTTTGTTGTGGCGGTTAGGAAGTAGGATTGTGGTGGAGTGGGATTGGAGATAGGGGGGTGTGAGCGATATTTGTGTTGTAGATTTAGTTTTGTGCTGCAAGAGGGGTAGGTGTGTTATATGCGACTATCGATTTTTCCCTCGAGGCACGTTCACATATATCACCACCGCCGTTGTGGTTCCCCCATATCCATACCTCATACGAACGGAAAACAGCCCACCACGCAGGATCCATCTTCTTCTCACAAGTGTCCTTCAGCTTGGAACATTTCACCAAGCCTCATTAGGTACTCATGATCACGGCACCTGGCGCAAGTCTGCATGCCACACCTCTCGCAATGAAAGATCCAATGCAGCTCGTCGCCGCAGAAATCGTACGTCGTGTCGTTTACCATCGTTTTAATAGTAGCGCCCAAAGTCACACTCGTGGCGTTGGCGGGCGTAGTGGTTCCTATTATGATGCTCATACAGGCCTCCATTTTGATTGCGATTGTGGTGGTGGTTGTTGTTCGCTGGACGAGCATTGTTCACCGGACCAGCATGCTGCTTGCCCTTGCATGTAGCACATGTCTTCTGCGAGCACGCTGGGCACGTTGCGACCTCGGCCACGATGTGTTCGGGCTTGATCCACTTTGCACAGCTCGGGTGGCTGCAATATGTGTGGTTGATCGTGTCCAGCTCGTCTTTCTTCTCTATGAAGCGGACAATCGTTTCCTTGGATAGGAATGGCGTACACGAGAACAGCGGAATGATCTTGGAGCAGCAACGCGGTGGAAAATGCTCGAATCGGTAATCGATGAGTCGAAGAGTCCCTCGAGGCATTCCCGGCAGTAGGCGTGCTTCTCGAATTCTTCCGGGCTCTTGCATGCAAGCTCGAGGACATCGAATTTCTGGTGGAAGTCAAGACATGAGGCGCACACGGCTTGCATGGCCGCTTTGGCTTTGCCTTTGTCCTTGCTGCTACTAGACCCTTCGGCAGAAACCAGTTCCGCGGGCTTCTCCTCGATTGACTTATTCAAGGATTGACCTGTCTTGGATGCTTCCTTACCTAGTGTAGACGGAGGAGCCGGTAGTCCCTGTCCAGCGGCATCGGTCTTCACTCGCTTACAGCGGCCATCCTGTTTATCTCTCAGTGCTGTAGCATCATCCCCCATGGCGCGCTTTCTTGATAGGGCGATCATCTGGTGGTGCAGTCTGCGAACCGCCGAGATCCACCTCCACATGTATCCCCGTGACGCCGCCATTCAACTCCGTTGCAGGTTGTCTTTTCGCTGTCGTGCGCAGGCACATTGAGGCCAGCGAGCCTGCATGTCATCTCATGGTCGTCTGGATACGGTTTTAGTGTGTTGCTTACCACGACACTCTCTGCACTTACTCGCGGCCTGCCCCTCCTAGCCAAGCAAGCGCTTGTATGCCATTCGATTTGCATGCTCCTCCCTTAGGATATTCATCGCGGCACACTGGCCATTCACCTCCATCTACTTTATCACCAACTCATTACGAAGGGCTCTAAAGGCGGCCACTTCGTTTTTAGCGCGGATGTCGCTGCTGGAGGTCGGCAGCGACTTGAGGACCACATCGATGTCGTCGAGCTGGAGCTTGAGTGCTAGTTTCGCCGTGGCAGGATTCATCGTTACAGTAAGCAGGCTATGCGAGGATGGTGAAGAAATGCAAGTTGCTTCGATCAAACTGACTTGCCGCACTGGGGCCGGATCACGAACTGAACTAAAGCCGCTCGAGGCCATTGACGTGAGCTGTATTTGTGAGTGGCGAAGTGAGGTGAGGGGGAAGAGGGATGTGGGTGACGCGGGACTGCACCGTGGCTTCGGAAATACTTCGCCCCGCTCAAGGTAAACAGGACGGGAAGGAGCGACGAGCCAAGAAGAGGAAGACGACGAATGGCAGGGGAATAGTGAGAAAATATAAGGGTCAGCAGCGACCGATTGAAGAAATCAAAGCCTTTTTGAACTGGTTCACGGCTTCTCCAATTACCTCCAATCCATGCACATTATCCACCCAGGCGCATGTCAGCCTGCAAAATCTCTCTCTCCTCCAATGGCCGGACCTCTTCCACCAACTGTCCAGCTCCAATCTCGCTTACTGCTCAACGCAACCCAAAGTCGTACACCAACCTCCAAAACAGCTCCATATGCAGCGGAGCCATCAAACTCTCCAACCCCAGGCCATGCTCCCATGTGCAGCCCACCACTCCACTCAACCAAGCCACATCCAGAAACCAAAAGCGCCCAAACCCGGCAGATGACAGGCAGATGGCAGAACGCAAAAAAAGACATTGTCACTTACCCAGAACGCCGTTTCCAAATGCTGCATATGACTGCAACCGTCGTAGGGAATCCCTTCCAACGTAACAAGCCCAGTCCAGTCGTGAAGCCGCTCTGTAACGGGTGCGAAAAATGGGCCGGTATTGCCCAGGCGTACATAAAAACAGTTTTGTCGCTCGAGAATGGTATCTGCGCTCGCTGGTATCGTTTTGCGATGTTTCGGAACTGTGAAATTAGACCAACGCCAGAACACTCCAATGTTCAGAAATGTGTAAGTCGTCGTTCATCCCGCGCCAGCAGTGCCGAGCTGTGTCTGCTTCTGGAATGCGGGCGAACGGTAACTGTGCCGATGAGGCGATCCGGTACGATGACTCTCGGCCGATCCAGGAGCAGCCTGGCTGTACGGGAGATTCGGAGTACCTAGATCGTAATGTTGAGGCGGGGTGCTGTGAGTATTGGACGGTCCAAGACTGTGGCCGCCTGCTCCGGCAACGTGGCGTACTGATGATTCGCCTGACCACGCTTGGGGATTGTGGTCGGCCTGCGTGATGTGCGGAGCGTTACGCTGATCCTTTCTCGACGACGCCCCTGATGGGTTCCGCGGCGAAGAGGTGGGTGCGGTCACACTCGGGTTCTTGCCGCGCTGCTCCCACTGCTTCATGATCTCCTTTGGAGTAAGCTCGGGCGAGCCGTCGTCGTTTAGAAGCTCGACGATCTCTTCAGGCACCTGTAGCAATTTAGGATGATCAAGGGAAGAGCCTGGGTTTACTTACCTCGCAGAACTCATCGTTGTTCTCAATCAAGTCGAAAACCACCTTGACAGCACCCTGATCAACGCTCTTCATCTCTTTTTCGTTATTCTCTCGTAGAATATTCGGAGCCATGACAGTGGCGATATTCCATGTGTCCATCTTATTGCCGGATTCTTCGTCGACCGTGTGGAACGACGAGACCCAATTCAGGAAGCAGAACAAGACTTCCATGGTGTCACGATGGGCTTTGGGTAACAGACAACAGACCAAGTGCAGAACCTTCTTCCGTTGTGCGTCGTCCGGGATATCTGTTCATGTTAGCAGTGAGGTTTGGGGGGAGTTACCGACATATACGCACCATTCGCTGTCATGAACAAGCGATACAGCTTCAGCGTGAGCACCGGGTCCGGCATCAAACGAAGGAAGCGCTTAAGCAGGTTGGCCAGTATCACAGGGTTTTTGGTGTTGAGATCCACCATCTCGACGCCCTTGGCATCGATTTCCTCCTCCAGTTCTCGCAAAGCTTTGAGATTGCCGTTCTTTCGGAACACGCCCTCGATGGACATATCCATGCTCCTCATCGCAGTAACGGCATCCTGGAGCAACGCGGGAACCCTCAGAGTACCGGGACCAACGCCATCTGTGGACTCGGCGCCGTACTTCTCTACGAGAAGCTCAAGTGATTGCCTGAATGTCGCCTTTTCGGAGACCGGTTTTTCGACTCCAGAGTTGCCCTTCTTCGGCTTGTTCTTGTCGGTTTTGAAGGCTTTGCCGAAGCCAATTTTGCCCCAGAAATTGGATCGCTTAGTCTCAATGAGATCGAGGAGATCGCCTTGGTTATACTGATTTTCGTCAAGGAGCAGACCAAGTTGAAGCACGGCAAGCCCCTTCAATTTGAAGTATTCTAGCGGAGAAAGCTCGGAGAAGTAGGTGCGCGGTCTTCCTTCAGGTGTAGGTTGCCCTCCCGAAAAGTCGCGCCGGTGACCATTGATGAGCCTAGGTTGGTCTTGTCCAAGAAGCGCGCTTCCGCCGGCACGGAAGGCATTCGGACGCTGCTCTCGTTGCTGTTCCAGCGCAGCCATTCGGGCGATATCGTCTAATGCAAGAGAATTGACCGCGAGGGTGACGTTGTCGGCATCACCAGGGGCTTCACGCTCCTGGACGATTTGCATATTCCCTCGAGCGTGCGCATCCCCTCCGGCTTCCATGGCTTCAGGGCCGTCTATGATCCTCGATGCGCGGGCACGCTTCATGGTGTTCGAGAGATGTTTATCCAACCGGGTCGATCGTAACCGTCTGACGTCGGACATGGACTGCTCGTAAGTCGCGTTGGGGTTGCTTGGGGCATCGTTGGCGGAAGATCCTCCAAACGATTTCGAGCGAGTCTCCTGCCGCGGATGAGATGGCTGGAGGTCCGAAGCAGCGTCGCCTAGGCGATGTCCCTGAGACGAGTCGTAGGCCGCAAGATTAGGGTCATCTGAAGCACGTTAGTGGGAATATAACCTTGTGAGTCGCGGCGGAATGCCTGGCTCGTGTCAAGATATGGCATGAGGAGGCGTTGATGCGCGATGGCGGATGAAAGTGTGACGTACCTGACGTGTGCGGTAGCGCGCCGCTGGATCGTAGCGTAGCCATGAGACGAGCATGGGCGACCTTTAGCAAGTGTACATACTGGCGGAGCTTGGTTACATGCACAAAGCCGCTCTCCGCGTCTGGCTGGGCGGCGGCACATGCTGGGCAGAATACCCGCTGTTTCGACTTGCTCCAGTATGCATTCTTGATGTCGTTGCGCAGGTCAGCACCACAACCACGGCAGACCATGCAGCCGTAGTTGAACGACATATTGTTCAAGTGTAAGCACTTGTCCTCCACCTGGGTGTCGCATATTGGACATGCGTCTGCCCATCGCGGGACGAGGACAGCAGATTCGGCTGCTTGGTCCTTCTCGGCCTCCTGTTCCAGGCGGGCATCCAGCGAGTTAACTTGGGCTAGGAAACTCGTCAACCCGCTCGCACTCCTGGTTTCGCGTTCTAATTTCAGGGCCCCCTGCAGGCAGATTCGGATCAGTAGCTTGAGGTAGTGAGCGAGCCCGGTAACAAGCGAGAGAAGTTCCTGGGTGACGCCAAGCCGTCGCACCCCGGTCCCCTGCGACTGGGTGAGGAGCGCAAAGAAGGCTACAACTTTCTTGCACAGCAATTTCGACTCTCGCGAATACGTGAGGCCCTTTGGCGTGTTGGCGACAAGCTGCGCATCGAGATCGTCCGCGGCGAGGAACAAGAGTTCGATGTGGACAATAAACTTCTTGGCGGCGACTACCCCGTCCACATAGGCGCCGTTGCTGACGTGGAGGAGCATGTCGGATATGCACGTCGCTGATTTCTCCTCAAATGCTGACAGAGTCTTCCATATCCAATTGACTTTTGCTTCTATCTCTTCTTCTTGCTTGCGCACACGCTCGCGCACCTCATCCGTTGCTCCCCCATCGGATTCTGCCGGGGCCTGAATGATTGGCTGTCCAGTGGAGTGTAGGCGCACGTTCCAGTATTTGTGAATCATGTAGCACTCCGGGTGCCAATGCTGATTTTGCCCGTTGCGGAAGATTTCGACAAACTGCTTGAGAATTGACGTTTGGCACCCGTTGCAACGCTGCGCGAAATTAGTCGAGTAGTGATAGTGGCAGTAGACGTTGCCCTCGTGCTCATAGTAGCTGTCCGATGCGCCAAAGACGGTCGGGCAGACTGAGCATGTAAAGTGCTCGATGTGATACTTTCGGTCCAAAGCGGTGATGTATGATCCACGGAGAGCCTGCCCGCAATCAAAGCAGAGCAGGTCCAGACGCCGGAAATAGTCCGTCTCGCACAGCGGATACTGGCCTGGCGGCTTCTCGGGGACGGGGAAGAATTTAGAGGCTACGATTTTGCCACAGTCCTGCACGATGGTTAGCACATTCTTGACCCATCGGCGCTGGGTTGGAGGGGCAGAAAAAAGATTTTAGAGGGGCCGCTATAAATGCGAACCTAATAGAGCTGAATGGGCTGGGTCTGCCCTCCAAGGGTTCCGTGCACTTGTGACGTTGGGCACCTACATGACAGGTAAAGCACTCCAGATGGTATGTATCTCCTAGCGCCCGGACAAACTGCCCTGTCAGGCCTTCACCACACTTCCCACAAATCTTACTCCGCTTGGGCTTCTCTTTCGCCGGATCGTGTTGTTGCCGTTCTGGGTCGGTCAGCGACCGCGACGGAGCGTCATGCCTTCTCTGGGAAGAGGGATTCTGCGAGCTCTCCATGTCGAGCGGATTGGTGGGCTGTCGTGTGAGGCCGTTGCTGCGCGGGTCGTAGCCGTGCTGCTGCGGGGCTCCCTGACCTCCCAGCGAAGGCGGTCCCTCCCCGGGAGTGCTCATGGCGGAGGTGTGCCAGCGCTGGAGATGGTCGCCACAGCCCAGACAGGGATCAAGTTGTCGGAGTCGGGCAGAGGTTGAAGAGCGGGCGCGACGGACAGAAGACGGCGGCGACTCGTCGAACGGCGATCAAGTGGCGGCGGACAGGGCGCGGAAGTGTGTTGTGGTGACGGCGGCGGGGTTGTGAAGCGGATAGAGCAGCGTTGCTAGGGACACGGCCGTGAGGGGCGGGTGTGCGTTGGCGACCGCAATCTGCGCGGCGGTGAGTTGTCGCGGGCGGTGTGTCGAGGCGGCGGCGGCGGCGAGGTGAAAGGGCTCGCAAAGGTCGCTCGGGGGCGCGGTCGGCAGCATGCGTCGCGGAGGAGAGGGAGGCGGAGACGGAGGGGCTCGAGGCGAGAAAAGTGCCTGGCAGAGCTCGGGGGGTTCGAATTGGGTCCCTGAACAGCGGCTGAAACACAGCCAGGCCAGCCGACGGCGAGCAGCGACGGGCCAGCGACTCGCAGCACGGGAGTCGGCAGTCGGGGCGCCTCTCTGGGAGACTTGCAGGCGGCAGAGGCAGGGCGTGGGGATCGTGAAGTGTTGCCGTGAGGTTGAGGCTTGTGGTGCAGGTAGGACAGCGCTTCTTTGCGCTAAACTGCTTTCGACGAAATTAAAGAGGCCGATCCGCATAAGTGCGCGAGCAGCGCGCCGTCACCACCTGCGCCCTCATTGAGGCCTCAGGCCAGCGTGCTTATTTTAGCCCTGTCAAACGCCGTTGCTGTAGCCGCTGTGCTGTGCCTGGCGCTGCGTGCGACGTGACAGGCGCGCGAACGTGGCTCGCAGCAACCAAAGTCGCTGTCAGCGCCCAAGTAGACTGCGTGTGTGCGCCTGATCCACACAGCTGCCGCTTGACACCTCGCCGAGCTGCTATAGCAGCTGCTGCTAATTGCTAATGCGCAGGCACCCTGTCTCAGCGCACACCCGCCGGAGAAATGTGAATGCGCGGGGAGCCTGCGTGGCACGTGACCGTCATGTCTTGGCGCCCGCATGCGCTAGAACATCGCGAGCAACTTTGTCGCGACAGCCTCGAAAATCCTCCACGGAAGGCTTGTCGTCCCGCCCCCGTCCCGAACCGTCACCATCTTGGACGCGTCCGGAGAAAGCATCTAACCATTTGTAGAAGCGGTCCCCCTTCGCGCCCGCCGGAGCTGCAGACGGACAAAGGGCTGCAGGCCTCGACAAAGGCCCTCCCTCCAGCCGACCGCACACTCTCCTCCCACCACAACCCGCCGTATCTCTACACCGCCAACCGCTCGCCGCCATGGAGGAGGAAATGAAGGACGCTCCCCGCGCGCCTGTGCAGGCTCCCACATTCCGCCCGCCAAGGATGGTGTCAAGGCCGAAGCCGCCCGTCCAGCAGGAAGAGGAGCTGGGCGCCGAACCCAAGCTGGGCGACTTCGAAGGGGAACACGCGCTCTCGATCTCTGAGGCCCGCGCTGTGGTTACGGCTATACATGGCGCGAGGCGGAAGAAGGACACGAATGCCAACCCGCTGGGCGGGGACAGGGTGCACAACGATTCGCAGTAAGTGGAGCTGCGGGGAAGCTGTTGGCGGTGGTCTGCGCATACGCAACGGGCGCATACTGGGAAAGAGCCTCATGCTGAGAGTGCATAGATCGATCCAGCAGTTCGTCGACTACCTCGACATGTTCTCCCGTTACAAGCAGACTGAAAACCTGCATGCAATGGGCGCCATCTTCGACGCGAACCCCCAAATCTCCTCTGTTGAGCGGGCGCTGCTTGGTAACACATACTCTACTTCTTGGCGTATTGCGCATATAGCTGATGTTAGAGCAGGATCCCTCTGTCCCGACACCGCCGACGAGGCCAAGACCCTCATCCCGTCGCTGGCCACCAAGTTCGACGATGACAACCTGCAGCCGATACTAGACGAACTGCAGAAACTCCGTAAGTTCGAAGTGGGCCGCGACCCAGACATCACCCAAGCTGACTTCTCGGCCAGAGGATCGGTTTGGATAGACGAGTTCTTCAATCTCTGCTTCAGGCAGTGGGCTGCCGCCGACAAGAAGCACGACGCCTGGCTCCGCGAGAACCAAATCCCCGAGGACGCCGAGGCTGCCGGAGGATTTGCTCAACCTTGAGCTTTTGTCGAAACGAAGGTAATGCCGCGGTGATGATGGCGGCGAAAAACAGCGGATGAACGTGAACATGCGACTGCGAATGCATGGGATGGCGTTTTGATTATTGCGATACCATTGATAGACCAATGTGTCTCATTATTGCACCAAAATGCTGACGATCCTCTCGTGAGGCTACAGTAGGGTATTTCTTGCCACAATACACCCACATTTCTATTCTCTTCTTCTGTCCCATTTCACTCCTTTGCGCGTTCAAACTGTTGCCCAACTATTCTTGAACTTCCAGCCCTCTCGCCTACTAACGTCTGGTTGGGCGATCCTCACTGCTAGTTCTTCGTCTTATTCGCACGGAGTCTGGGAGCTCGGGGCTGTAAGATGTCTTGGCCTCTTCGGGGTGTCTCTCATTAGTCTCACTCCTGCAGGGATAGTGACGGTGTATCCGGAATCTCCCAAGTCTTCATCTCCCCTAGAGCCCTCTTTTTCTGCGAACAGACTATATGCATTGCATAGCCATAGGGTATGACTCAGGATCTGGATTCCCTTTAACGATTGCCGCGCGCTGAGCATCCTCACCCTCCAACAATATGAGTGTCTTCAGATGCCTTTCACGTCATAGTGGCTCGGTATATCATAAGTAACAATAGCATTCCTTTCGTGCGTATCTTCGTCTCGTCCACTTAGTTTATATCTTTCCAAACTTCGCTTCCCTGTAGGATATTTTGATATCCCGTGCTCACGATCGGCGCGTCAAGCGTATCCTACTCGCCTCCTGTCACTTAGTCTCAAATTTTGGGTTCTCTATAGAGGTAAGAGTATATGTATTCTTTGGAAAACTTGCATGTATTACGGCCGTCTCCGTTGTCGGGGCATCAAGGGATCGGACGAGCGGTAAATGGAAATGGCCCTAGAAGTTCTGCTAGCACGATCACTGGATCACCAATAGTTCAGCTCTCCGTCCTCGGTCGTCCATTCCTTCGCAGGCTGCGGCTCCGGCTCCGGCTCCGGCTCCGGCTCCGGCTCCGGCTCGCAATATTCGGACACCTCACTCTCGAAATCGGGGTGCTGATACTCCCAGTCCCGCAGGCTATCCAGCAGAAAGATGGAAACCCGCTCCACGGTGTCCCTCACAAAGCGGCTCCGGAACAGAATGCCGCTGACAGACGGCAGGCGAATACGCGGCATTATAATGCAGCTCCGGTGAGCTTTGACTGCGACAGGCTGTGGATAGTCGCCCACATCGTCATCGGGAGATGAATCAGCGCCGCCGAAGTCCTCAGTGTCTTCCGCTCCGTGTGTTTCAGGCGGCAAGAACAGCGGCGGAGGAAGCTCCCAAGCGGACTCATCCTCACGCACCCTATCAATCTCCGCACACAGCCTTTCCAGGCCCGGCAAAGACGCCCTGTACTTCTTCGCAAGCGCAGGGAAGAACCCGTTATCAGGATAATACGAGTCTTTCCCCACCACCTCATACTGGTGCGCACACCAATTGCGCTCGAAGTACATATCGGGCCGCGCATCGGCCCATAGCGGATCAGTGAAGCCGCAGCTTGGGGGACAGTGCTTGTAGTTCTCCTGGATGGAGATGACGCGCTGGGCGACGGCGTCCCTGGCATTGATTAGCTCGCGGTCTTCTGGTGTGATGCTGCCTTTTGTCAGAAGGTCCTGGTTGGAGTGGCCTGACGAACCGGTTTGCTGGTCTAGGTTATATTTGTCAATCAGGTGGAGGCTGCTGCTGACTAAGCCGCGCATCATCTTGTAGAACTGGGAGGCCTCACTTAGGTACACGTAGCTGAAGCTACACTTGCCGACAGATGCCCTTTTGTGGTATTTGCTGGCGATGAGCTTCCAATCCTGGGGATCGTAGGCATCGGCAAGCACGTCTTCCTCGTCGGCGGGTGGCAGTGGGAGAGCCGGCAGGAACGCGAGGCACGGAGCAGTTATTGAAGAGCACGTTTCGCAGACCAAGGCATGCTCGTCGGAGTGCGGAAGTGGAAGCGCGGGAGGGGTCTTCGTGGACGGCAGGCCAGCTGCCGTGAGCTGCTCGACGTGTAGGGAATCCATGCTCCTGGTTCGAAGAAAGCTGAACTTGATGCTGAGCCTGGGTGGAGAGAGGCGAGTTTATTTGGACTTCGTATGGGAACAATGTTGTATATAGGGTCGTCCAAAAAAATAGTAATAGATATCATTGTGGTAGAACAATGTTAGCGCGTTGTGCAGGGCAACAAAGGAGACCACGCAAGAAAATAATGGAATAAAATTTTGGAGTGTGGAAAAGGATGCAAGTAATCGAGGAGAGTGAAAGGAGTGATTAAACATATGAAGATTTGCATTGAGAGAATCCAAGACACGAAGTAGTCTTTGGTCCTGCATTCGGAATAAGATGTTGTAAGCCAATGTAGTCTGAAGACCTGGGCGTTGTATGAGGGCCACCTAAGAGGTCCGCGAGGTGAGCAACCAGACATCAATGACTACGTCCAGCATAGGTGTCGCGAGTTCGTTCAGTCGCCGTGACACGAGGCAAAGTCGTGCGAAGTGCATAGTTTCCGCGTACTTTGGCATCGTGAGCGTAAGCAGATCCGGATAGCCGGAATTCTGACTAGGTGTTCGTTTGGAAGGACCTCCATAGATGAGCAAGCTGCTGTAGAGACGGTTGCGCAAAGATTTGCGGTGCCAATCGACGCGGTGTGGTTCAGGAGAGTGCTTGCTGAGTTTTGTGGAAGATTTGACGGGAGTACGTGACGCGCCGAGCTAGCCCTCTTCTAGTAAGGACGCGCGAAGCTCAACCTCTTTCCCGGCTTCGAAGAGAAGATCGCTACATCATCTGAGCAGATGAGACGATCTCGCAAGCCAAAAGACGTCCACGGGCCGGTCACGTTGGGCGATACCTAGTCGATGCCACTTTGCTTCGCGACGCGTCAACACGTGCACCTAGCATCTATCGAAGCGAGCCACGGCCACGCTCTCAGTCGCTGGAACCCCGAACACCTTTAGTCGTCTACTTTCTATCCGATAACGCGAGACGGGCGGCGATGAAGGGACTCCACATTCACCACCCGATCGCAGTGGTGAGCTTCTGGGAAGCCGGCGCGGAGCGAATGAGTCTCTACCTAGCGTAGGGGGTTCCTGTTATGATAAGAGCGGAGCCTTACAAAGAAATTGTTGCAAAACAGCTACAGCTTTAGGGAGGAAACACGTCCCAGACCAAGTGAGGAGAGCAGGGGCTATCATACTGGGAAAGAGGCATGGCGAAATAAGAGAGACGAACGCAACGAAATGGCATCACACGAACTGCGATGCTTCTGTCGATCCATTGATGCCATACACTACCTACCATCCAGTACCGCCGGCAGATGAAAGCTTCTTCTCAGCTCGTTGCTTATTTTTTCGCGGGTGAACTGGAAGAGATGAAAATGGGTGGCCGGTACCACATCGCTAAGGAACGAGACGCGATTCCGTGCGACCCAACTCTACCATTTCTATACGCAAATGATCCCCGCGGCCAGGAGAAGTACGTCCAGACTCGGCTTCCGATTGCATTTCTTGCCCGGCGTCGGCTGTTGAACAAGCACGAGGAGGTTAATTGGCCCGCGCATGTCTCTCCTTGGCTGGACCCGCGCCCTTGCCTCCTACCGTACTTCTGTACTACATTGAGCACAGATGGGTACATTTCTGCAAGACGGTTTCAATCGATGTTCGGATCCAGCGCGGCAAGGGTGGATGTTCTTTCGGGCTGGGAAACTGTCGCGGTACTGATCGCTGGGCCATGGTCCGCCTCCTGAGGGATATCGTCCTGCGCTGTGGGATCATCCGCGTAAACCGTGAGGCTTGACATTTTCTTCAGTGGCGGTTGTTGGTGTTGCAGCTTGTCATGGCTGTTGACTACGGTAACGCATTAACCTGAAGACTTTGGGATAGTTACCGCGCTGACTGGTGGCGTAACCAAGAACAGCAAGAATCACACATCGAAGCCGACGCATCCATAAACATGAACAAGCCGCTCTACAAGTTCTCCCGAGTCTCGTTAGGAGGGCGTATAAGGCCGCGACTGGTCGCCCAGGTAATACCAAGGGAGGTCCCTAACGCTCCCCTGGCTATGTCGTAGCACCATCCGCATATCCAAACCAGCCATGTCTACGGCGATCGAAGCCCAATGCTTCGCGTTCAGTGATTTCCCTTGCTTGTTCTGTTCCTTCTGGCGCCTCCCATCTGCGTTCTCAGCATTTATCTCTCTCCCGCTCACCGTTACGGATGGCAACGATACACCATGGCTTCGCTCTTTCCATCGTCCTCGCCTTACCTCCGGTCAAAGCTCGTATATACTCTCCTTTCTGTTCTGATTCTGCTTCTCTTCTTCGTTTATACTCCAGTGCCGGACGGATGTGAGGAGGACGGCGACGGCGTCGTCTGCAAAGTCACCCAAAAGACCAAAGGCGTACTGCCCCCGGCATTCTGGCCCTCCCACGAACAATGGCGGCCCGCCGAGCTCACCGGCGTGAAATCGAAACGCGCATTCGCGACGTTCCTTGCTGGAGAGGAAGACTCGGACGAAAACGACCCCTACTTCGTCGCGGTGCGTGTCCTGACCTACCAGCTTCTGCACGCCAAGGAGACAGCATCGAGAGATAGAAGCATCCCGTTCGTCGTCATGGCGACGAAGAACGTGTCCGAATCCAAGCGCAACCGTCTGCGCAAGGACGGCGCCATTGTGGTTGTGGGCGACTGGCTCTACGCCGACTGGGTCCAGGCGGCGACGAGCGCGTGGCGGGATATCATGGTGAAGCTGCGGCTGTGGGAGCTCACGCAGTTCGACCGCATTGCCATGCTCGACGGCGACACTGTGCTGACGGAGCCCATCGATGGCATCTTCGACGACCCGGCCGTAACGATGCAGACCACGCTGGACCTGGCGGACGCAATCAAGGACGACGAGCAGCCGCTGCCCGAGAAGTACGCATTCGCGGGCATACCGGAGATGTCGCACGAGCACGGTTACCCTCCGACGGACGAACACCACGACTTCATGAATATCAACTATTTCAACGGCGGCTTCTTTGTCTTTCAACCGTCGCTGGAGGCGTTCAACTACTACACCTCGCTCCTCCAGATCCCCGGCCGCTTCGACCCCAGCATGATGGAGCAGAACCTGCTGAATTACGCGCACAGGAGAGACGGCAACATGCCCTGGCAGCAGCTCGGGAACACGTGGAACATCCATTACCCGACCGTGGCCGACCTGGATGGTGGCGTCAAGAGCCTACACGAGAAGTGGTGGACACCTGAGCACGCGGACCTGAAGCCGTATCTGGAGAGCTGGAGGTGGCAGATGAAGGGGTACTTTGAGGCGCGAGACAAGTTGCTGGGGAAGGACTATGATAGGCATGGGCTTGGTGTTGAGGTGGAGTGAGGCTGGATTACCAGGGACATGCAGCGTTTCTGGGCTTGGTTCGGCGAAGCTGTTGGGCAGGTGCGCTTCTTGGGTCGGGCATCAGTCTGAAACCCACCTGGGCACCCTTGGGCATCTGGTTCCGTTAATTGATTTCGCAGCGGAGGAGGCGTTCAGCTCACCTGTTGTAATTGCAACTTTGTCCGTGCTCGAGGAACGCCACCTGGGCATCCACAAACTCTTCGTCAACTCATGCATGACAGGGCCATCCGGCTTCGGGTACGCCCTCCTTCTCATCCCCTACTTCCGATACTGTGTAGACGTCGACTCTGAGCTCGTCAGCATGGATGCCTGGATACCCTACCATCCCGCCAGCCAACATGTTGGTAGCTACGCGTTGAACGCGTCCCCGTGATAGCAAGAGACTAACAAACTCTGGTTGCACAGAAGTTTCTGGAGCGCAACTACTCGTCCGAGAACTTAGTGGTGGGAAATGCTGATGCTTGCGGCCTAGTGCGCCAAGTCCAATGACTAAGCACTCGTTCGCGACCGTTATGGTTCCCCATCCACACCGATGCTTTTGCCGTCGTGCGGCGACGACGTGAAGCCCGCACAACCCAGGAGAGCCGACGGTGTGGTGGAGAGACCGAGCGAGATGACACAAGAGGAGTTGGGCGATGCGTTGGAGGGCGAAGCAGAAGGTATACGCAGAGTCTTTCGCGATTCGAAGAGACGCCGAGATGGAACTCCTAACCTGTTGAGAAAATATGTAGGAAGGCGCCATCTTTCTTAGGAGAGGAGGTGCAGGTCGATATGTTATCGGTGCCAAGCCCCCAATCGATGACATATCGAGCAGGGAGGCATCCCCTCTCGCCATATCCCACACCGACCACAAAAACACAAGCCCCGCACAATTTGAGCTTTCCTTCCTCTGTTGCACGCTTCATCTCTACACAGCTCTTGCCACCCATCGACCCATTCACCCAGATAAACAACCATGCCTTGTGGTTCAGGCTGTTGTGGCGGGCCCAAGGAGCCTGTCCCTACCATCAATCCCAATCTTGAGGAAAAGGACGATGGCTGTGGCGACGATAGCTGTTCCCCCGACAGGCCCGTCAACAATGACGGCTTCACCTCTGGTGCCGTTCCTCAGGACAATCCCCGCGAGGGCATCGCTGGCAAGCAATCCGAAGACGAAGACATTGCTCCCCGTGACGACTGCTACGCACCCAAGCCCATAGCTGACGTTACTTGCGTCAAGGGCTGCTGTTCAAAGCCCGTGTCCCAACCGCCAAAGGCTGTAGACAGTGCTGAACCAGAGACTGCCCGAGCGCCGACACGCAACGCCTGCAACAAAGGTTGCTGCTCGTCAGTCGCGCCGCAGCCCGCGAACTCTTCAGACGCGCCTCCCTGTTGTGAAGGCAAGGCATCCCCTTGCTGCGATGCTACCTGCATCGAGCGTCTTGCTCTCCGGGAGTGCAAAAGCGGCGATTCTGTATTGCGTTCCTCCTTCGATAGTGAGAGTAAGAATGCTCCCGGTCCGATATTCTTGTTGCTTACTGACCAGCACTACGCAGCCAAGACCGAGCCGGGCTCAACTTCCGAGTGCCATCGAGGAAGGGATGGAAGAGCATGTGACGAGCATTCACAGAAAGCTCGACGACGTTACCAGGATAAACTGGAGGCCATAGGATGCATCTGCCGAGCGTTGATCGCACTTGGTCAGGAATCATGCTGCAAGCCCACCAATCGAGCGCCTCGGAAGACGTTTCGTTCCTCGCGCGCAACGTCCTGCGGGTCCTCGATCGACTCCTGTTGCGCACCGAAAAGCCCTATCTGTAGCTCAACAGACAAGGCTTCCTGTGCCGATGGTTGCTGTGGCGGACCAAAGTTAGAAGAGTTTGTAGAAACGGTCGAGGAGGTATTTCCCAAAGTACCTGGACACGTCGACCCAGAGAAGGGCCTTGCGGGTAGGGAGCATGTCATTCTCAGCGTGTCGGGGATGACTTGTACTGGGTGCGAGACGAAGCTTAAGCGAACGATCGGGAAGCTGGACTCCGTCCTCAACCTCAAGACGAGTCTCGTGCTTGCCAGGGCCGAATTCGACTTGGATCCACGGACCGTATCCGCTGGCGACGTCATCAAGCATCTTGAACGCACGACAGAGTTCAAATACGAGCGTGTAACGAACCAGGGCTCCAGTCTTGATCTCATTCCCCCCTCGGACCCAATAAGTTTCGTCAAGGGTCAATGGCCGGATGGCGTCACTGACGTACGACTTGTAGACAAGAAGATCATCCGTGTCGATTATGATGCGAAGATATGCGGTGCGCGCCATCTCCTCGACAAGGGCTGGGACGTTCCTATGCAGCTTGCCCCGGTTCGCGCAGATCCTACGCTGGATGCAGGGAGCAGGCATGTCCGCCATTTGGCCCTCATGACTCTCCTCTCTGCGATTTTCACCATTCCTGTTCTCGTTTTGGCATGGGCGCCTCTCCCAGAGAGAGAGACCGCGTACGGCTCCGCTTCGCTGGCCCTTGCGACTATCGTGCAGGTAGTCATCGCCGGACCTTTCTATCCGAAAGCGTTCAAGGATCTCATCTTTTCCCGAACGGTTGAACTCGACATGCTCATTGTTCTGAGCACAAGCGCTGCCTACATCTTCTCCGTTGTCTCCTTCGGCTACCTTGTTGCGGGAAACCCTCTGTCAACCGGCCAGTTCTTCGAAACCAGCACGCTACTCGTGACGCTCATTATGGTCGGCCGATTCTTTGCTGCACTCGCCCGCCAAAAAGCCGCCGAGTCCATCTCGATCCGCGCACTACAGACGAAGACCGCTCTCGTCATCGATGAAGCACGCGTTGAAAAGGCGATCGACGCAAGGCTTCTTCAATATGGAGACGTCTTCAAGGTAGTCCCGGATACCCAGATTCCGACAGACGGCACCGTCATCTCCGGACACTCTGAGGTCGACGAATCCATGATCACCGGCGAATCGACTCCCGTGGAGAAGCAGCCCAAGTCGGCCGTCATTGCTGGCTCCATTAATTGTTCCGGTACTCTCACGGTCAGACTCACACGGTTGCCTGGGGACAATACGATTAGCACTATCGCGTCCATGGTCGATGAGGCAAAGCTGTCGAAGCCAAAGATCCAGGACATCGCGGATCGCGTCGCCAGCTACTTCGTGCCTGTAGTGGTCACGTTGACAATCATCACGTTCATCATCTGGATCGCAGTCGGCGTCGCTGTACGGAATCAGTCTGGATCCGAGGCTACGATCCAAGCCATCACTTACGCCATTACAGTCCTGATTGTCTCATGCCCCTGTGCCATAGGTCTGGCGGTGCCGATGGTCATAGTCATAGCGTCCGGGGTTGCAGCGCAACATGGGGTCATCTTCAAGTCTGCGGACAGCATCGAAGTAGCGTACAAGACGACAGACATGGTTTTCGACAAGACTGGGACTCTGACGAGGGGCGAGCTTTCCGTATCCCAAGAGGAATACTTCGCGGACGATGCCGAAGTAGCAAAGTCTCTTTTATTGGGCCTAGTTGGCGGGATTAAGCATCCGGTTTCCACAGCGATTGCGACCCATCTCAAGACAAGCGGCGTGTCGGCGTCGTCCGTCGCTGATCCCCAAGCGCTTGCGGGCAAGGGAGTTGAAGGCAGGTGCTCAGGCCAAACCCTTCGAGCCGGAAATTCTAGGTGGCTGGGTTTGTCTTCGCATCCTACTGTCCAGTCTGTTCTATCGCAAGGCCTAACAGCATTTTGCTTCACAACCGATGGCACTCTCAATGCAGTATATGGTCTCGAGGACTCGCTGCGTCCCGACTCTCTAGCCACCGTTTCCAAGCTCCACGAAGCTGGGGTTTCGGTACACATCCTTTCCGGCGACGATGACGGGGCAGTGCGCGCTGTTGCTTCCCAGCTGCAGATACCCGACACGAAGGTCCGCTCGCGATGCACTCCAGCAGACAAACAGGCATACATCCGGACGCTCCTCGAGTCATCGACCACGTCCAACGCGAAGAACAGGAAACCGGTCGTCGTCTTCTGCGGCGACGGAACCAACGACGCAGTCGCCCTCGCCCAAGCCACCATCGGTATCCACATGTCAACCGGCACCGACGTGGCTAAATCCGCCGCGGACGTCATCCTCATGCGTCCTAGCTTGTCTGGTATCTTGACTATGATCGCCGTCAGCAAGTTAGCGATCCACCGCATTGCGTTCAACTTTGCGTGGAGCTTCGTCTACAACTTGTTTGCTATCTTGTTGGGGGCTGGGGCATTCGTACATGCGAGAATTCCGCCTGAATTTGCGGGATTGGGTGAGCTAGTCAGCGTGTTGCCGGTTATTGCGGCTGCCGTGGCGTTGCGGTGGCGGAAGATCTAGCTCGGACGATTGTGAATTGCGTTTCTCTGGGATTCCTGTAGGAGATAGTGATAGAATCCTTTCACGCCGCCGGTAATGCGCGAGTCACCGGGATCCTTCGGACGCGGTCGGTTCTTTCACCGGATACACTTAGCAGTCCTTCTATATATTAGAGAAATCGAACCCACCCCTTGACAATCTACCCCCGACACTGGCGCGCCTACAACCCACCGTCCGCAACTACGCTGAGCTCAGAGTACACCATACTGCTAGACCTGCTCCTAGACCTGCTCCTCACAATATTCTACCTAGCGCTTTACGTGCAGCGATTCGTCCCCCTAGTCGCACTCCCCCGCTTCTACCTCCCGTTCTGGATCCCTTATCGCTTGCTCCGGTCCTCCCTCCACTTCGTCCTGCACCTACACACCACGCTCCTCTATCCGCGCGCCTTCGCGCAGCAAGAAATCACCCTACTAGCCCGAGACCTGGCGCCGTGGATTGCGAAGCCGCCCACGCCACTCGCAGCCCTCGCGTATGCGATTCTATATTCTTATCTCCGAACGTATCGTACATGTCCGGCGGATTGGACGGCGGAAAAGTGCGCGAAGAGTCTAGGGGCCACGGACAAGTTTGCGGCAATGGCCTGGGTGGCTTTTGCGGCGTACCCGCTAGTGCTGTGGCTTGTGCGTGTGGGGGAGGTGAAGCAGCGGTATTTGCGCGTGAAGCAAATGCGGCCACGTGTTAGAGTGACGAGGCAGGAGGCGCTGCTGAGCGAGTGGGCAGAGGTACATGTAGATTGGTTAGGTGGTGGGGCTTAGAAAGGCGTGTGTGGGTGAAGAATGGAATTGGTGGACTATTAAAAAACGATAAGAGGTATTTCGCATAGTTGGTTTTGCCGCGCGGTTTTTTAATTTCGACCCGGGCGTATCCAAACTACGCATTCAGGGGAGTAACTTGAAATGGATCGGTTGGTGTAAAGGCGCTGAAGGCCCTTCAGGTAGAATAGGGCGACATGGAGCAATTTCCACCTTTCGGCGTTTTCTGCCACAAGAGTCTAGATCTATGTCATCTATGTGGGAAGACTTCCGATTAGAAGCCAATCTGGGTTATGCTCTGCTGCTTTTCTGCTCGACGGGTGGCCCACGAAATTCGCGGAAAGGAACTGGCATGCTTTGAAAGCCTTTTATTTGGTGCTAAAATTCGCAAACATTTGTCCGCATGTTCTGCGTTTGCTTTCTCCATGTCCCAAGTCAGCACCCATAATACTCGCGCGCCCGCGTCTTAATGGCTACGAAAGGTCGGTCAGAGCGCCGATACGCTTTCTTTCTGCTTCCGCCTCTAACTGAGATCTACTTCCACAGCAGCACCGCCCATCCCCCTTCATACAAGGTCTTTGTGCTCGGTCGAGATTCATAAACCCTTCGCGCTGTCTTGCTCCTCTGCACCACACTCCAGAACATGCCCGACTAAAAGTTCTTTGCAGCAGGCCGATGTGCCCGGATTGGATTTCTCGGTTCCAGGCAACCACCAAAAGGGGCTCGGGTCAACGCTATGCTGTCGCGGTCTCTGATCCCGGCTCTCTACCCTCGGTTCTTGGAAGCTCCATAAAAACCAAGACTTCCTTTTCCATGGAAATGTTCGGATCGTACAATCTATAGGGCCCGGAGGGGGTCCAGGACGGTGTTTGTCAGATCACTCGTCGGTTGTACAAGTCTCCCCTTCTGTTGTTATGAGATTATTCGAGACCTTAACTTGCGTTCGGAAAGCTGGTCCAAAATACTATGATCTACCACGGCATGGAGTCGTCCAAAACTAGTCCCCATTGGTGACTAAGCGCCGGTCTCCTCCAATGGCAGCGAAAGTCCACCCAACCGACTTGACTAAAGATGGCCGAAAGAATCTCAATATGGAGCGACGGCATGAGTACAATACGACTCGAGGAGTTCTCATGCTCGGCGGACCCTAAACCAGGAGTCCAAATCGAACATTCTGAAACGTATGGATACCTTCTCGGGCCCCCTTTCCATCAATCCGAGCGAACTCTCTCTACTCAACACTCCTTTTGACCAAAGATGATGGTTGGTCCCTCTATGGAGAAGCAGAGCTTCGGGAGTCCAGCGATCGCGATTGCTCCAAGTTCGATCCCATCGACCCCACCGGAAAGCTCTCCGCACTAGCCAAAAATACCTCTACTCTTCAATCATTAGCGCCGTCAAAGCTGCCGCGCCATACCAAACCCTTAGGACACCAACTCCATGTTCTGCCGCGGAGTCAACCTCCTAGCGTTAAACTAGAAAGGAGTGCAACAGGAGCGAATGGCGTTCCCACCTCCTTTAGACACACTCACCCGGAGCGGAACCAAAAGATCTTCCAGAACTTGTGCATGGCTTTCCTTTGCCCCCCTGGCTCGCATTTCGACCAAAACGGAGAGCACGACGCCGCATGTCCGCTCGGCGCCTGCGCCTGCCTTGCAAGAATGAACGCATAATCAACCTCTCTTATGTGGTCTGGAACCTGACCGTGAGCATCAGCAAGTAAAGCTTCGCGGGCTCTGAGGAGAACGAGTCCAAAAAGGGAATCTATTTCTTACCATGGCTGGAGGGAGGGTCGAGCGTCGCATACGCTCTTCCTCCGCTGCGTAGAAGCGTTATCATAAACGCATATGCGTTTCGAAAGCGGTCTCCGTGCCGGCGTATGTGGGGGCTCCTAAAACGACCTTGAGCCTCGCAATGCCGTGCTGCGTCTCGCGCAATCACCATAGATCGCGATTCAAAAGGTCTGCAACTTCACAGTATTGCCGATCTAGGAAAACGTAAAACCCTCGGCAGCGCATTAGATATCTAAAAGCGCGCCCTTATGCGTAATGGCAAGCTGCGGTGTCTGAATCCAAAGCTCCAGCTCTTCCCACCATATGCGGGCGCCGCCTCTGCCGTCACATCACAAAGGCATTGCCATTCTGTACATGGAGTCTCGTGTGCTCCCGAACCTCTGCATATTCCACACACAAAACAACAGCCATCATTGATTCATATTCTCCTGCTCCCGAGATCTCCCTCACTAGTTGACCGATTTCAAAGCCCGGCGGCTAGAAAGCTAAATCGCCATCCTCATGGCTAATCCCTTCTTTGAAACGGAGGCAGACCGCATGTCGAAAGGAAGCAGCGACATCTGCTACTACTGTGATGATGATGGTGAACATCAGCACTACTATCCTGCATGGTTGATGCTGAGCCGCGGACAAGCATCTCGGTCTGAAGGGTCGAGCCTGAGGGAACAGTGATTGCCAGCGAATAGCATTCTTATAACAGAGCTCATTGAACAGGCGAACATGTCGCTATACGCGGTCTTCGCGCGGGATTGAATGGCGGTGCGCACGCTTTCCTAGAGAGGAGCTCGGTTGCTGGCCGCATGCTGGGGGTCGAAGGCATTCAGGGCATCTAATGAAGAGAGTCGTGGGTTCGTTATAGTTGTTGAGGTTTTTGGGAGAGTGTAACAAATGTTCTATCATTGTGTACCCGAGATGATCAGCTCATATGCCGGAGCTAAATGCTTGCAAAAGGACCTGCCATCATCCCTGAAAATGCCCTTAACACCACAGTTCCTACGCTATGCAGGAAGAAATGCCAGGCAGCCGTTCTTCTAAATTATACACTGAGCGCGGCTGGAGCGGTCATGTCCTGTGGGACGACCGGGATCTCAGGTGCAGCTTCAGGAAGCTTGACGCGTTTAGCGTTCTGTCCTTCCACGAATTCTCCCACCCGCTTTTCTTTCTTCTCATCCACCTCTTTCTTCGTCTCTTCCTGTTTGGACTCCCTCACCCGCGCCTTTTTCGAAGCCCGCGATTCTTGTGGTGGAATCCCTAACCGCTCATCCACAGCCTTCGCCTGCTCCAGCATGTTATCCACATCTTGCAGGTCCAGTGCCTTGATGACGTCCGCGTAGCACTTCGACCGATTCATGTCCTGATAGCACTTCGCCTTCCCGGGAATCATCTGGCCAAGGAGATATTTGGTGTTGCCCCATCGGTTCTCCACCTGCAGCGCAAAACGCATGTACTCGGTCACCACTGTCTTCCACTGCGACCGCCACTCGTGTGGTCCGCCTTCTGCATCCGGCCTGAAGCAGCTCGGGTTCTTCTCGGCCTCAGTTGCGATCATCGCCCCGTCGACACCGTACTCCTCGGCCAGCTGCAGCGCCTCCATCCTTGAAGTCACGTCGCCGTTCATAAGGCACGCGACACCCGCCTCTCTGCACACCTCCCCGATCATCTTGAGCTGCGCTCTTATCGCCCTTTCCCTGGGCCGCATAGGTGTTGTCCGGCAATGCACGGTCAAGCCCGTGATGCCCGTTGTCACTAGCCTCCTAACCAAAGCTTCTGTATCCTCCGGTTTGTCCAAGAGCCGTATCTTGACGCTGATCCCTATCTCGTACACCTTGCCCACCTCTTCCACTAGACTTGTCAGGATGTTGCAGAGTAAATCTGGCGTCTTAAGGAGCGCCGCGCCCATGCCGCCACCTGTTGAGAATGGCTTTGGGCAGCCTGAGTTTAGATCGATTCCTGCCACATCTGGGGCTACTATCTTCGCTGCTTGTACGGCCAAGTCTGGGTTTGCGGTGCCGATTTGGTATATCAGTTTTCCCTTCTCGAGCTCAGGATGTATGCGGTAGATGACGCTCTCGCGTTTCTCGGGATCCAGCGCGGGGTTCTTTATCTTGGACGTAGGCAGGCGGGAGAATTCGATCGTGGAGGTATGCGGGTTGAGGCGGCGGGTTGTGCCTATTATTGCGCGGTCGATGGTTTCTGGGCCTGCAGAAATGCTTAGAATCTACTCATAGCGTCTCCTCATCTATGCGACTCACCCCACACCAAATCCGCCCCATACTTCAGCGCCAGTAACCGCGAAGGCAACTCCCCGGACCGCACCATTGGCGCAAGAACGACTTTGCCGCGGTAATCGACGCCATTCTTTGGAATTGGCACGCGCTTGGGTTCCGGAGAAGCCATGGCTCTTGCTACAATACGGACGAAGGATCGAAGCATACCATGCCGCGGTGACAGCCCAGTTGGGAAGTAAGAGGGGTGGAGTCAAAAGTTGCGAAAGGCGATTGGGAAAGTTCTGCCGCTTGCTGCCGCCTTCCGAATTGGGCGTCGGCAAAGCTTTGGCCCGACCGACGACATTCACTTGGACAGATGATTCACTCACTCTTTCCATCTTATTACTCGATATGCACCTACGTAATAATGGCACCCGAGCGAAGCACGGAGGAGAGACTCATCAGATTCCTTGGATGTTGCATTTCTCATAGCCCATCTAGCGGACTTGCTAATCTACGCCAATCGATCGTACAGTAACACGGAGAGCTCTCCCTTTAGCCCTGTTGAAATGCTGCGCTTTCTCTCCTTCCTACCTGAAATTCGAAGCTACTGGAAGAATCACAGCGGGCTTCTGTCACGTGATAGCAATTCATCCTCATGGAGAAAGCGAAGTTCAAGGGCGGACACACCAGATTACGAAGTTAGCGAGGAATATTCCACATCCGGCCCTGACGTTCTCCAATCTCCTGTCCAGCATAAACAAGCTAACGCATGGTCAACGTCTGCTACGGCACTGGAGCCCCTTTCGCGTTCTTGCTCACTACTCGCTCTCGAAACTCGAAGTCCTCGTCGAGCCGGAGTTATGGGCAAATGGAGTCTAAGGGATGTTCATGCTCCAGCAGCTCCCTCGAAACGCGCGCGATGGGGCTGGTTGAATGCCGCGCAATGACTTACTGGGTTTAGGTTGGTATTTACAGAGTCAAATGAGGAGATAGATGTCGAAGTGCTCTTCCGTGCTTACTAGCCCTCGTACGAAACCACCCAGCCCAAAATCCCTCAAAGATACCCCGAGCAGGGTCCACATCTTCCAACCTATCCATGCAATCCCTTTGCCTTCCCTTCAGACATCTTCAACACAGCAGTAATCGCTCGAAAGCGGTACAATAGACACCTACTGTAGCTTTCACAAGTCCACAACCTCTCCACCACCCCCTCATGCCCTAGCCTTTAATATAAGCCCCCCAAGCCAGCCGTCGTAAACACATCGCTCCATCCAGCACCACAGTACAAGAACGATAACGATAACGAAAGATCCGTTCAGGTCCAGTGACGACGTCGACGCGCGGAGGAGCTTCCAGACCTCTAATTCTAATTCTAATGCTGCTTGCTGACGGACGCCTAGTCTACACATCTGCAGTACGTACTTCAGTAGCAGGCCGGTAGCTGGGTGTAAATCATTACCCAGCTACTAACTGCTACCGGTACTGTAGTAGACTATAAACCCGCGAGCGGGAGAAGTGGATTGTAGTGTTCTTATTCGAGGGGAGTCGGTCCGGCTGCGGGGCGTCTATATACCGGAGCAGCGAAGCGAAACCCAGGCAGGGGGAACCTGAAGCTTTCGCACGAAGGATCGCATAGTACTGTAGGTACCTAGCTCGACTCATGCCTGAGGCACCCCGCAATCCTTTGATACCGGGTACGTGTACAAACCTTGAATACTATACTCGCTCCACCTTCCCCCAACCTCGCCACACGAACTAACCACCAGCGACTAATTGCTCAACTCCCGATTATGTGCCGACAATCCCATCCAGCCACTGCGGAAGCCTTTACCCAAAAAGCTAAAACTGGCGTTTTCCACACCCTTCAATTCGTCGACGCAAAATGCAAAATTATTGAAAGCTTTTCGAATTCCAAGATTTCGCACGTATCCCTGCATCCACACACCACGCACGCAAACGCAACGCACGTTCCACCCCACACCAGCGCCAAGAACCGGCCCCCTGAACACGCGCAACGCAACATCATCAATCATCTTTTCCCTCCAACATCCTGGGGCCTGAGGAAGGAGGTCTGTGCCTTGCGCCTTGCTGTCTGTCCCGCCGCCCGCTGCACGAGTTAGCGCACCGGCCAATTCACATGTCAAAAGGGCGTCCCTGGCCGACATCTGTCGCCTCGGCACAGGAAGAGTATTCCTCCCGCCTTTTGCCTCTCCGGACTTCCGAGCCCGTGTCTGGTCAGTATCCAAATTGCATACCGCCCGTTTTTCGTATAGCCTTTCAAGATTTACGTCGCGTATTGTTGCTACAGGTACTCACGGTGCAAACCAGATCCCGGTTTCTGTGGTCGACACTTTTGTGGAGAAATTCCGCACCGTATCCGCTTGCGATAGTTGCTTGACATGCTTGATTCATGATGCCGTCGTTCCCTCTCCCGGAACGGAATGTCGGAAGGGGCACTCGGCAAGCGACGGAATATTCCGAGGATGCTTGGCATTATTATTGGGAAGCTTGACGATCTCCCCAGAAGCGGGACATGTTCTGGAACGGAAGGGTTAGTAAGGATTGGAGGGGCGCGGGTCAACGGCAATGTTGGTGTGATGTAGGTGGCTTACTGCCGTGAATTGAACGCCCATGTAGGTACATATGTATCTGCGTGGCAAAAATGTGCCCGCGCGACGGGTTGCAGGACAGAAGGCAGAACGTGCAGCTGCATGAGCCAATTTGCCTAAAGTAAGGCGGAAGATTCGTGGCCGCAAAGCTGTAGGCTAGGTTAGTGCGGTAAGGCACCAAATGCGCGTGCATCCGCTAGCGATAGATTCGTGCATATAAATCTCTGGGGTAGCGCTGGAGAACCGGGTAGAGGACGCAGATGCGGCTACTCTGTTATTGATTGACTGCGGAGAAATCTTGAAAGTTCCCGTAGCGAGCGGCCAAGACTGTAACAGAGGGCATTCGAGCTCATTCGCTTGCTGCTACTCGTAATTGTGAGTGATCTGGAGTACACTCCGCTACTCCGGTGCCGCGGTTGTGAGATGACGAACGGAAACAGAAGGTGTAATTGGCTTCGCATCGAACACTGGGGCCAAAGTCGGCCGAATATCATTTGAACCATGCCAGATGGTGTACCTAGTCCCACGCCTTTTGTGCTTAAACAACACCTAAGTGAAAAGTATTACTACAGGATCGTACATCGTTGTACAACCAGAGCATCCTCGGGTACCGGTCGCAACGGCGGATGTCGTAGCGGGTTGGCCGTGGGGTATCAGTGCTAAAAAGCAAACATTAAATTTTTTTGGTGAAATCGTGCGTACTGTTTCGACGGGCTAGAGCTCGAGTCCACAAGCAGAACGTGACACGTAATCGTCGGGAGCCTGCAGCCTGATGAAATTGTGTTGGTGTTGAGAAACCGTTCACTGGTCTACAGCATTTCGATTTGGTTAGATAAACCAGGAATTCGAGCTGCACTGATCATGTTTCTCGAGACGGGTCGGTTGGGTAGCCGGAGCGGATGGGTGCGGTGTGGTGCGGTGCGAGGATGTCCATCGACGGATCCTGAAGCAGATAACAAGAGACTGCCTGTACCACCTTCCTGCTCCTCCTCCTCATCTTGCTTGCTGCTCGACCTTAGCCGGATCCGCCACACTTCGGAGGTTCCGGGGCCTATGTGTTATTGTCTTACGGACGGAACCATCATCGTGCCCGCTTATACATGGACTGGTCGACTATGGAAGGATTTCCGTGGTCCCAACGCCGCTTCAAACCGTCCGGGAACGAGCTGGCGACTACTTCTTGCCACATCGTGGGTGTGACGTACGAAGCGTTCGGTGCAGTATAGCTGGATGAAGCGGGAAGTTGCGATTGGGCACCCTGGAGACTGCTGGACTGGGGAGACACACTCGGCATCTGGTAGCTGGGCTGGCTAGTCTCTTGTGGTGTCCGGAGCTCGTAGTTGTTGCCTGCGGTTGGCGGTCTTAGCGGCGGAGAGGATTGCGATGCTGTACTGGGAGGAGGAGGAGGCGTACCGAAGGCTACATTCCATTGACTGTGGCACTCTGATTAGTCTCTATCGAAGAAAGATTGGGATGAGGCAGCTCACTCAAAGATGCGCTGGGGATTCCATTGCACATGTTCCTGCATCTGCATTCCCGCCGCGGGCTGAGGCGCACGTTGACCAGAAGCCATCATGACCAAAGACTGAGCTACGGGAGAGTCAGCCTTGGTGTCGTGTTCGGATGCCGAGATTGGTGGAGTGATGGGATGTGCATGGTAGTTGACCTGACCTGGTTGATCCAGAGGTGAATGCTGGCTTGGTAGACGAGACCGGTAGGAACCAGGGTTGCTCGTGGGACTGGACTGCGCATGTACCTGCGGGCTACCAAATGGAAATGTCGGCTTTAGTTCGAAAGGTTTGGTGATGTCTGCCGAGAAGGCCTGGCGTAGGTTATTCACTTGCTGGTGCATCTCGGGCATTGGCCATGCCGGAGTACATGTTTCCAGAACGCGCATGTGCCGAACAAAAAATTCTCGCGCATCGTTGTTAAGTTCGGGGTCTGGGCAGGTAATAGCAACCTGATCCGGTTAGAGAACAGTCAGTTGTGATAACTTGGGTGTACTTACAAGGTGAAGCATGGTGCAGGTGAGGACGGAATATATCGTAAAGCTGATGCCCCTTAGCATGCATAGCAGCCCGGGCAGGCCATACGTCTTCAAGACAGCCTCTTGCAGTTTGCACATGCTCTTTGCCGCCGAGTAACAGGATATCATGTGCTGTTTCCAAATACCGTCGTATGAGTCCGACACGGCGTGGAGCTGCGGGCGCAAGTGCATTATAACTCCCAAATAGTGGTAGGAGTGCATGTTCGCAATGTAATGCGAGTTGATCCACGGGGCTGAGCCGTCAGCCGGATATACAATTTGCATGTCCTCTGGAAGTTCCCGTAGCCAAACTGGGTAATCTGCATTATGGCCCACAAAGCTGGGGTCTAGTGCCCAGTCGTTCGTCTTCTTTTTCAGCTTTGCATGTAGGAGCGTTGTCTGTTGGATGTTCTTCACGATGCGAATGTATTGGGTAAATTGGCGCGAGATCTGGAACTCGGAGGCATCTAGTCCGGCAACGGGCCGTGGCATCTCGAAGTCGACGGAGTCCAGATCGACCGAGAAGTCGAAGCGTCCTGTTACGGGTAAGCATCAAGATTAAATGAGCGATTGTTTGGCTAACCTTGAGGACCTCCAACCATTACCTCAAGAACGAACAGCATGTGCCACACTCTGGTCTTCGTAATGCAATCGTGCGCTGTCGAACCGCATGATTTGCCCATCTGGTGGTTTTCGTGATGATCCTGCATTTCGAGATCCTTCGCCATAGCGACTAGGCTGACAACAGTCATCCATGAGCGCCAGAAATAGCCGCGCTTAGGAGACGCTTCTCGTGCCTTCATGAGTAAAATCATCGCTTGCATCGTACTCAAGCGAGGAACATCTTTGAAGCTTTCCTCATGCTCTAACCCGGATGTCAGCGAAGGAAGAAAGATGGTGGAAACGGGTGCACTGACTAGACGCGAGGGCCAACCATTTGTTTCCTTCGGCATCATCGCCCAACATCATTGTCGCACAGGCAAAGATTGCTTCAAGCATTAGCGGCGATATTGAATCTCGCGCGCTCTGCCATTGTTGATAGAAGTAGGCCTTGTTGATGACCGGGCAATAGGGATGGATGTTGGTAAAGAAGTAGTCAAAATAGTGCAGTGCCTGCTCGTCCGACGGCATCATTTCCTGCGGTATTCGAACCGTATGGTCTAAGCTGGTCGACAGCGGCAGCTGGACCTCGAACTCTTCTTGCGCAGGCGTCTCGGCAAGGGCCTTCCTTTGGTTCGCAATGTACGGTGCTACAATGGTTAGTTTCTTACTCATGGGCAAGCCGCATCGAGACGTGCTCACCGATTGCCGTGTGGTCAATCTTCAGTTCCCCTAATGCTTCAGCTAAGCTTGATGACGGATCATGCTTCCAACTGCCTTCGGTTTCCGGCGGGGTCATGGTCATTGCGGGTGGGGGGCCCGGGGTCTCGGAGTACATGGAAGGCGGGGGATAGTTCATGTTCTGCTGGACCGCCTGAGGCTGTGGCATGGGCGCGTACTGGATGTGTTCCTGCGGCTGCTGCTCCATGTAGGGCGCGGTTTGGTACATCCTCATGCCGTCGGCATAGGAGCCGGTGACTGGCGTGGGCAGCGAGGGCGGCATCTGCTGGGCAAGGCCATGCGGTCCGGGCATCACGGGCTGGCGCTGGAAGTCATGCTGCGGATTTGGCGTGGGTTGGGCGTACTCCAAGGGCTTCGTCTCCAGCTCGAAGGTCTGCGTGTTAGCGTTGTAGTCCTTGTCATAGCTGACCGTCGGCGGCACGCAGTTGAGCTTCAGCCTGATACAGGCGGCGCAAGGCCAGGCGTTCGTCGTCGCCGCGTCGCATTTGATCTTGCGCCTGCGGCAGCCTTCGCACGCTCTCATCACTGTCTGCAGTCAGCGGTCTGAGGCCGGGGCGGGCGGGGATCGGCGAGCTGCCGGCGCACCTTTGAGGCGCTTGTGCCTGTTATGCTCGTCCACGAAGACGTAATCTGCGCGGCATGGTGAGTCTCCATTTTCTGCGGCGCATCGCGGCGACCGAACTCACTGCGCTGGTTCTCCCGCGGCGCCAGCGTCGGCGGCGCGAAGGTGTAGCTCTGCATCTGCGCCGTCTGCGGCAGGAGCGGCCGTCCGCTGCTCTCGCCGGGCATCGTGGGTCCTCTGGTCCGCTGGTCCTCTGGTCCTCGTCGAATGCGGCGTGTCTTGCGAACAGCGACTGCGTGCTTGGGGGCGGTTCCTTGTGTGGTGGTGTTGCGCCGAATGACAGCGGGGTTGGCAGTGCGCTCTTGCCCAGTTGGGGTGGCTTCGGCAGCCAATCGATGGGCGCGGCGACGGCGCTCTGGACCGCTGACGAGCTGGCACACGGCGAAAATGCGATCGAGCCCGGAAATCCAGCACAAGTCGACGTGAGGCTGGGCAGTGCTAATGTACGGCGGTCTACAGCGGGAGGGAAATCTCCGCAGCGCCGGGTGATGTTGTTATACGGTGCCGTAGATCAATCAGGGCGCATAGAGGGTAGTCGAGTCGACGTATGGCATGCCGGGGTCTTCCAGAAGGCGGCGCAGCGTGGTCCTCGCGTGCGTGCAGATGGCACCAATGGTGGCGTGTGCGTGTGAGTCTCCTGAGGCCTTGGGACGCAGCGGCGGCGCGAAGGGGAACCTGGAATGGAGGGCTGCAGCGGCGGGCGGCAGTCGAGTCTGCCAAAACCTGTCGTGAGGGGAATGCAGGCCGCGCAGTAACGTCTCCTCGTAAGCATCCGAGCGCGCACTCAAGCTCTCACTTGCAGGCCATGGGAACTGCCGTTGGAGACTTGTGGGGGTGTCGTGAGCTGCAGGGGGTTTTGACGTCCTAGTCAGGGAATGTCGATAGAGCTGCGTGCACGAGTGCTACCCTCGTACAAAGGTAGTCTAGAGTACTGCGATCTGCTGCTGGCAACCGCTCCTATACTTAACACAAGAATAGGGGCAGAGCTGACTGCCCGTCTCTGGTCCGCTGCCTTCTAGGCGTGCGAAGGCCGCCCTCTGCGCAGCGAATCCAGCGCGGTTCCCCGTGTGCTGCCTCGAGGGTCGACGTTAAGGAGCGCAAGCAGTGGTGGATGGCCTGCGGCAGAAGCAAATCAGGTTCCGCAGATGCCGCCCGTTGGACATCTCACACACGCCATGGTTCCGCTTGTCTCTGAGGGGCCTACGGTGGACCACAGCCGACACCAGGGCCCCTTCTTGACGTTCCAAACCGCCTGTTCCCTGCCATGTCGAGTTTGCCATTTGAGCCTCCTAGCCCTCTTCAATTGCCTCCCAGGAAGCCACGGCTTGCAGTGGGTCGCCAGTAGTCCTCGAAATTACAGACGCCAGGAGTAGTGAGCCGCGATGACGAATACTTAATGCGCTCCCTGGCATATAATAGATCTCAATCGCCCGCGTCGATGGCAAAAGGGGCGGAAACACCCTCTGCGTTTGCACCACCATCAGCAGCCTCAGGCATCATTGGCGCCCTCGCGCCCTACTGGGCCGTCTCAAGACGGAAGGAGGAGAGAAGATGGCGCGCCTCTCCTCCTGCGTGCGCCGCTCGCTCGCTTGGTCTAGGACCGAGCTTGCCGGCTTCATCTCCACGAGCGCGGATTCGACATCCGTCTAATAGATGTCTTGCAGCCGTCTCGCTGGGTTGGGCTCGAAGACGTCTTCCGGCCGCCCTCACACCCCTCCCTCGAGGCCCCAAATGCCTCGGCAGTAATTGGCTACACGAAGCCACAGACGGGCTTTGACCACATGTGTAACACCATCTCGCATCAAACGATATTTCAGCGCAATCGTCACCGTCCCTTGGCTGAACAGTTGCGTCGTCAGCAGTCGAGCGCATGAAAGTAATTTTGAGCCGCCCCAGGGACGCGCACCATTCGTTACTGTGCACTCCGGGTCGCCGGTTTAACAGGGCCAGCAGGCGGTTCTGCGTCCATTCTCACGTCCCAACCCCACGGATCGAATGAGCCTTCGTCCTGTGGTAGACTACTGCACGCGCGCAGCCGTTGGCCAGGACGACAATATATGTTGCCAAGTCGATAAAGTCGTCAATAGATAGCCGTCAGCGGTCCACCGGTGGAGAGCTGTTCAACACCTGCTGAAATAAGGCCGCCCGTGGAACATGTCGAGATGGTGAAGACGTCTTGCTCAGCGACAAATGCGACTCTGCTCGTGTCCGAAGTTTGGCGAGTCCGGATATCTGATCGGGGCTGCTCCCGGAGAGCAGAACATTCACTCCTTTTGGCGACGCAGCCAACCACGATTCTTCTGCATCGGTCCCAGGTCCTTGGTTCCCATCGATAATGGCCAGGGTCGCTTCGGCGATGCCGCGTGCCTGAGCGGGCAGGGGGACGGCTGAGGTGATCAGCACGGATGCGCAATCTTCGCCTGGTCCTCCCGCGCCGCTGCCAGAAGAAGTTCCACACGAAGGCGTAGAAGGCGGACAAGCTTCGATGCGTCTAGCGCTGGAAGGCGTCCCGCGAGCGCGCGAAGCTCGTGCTCGTGCTCGTGCTCGTGAGGTTGAATACCGTAGGAGGCTTGGCAACGATCGGGCAGATACGCTGATACGGCGGTAGTGTTCACCGTTGCACTCGTCCAGCAGCTAGTAATTAGGCGTGCCGGTGGCGCGTTTGTGAGCAACCTGGGATCGTTTTGACAGCGCCTGCCATGATGCTCACCTGCTGCAGGCCGCCCAGGTCCCGCGCCAGCCGCTTATAGAGGCAAGAAGCCGTCTCCCGCTGCGCAACTGCTTGGACGAGACAGTTTCTGCCGGGTACGTGCTGGCCACAAAGGTGTAGTCGCCGACCTGCCACGCCACGGCGACGCTGTAGTCTGCGAGTGCGTGCTGTAGGGATGAGCTGCAGGAGGTTTCCCTGTGACGCTGGACGCTTCGGGCGTTTCGACACGCTAGCCCGAATCGTCGACCCCACAAACTCCCATGCTCCTGTTCAGTCTTCAGTCGGATAAACTGGCAGGCAACGCATTTACAAGCTCTTGGTCAGCGCGCTTTTTCTCCCTGAAATCTAATGACGATGGTGGGGTGCTTGGCGTTTTTGGAGGCGAATCTGGGGGCTCACCACCACACCTCAGGGTTTTTTGCCGCAGCACGATGCAACCACAACCCGCCAGTCGGACCGGCGCCCCTTCTCTCACGACCCAGGGCAGATACTACACAGCACGCTTGGCACCTGGCTTTCTGACGCATTGCGCCCGCCATGGACCTGGACAAGCAGAACGCCAACCCCACCATCCTGAACCCCTCGGACCTGCCCTCGCGCCGCCGCACATCTGCCGTCCACAGGCGCGACCATGGCGGCTCCGGCCTGTTTGACGACCTCATACCGCAGTACAACTACCTGAACGATCCGTTTGAGCAGCCCGTTTCATCCAGCGACTCTGATGACGACGCCGTCGAGGCCATTGACGAACAAGAGGTCTACGGTGAGCCGCAGCGACCAAGCGCCCCCTGTTCCTGTGCTGACGGGCCTGTCTACAGACCTCATTTCTTCCATCTCTGACCCAGAGCATCCGCTGTCCCTCGGTTCGCTCGCAGTCGTAAATCTCCCTGACATCCACATCATCCCGCCCGCGTCGCCCTATTCCTCCATCAGCACCGTGCTTGTGGAGATCACTCCCACCATTACGCACTGCTCGCTGGCCACCGTCATCGGTTTAGGCGTCCGCGTGAGACTTGAGCAAGCCCTGCCTCCGCGCTTCCGGGTTGACGTCCGTATCAAGAAGGGCACACATAGCACGGATGAGGCTGTGAACAAGCAGCTTGGAGACAAGGAGAGAGTCGCGGCGGCCCTGGAAAACGGCACATTGATGGGCGTGCTGAGGAAGATGCTCTCCACTTGCGAGTGAGGGTCTCGGCTTGCTTTCTTAAACCGACATTCATCGTCGGTCCTTTCTCCGCCGTCTCCGGCTCTTCGGATTCTCTGGGCACGATATCACGGTGCATTGCGCGGCGTTAAGGTAAGGAAGAGCAGGGTCAAGAGGCCCCCTAGGTCGCGATGGGTACACTACTGCATCTTGAAATATTGGAATGTCATCCATCACACATTTCCAAGTTTTTCTCCCACGTGTCTCTTATCATTTATCCCCCTTGTACATCCCACGCCCTCTGCGCTTTATTTCTCCTTTTCCGTAATCCCGCATTGATCCCAATACTTAAGAGCAGCGACCTATCCTGCTCAATTCCCAAGCCTCGGTTAGGCTCCACGGCGTTTACCTCAATAACCGCGTCTGCAATCCTTCGTGGTTAGTCCTCCGGCAATATTGCAGCGTGCAGCGCAGCTAGTCCCTGCGTCGATCCTCCCAATAACGCACATAATATAGCTCCGTATGCGACCTCTTCCGAGCCTACCTAGTCTATATTGACGACACATGGTTGCCGATTAGGAATGTCAACGTCATTTGCTTCTCTTGGGACTCTGCTCGGAATCGGGAGTTGGTAATCGCGAAGAGTTGGAGTGCGCTATTGATTCTGGAGCCCATGCAAAGCAGTGTTGACAATTGGGGATTCTCAAGTTCGACCCGCGGCTCTTTCCCTCACCACGGCTCTTTCCTCCATGGATTGGCCGAACTACTACTCGGCAGACTTTCACAGCGATTAATGACTTTCCAGGCTATGCGATTCGTTAATCTCCCCTCAACGAATCCGCTCACGGGTAAAGGCCCAGGCGGTGGGCGTCGAGCAGTTTTCGTTTGCCTTGCGGAGCACAGAGAAGATGGAGAAGATCATATGGCACACCGAACGAGTGAGTCCTCGGTAAGAACTTGAAATCTAGCACATGTAAGAATGTTTGGGATAATGGCATATGGTCCAGCATTGGAGTCTCAGCCGTGAGCGCTACGCTTCTAGGTTGTCTACCGATACTCTCATTGAAAAGTCCTGCGATCTTTTCTAGTGCGGGCGCAAAAGGGGCCGACAGCGCGGTTGAGCAATGATGGTTTCACACATCGCATGCGTGGTCTGCTTTGCTGCGGTTGAGCGACGCACCCGACGTCGCGTGCATGTGCGCCGAGGGAGTGAATGAAAGAAGCACGTGAGAACCCGTAGCGCTACCCCACCATCGCGCTTTCCGCATTAATTAGCCGGACGGCACTTCCACTCAACTTTCCCTCTCCCACCGCAACTCTTCTCACTCTCTAACTTCCGCCTTCTACCTCACGTCATGGCCGCAAGTGGCACCGCAGCTGTATGAGAAAGGAACGGCGACTTCCGTTGCGCGGCCATAGGTGCTGCCAGCAGAGAGAACCCCATTGGCTTAAGATCACGTTCACGGACTGGAACAACCTCAGAAAATGCTGCATTGGTTAGCGGCTTTGGTTGCGACAAACAAGAGCGTTGTACACACGTGTTACGGGGCGACATGATAATGAAGATTCCTGTGCTGCTGCAGAGCCAACAGGTCCACTATTCAACAGTCCATTCTCCTTGATCGATAAGAGGAAGTTCTGCAGTCTCGTAGACTCTGCAGGAGAATTCAATTCTCCAAAAGTCTTTGTGACAGATGGTCGGGTCGCTCACCAAACGTGGCGTGAACGACAAGAGGGCGCTCTTCGACGACCCTGGTATCTTCTTGGCGACCCCAGCCGACTTTGGGACCTGATGATAAGCCAATAAGCCCAGGACATGTGCGCTGTCGTGGTCCCAGTCTGAAATCCTGGATTTGAGCTCGTTCACTCGCTCGGCATACGGACGGTACTCAAAGAGACTGCATTGCAAGTGCCCGGGGGTCGCATTCGCCCATCCGACGGCGTAGAGCATACAGTCAAACGAGCATCCCACGTAGTACTCATCGAAGGGAAAGTTGAATACTCCGTTAAGCCTCAGAATGCAGGAGTCCGATTGGCGATTTCCGGTCACGAAGAAGACTTGATCTTCATTGTCGAACCGTCCCCATGGCCACGCATCATAGATGTGCATTTCGAGAAGCAGCTCGATCTGAAGCGCGTGCGTCCGCGTCCACGGAATGAGCAAGTTCGCGGGTATATTGCGAAGACTTTGATCGAAAAGTGGCTGCAAAGGCCTTGTGAGCAGATATATCTCCCTGGGCGGGTTTGAGCTACCATTTTCGCATTTAACTAGTGTGCAAGTGTCTTCTCGGAGGAACTGGTCTGGGCCAACTTTTCTTAGTCGCACTCCCAGGGCCTCTCCAGCCGGGCTGACGCAGTCGAGTGGTAAGACGTAACTATATGTCTTCTTCCCCGGAATGCTCTGCCACAGCACTTGCGCGCGCGTCTTGACTCCGGTGTTCGAGATCGAAAACTCAGTCCGGTCAGGCAACGGAAGTTGGGCGAGTGATCCGCACTTGGAGAAGGCAGCGGGGCTCTCCGCCAGCATGACGCAGAGAGTGCGGCGCTCGGATATTGGAAATGGAAGAGTCCATGCAAATATGCTTAAGTCAGCGGTAGATTTGATGATCTCTTCTTGCAATCTTCGGAAAGCATTCTCTTCCTCGCCATACAGCAAGGGCATATTAACGTCGAATATGCCCAGCAGACAATATGCTGTGTCTTCGGTCCGGGTAGTTTCTCTAAACGACGCCCAGGACATCTTCTGGGCTACTGCTATCATGTGGAGCGGATATTGGCCCCGCAATACTAACACGCCGATTTCGGTTATGCAGGAGAGCTGTTCCGCTAGAGCTCTCTTGGACCCTCTGTTATTCCACTCCTGGTCGAAGAAAAGGACGTGCTCGGGCGCTATCAGTTCTTGTAACGTCCAGCCTCGCGTGCTGACGAAGGTTTAGTATGCCTGTGCCCGCATGGGTGAGGGCACTCTTACAACCAGCGGCAGTTCCTCAACGTGTCATCCAAATGTCTGGACGCCGGTAGATCCGAGAGGAAGGCGTAGCAGACCTCAGCTCGCTGATACCAGCGGTACATGGAATTGATGGCCTCCGTGAGCTCGGCACTACTAGACTTGTCGATGCAGCAAGTGTCTGCGTGAGTTGAGGCGTAAATTAGCATTTAGAAGAACACAGAAGCTCAGAAATAAAGTCATGTAAGTCCTCTACCGAAGGCCTATACCCGTGGCCTTCTCGAGCTCGAACCAACTTGCACGTATGAGGCGTCGCGACGTACCTACCCAGGCATACCCCAGCCCATCTCGAGCAGCCAGTTCACAGGTCTTTGCAATCTTTTTCCATCCTTCCTTGTTCTGGTGTATACCGTTCTCCACATCCTTCAGGCTGACCTCTCCGCCTTCCCACGTGTGCGAGAGGATGGCATATTTAGGTATGTTTCGGCCGATGAATTCCTCAAACTGGCCAGTGCTAGTGTTGATGAGCCGCATAGTGAACGAAGCGGATGATTGAGGTTGGAGATCAGCCGTCATGGAGAAGGCTGGCTCGAAGCTGAGTTGTGCATCGCCGCACTAGGCTGAGAAGGGAGGAACTTGGAAATACACGATTCCTGACCTTTCCTAGAACGGGTTGGCGCCGTTTCATCTTTGTCCACATCGCCCCGCTTCGATTGCTTCAACCCCAACACACCCGCACACACACTCTCTGGAATCTCGAGCTTGCACCCAAACGCACGCAAAATTATGCCACCTCGAAAGGCGAAGTCGCGAAAAAGTCGGAAAGTAGCCAAAGGCCGCCATCCGACTGTGGGGAAGAAGCCAGGCGTCCCTAGGCGACGGACAAAGAAGAATGACCGAGAAGGACTTCTGCCTCTGGAAGTACCTGAACAGAAGATTGAAGAGTGAGATGCCAGAAAACCTGCTCTTCAGTAGTCAAGCTTCTAACGTAGTGAAGGTACCGATTCAACGCCACGCAGTCATCCCTTCTGCTGCTACCTACTGAACTACTCGAGATGATTATCTTCTATCTTATTCCGGAGCAAGACGTCTTCATATACTGGAACGGAATGAATCTCCGGAATGCCCTACTCAAACCCAGGTGTGAAAATTATTACCGGTGGGGAGAGTACAGTGTGCCCAAGCGATTGTCTTTCCAGGTCCCGCTCGTCTGCCGGCAGCTGTACCATGTAGCGGCTCTCCTCCCATATGCGCGTCTCCGCTTCATATTCACAGAAGGTTCGATGAGGCGGTGGGTATGCAATCGTCTTCCCGTTCAACTCGCTGCCGTTAGGGAAGTGTCGCCCTCAGCCCAGTGGACCGAAGATGTCTGGACGGAGAGCCAGCGCCCCTTCTCAGACATCTTTCCTGGGCTTAAAAGAGTGGTTGTTGACCAGAAGGAACTGTTCAACCTCATTCGGGACCCCTTTAAACCCGAAACGGATCGCATGTTGAAGGGGATGATCTCTAATGCCCTAGCCCGGAGGGAAAAGAAGGGCCTCGAGATCGTGTTTACGGAATACATAGAAACCTGGCCAATCTTCGCGTTCGAAAATGGGTTCACGTATAGTAGATGATGAGGTTGAACGCCGGAAAACGGCTGCGAAAGCCAGCTAGAACCTGACTACCTTGAAGGCTGAATCCTTTGCCTTCTTGAGGGGACCTCTACGAGATGACATCCCTGGGTATTCCGGTAATACCAGATAGAAATCCGACCAGGTCAGTACTACTCCCTCGCCATGGTCAAATCTGAAAAACTGCTAATCCCCACAGAGCAGCCCAGTTGACGCCCCCCATTGGGGATCGCGAGGCTCGTTCAACGCTCATCTTCACCTTCATCAGGTGTTAGCCTTCTTACTCCGCACTCTCACTTCAATAGATTACACCGTTCATCTTCACTCACATATCTCGTAGCAGCCCACACTTATAGATGCTCAGCCGCACCCTCACCGACTCCTGCCCGTTCACAGATCTCCTTCCTCTGCCTCCTTTCCCCAAAACTACGACCATGGCGCCCAGGAAGCACGTCAAGACCGCGAAAGCGAAGGGATCCCGTCCCGTCATCGATCCGAGCAATCGAGTTGCGAAGAAGCGGGCTAGCGGCGCTCCACCCAAGCACAAGAATGGATTGCTCAATGTCGCGGTCTCCGAGTCTTCCGAGCTCATGAAGATGTAAGCATTCTTCTGTGCTGCGAGCCGCCAAGAAGCGACTACTAACCAAGCAGCAGTGCGAAGCAAAACTCGCTGCAATCACCACTACTTTGCTTGCCTCCTGAAATAAGGAATAAAATCTGGCGCTATGCACTCGGTGGATACCAAATCGACATCCGCGGCCATTGTAGTCGCTCCGCACGGAAGGCCCCCAAGCTGCTCTTCGACACGCGTCCTATGGCTACTAGATATCCCGTGCAATGGAACTACATCCGACCAACCTTTCTGCTCCACAAAATCTGTCGCCAGATGTACGTCGAGACATCGCCGCTCATCTACACCCTCAATACCTTCACCTTCAACAACGTCGACACTATGGACCGGTGGATCAAGGATCGCGCCCCAGGTCAGCTTCGCCTCGTCACATCCGTCGACGTGCCCATGGAGTATATGCGGCTCTACCACCTCGGGTTCCGCAAGAAATTCTGCGCAAAGTTCCCGGGCATCAAGCGCATCGGTGTCGATATCCTGGTCCCGTATTTCAGCAGATACATGAGTGAGACGCTGGAAGAGAGCAAGGCGCGCATCTTGAGGAAGATAAAAGAGTGGGAGGGTGAGCATGTGGAGGTGGAGTGGCACTGGGGACCGAATGGACGTCCAAGCGCGTTACGCTATGAATAGTGCAGTCACTAGCTCCTCACAGTAGTTTGCGCTCATTGAGTACCTAGAGCACCTAAGGCAATATTAGGGGACAGAACTGGGGGATTCGAGCGTTCCACTCTCCGCTTCTTTCGGATTGTTAGGCGGCCACGGGAGGGGGCCAAGGTCGAGGTGAATTTCGGTGCTTCTCGATGCGGATTCTCCAGAAACTCACTTCCTTGGGGTGATGATAGTAAATTCTAGGAGTTCAGCTTTTTCTTTCACTAAATTACTTATTGGGGGTTTGATCGTCTTACTCTTTTTTTGTGCTAGTGAGGCTGAATGTCTTCATAAGCTCTTCTACCACCAAAATTTTGTCCTCACGCTCGTCACGATCGCTCCTTCCGCAATGGGCTAGCTCTTGCCATCGACCCAGGCATTGATTCTCACCTCACCAATATAAGTCTCTGCTTTGCCCTCGCCGTCGCCATCTCTCAAACACTGCAATGGCACCGCGCAAAACAACTCGCAAGGCCGCTGCCGGTCCCGGAGCAGACATCGACAAAGTCGCCGATCCGAAGGCCCGCGTCGGGAAGAGCTGGACTGTCAAGACATACCAAAATGGGCTTTTGAACCTGAAGGCGCCCGCGCGGCTCATGAACATGTAAGTTCCTCTGTCGGCCTTCACCCCTCATACTGAATCGTTAGAAAAAGTCACCATGACTGACCAAGATATAGCACAAAGAAGAACGCCGTGGAGTCCCCATTGCTGGCTCTCCCCGCCGAGATCAGGAACAAGATCTTCGCCTTAGCGCTCGGCGGTCATGAAATCACCATCACTGCCGGCCATAAATCGTTCGACAAGAAGACCCGTCTGTACACATACGTTCTCACTCAGACGGCGCTTCCTTTATCCGGAGTCATTTCGGGCTTCGTCAAACCCACATTCCAGCTCCCGCGCGTAAGTCGCCAGGTCTATGCCGAGACGGCAATCCTGCCTTACTCCCTCAACACGTTCAAGTTCACGGGACATGTGAACAAGCGAGTCGGCAAACATAGAGGGTTGGGGTATTGCGCCATGGACTGCTGGCTGGATCACCGGATACCTGCCCAGATCAAAGCTATCGCATCTCTGGTGGTCGACGATCAATATTTCTACCGGTACTCCGAGGGGCGTCGACCGGCGTTCAAGAACAGATTTCCGGCTCTCCAGACATTAATCGTGGATCTGGCTCGCCCCATTTCTCTTGACTTGTTCATGCAGTTAGTCTTTCCTAAAGTGGCGTATACCGAGCGCGAAGGTAAGTTCTCGGTTGAGTGGCGCGTCGACGACACGGTCTTCCACGGACTCGCAACGGAATAAAAGTGGTTCGTAGCTTCTGCTCAAAGGAAGCGCGGCCAGCTGGTTCGCGATTCGCTTGGAAACCGGAATGCCCTGAAGGGCTTCCGGCGACCGAATTGCAATGCACACCGCATGAGCGTGCATTGGTGCGTTTAGCGTTGCGTCTCCGTCTCACTTTCCAGGTACGCTGCTTCCGACCACGTTCTCCAACCCGAAAGATCTCTTAGTATAGTAGGAAATTGGCCTGGTAGTCGGATGTAATGAAAAGACGGAGATTTGGTTGCTCGGTCTCCTTGAACTTCGACTCGTGAGGCCAGCATCCCACTGTGAAAGCTTTGACAACCTCTCACTCTCTTCAAGCTCTCTCAGCTCCCGTTTGCGCGTCGTTCTCGCCATAACGCCCAGCTCCTTTCTCCGTGTCCCCTTCAGCTTTTCCTGCTTCTTCCACCCTCATGCACTCTCCTTCTCCGTTCCCTAACCCTTCCCATTCAACCCTTTGCACATATACTTACCCACTATCGGCATGAACCTACTCAATTCACTGTCACTTCTGGAGCTTCTCGAGAAGTTGACGGATTCACTCACTTGTAGCTCTGAAAACTGCCGCCCACCACAAGGTGCAGGTTTCCTAGCAGGGGATGCCGATACGCGCACATCAACCAGTCCTCAGTCGGTAGCTTCGCGCCCCAACGCATGCGCCAACGATCCAGCTTCCTGCTGCGCGAAAAATCCGGCATTAATGAAGCAATAAGCTCCCCGGCCTCGCGCTTGAGCGTCCCGAAACGTCCTCCTAGCTCCGCGGAGACAGAACGGAGAACTTATATCCAGATGGCATGCTCACCGTGTGCACAAGCTCAGTCTTCACATCGTTGATCTTGGACGTCTTGTTCTCGCACGACTACGCAGTCATCTGCATAAACCACGATAGGTAATCCCTATTTGGATATGTGCTCAGCTTCTCCGGCGGAGAGTAAGCGCTGAATACCTGCTGTTCGCACGCCGGCTATATGGCCCACATTTATGTCCAGGAGTAGCCCCATCACGTCGCTAGCTACTATTTTCACGCCGCACTTCTGAGCCGCGCAGATGAAGCTCGCAGTCGTGTCTTTGGCATCGCACCATCGAGTTTCAGGGTTAAAATATGCGTTTGCCCACCGGTCCGCCTTCGAACCCTCAAGACGTCCCATCATTCAGATAGCTCGTTTACCGGCACAACTTTCGCGTAGTCTCCCCATGCTCCTGAAAATTCTTCCTCATGCTTTCAGAATACTCACACCCTTCCTCGTCGAGAACCACCTATCCCCTCTTGAGGAAGAAGTGGCCGAGCTCCAGAGTCTAGAACCAGGGATGGATGGTTTTGTTCGCAAGATTGCAGTACAAGGGACTCGCACAGTCGGCGTGGCTGATGCGGTTGTGAAGTGCCCACCCCCGACGACGAGGAGCATAGATCTGGCGAGGAGATGTGCCTGCACGACCCAGTCTCATATGAACCATTAATATAGGGTCATTATTTGGAAGCTAGGCACACTTAAGGAACGGACGTTCGCATAAAGAAAGCGACTGTTACAAGGAGGAGCGAGCTGAAGCGATTGAATCGGAGTGCCCTTGGCTGCAAATACCACATGGGTCATAACCAAAGATCAGCCGAGTTCCTTACCAAAGCAGCCATGGTACCAATCTCGTGTAGGCCTCCTCCTCAGTCTCTCCAAACCTAAAGCTCCGATGACCATCTGTTCGGCCAAGCACTGTCTCGCGGGCGGCGATCGCCTTCATCAGATTCTGATTCGCCTGCGCTGGCTGACCCAGTGCGCTCTTGATCTGGTAGATCCGGAAATGGGCTAGTGCCAAGTAGTTTTCGCCGAGGGGCAAGCTAGCAGCAATGGAAGTACATTCCTCAAGAAAGATCCTTTTGGGATCGTTAGTAGATGACGCCAAGCTGAATGATATGATTGAGCTTACAAGCCAGCCGTTGGACGTTGTAGCTTGTTGAGCAGATGCGCAATCCGGCAGAGGGAGTCGCAGGTTTTGAATCGCGCTCCAAATTTACGCCGATAGTATTGCAGGACCTTCATCATTGTGTCCAAGGCCTCTTGAATTTTGCCTTGGGCCTCGCGGATCATACTGATTAGGACGAGGTCCCTGAAGGAATTAGCGAACGTTGTTCAGGGCTGGGAAGTGTGCGCGCTGCTCACCCTGCAAAACGAGGCATGTCGGCTTGGAGGAAGTCGTCATCTTTGAAATTTTCAAAACCGCGCATCTGTCTGATCCATTTTTCTGCCTCCTCGGGTTCACCTTTCCGGAGCAAAAGAGAAGCCATGTTTGAGATGGAGTTGTTGATTAAGCGGCACTTGATGCGTTTACGAAACTCTAGCGCCTTAGAGTGATACTCCATGGCTTTGGTGATATCGCCCATCTCCGTATAGGCCAAACCCATATTGCTAAGGCTTACGCCAATACCCCAGTCATCTTCGGGTAGGAGCTTGTATCGGAGGTCGAGACATTCTTTGAAGTGAGAGAGAGCCTGGACCGGAAGGCCCAGGTCGATTTCGATCAGACCAAGGAAGTTGACCGCCATGGAATAGGGCCGAGATTCAGACAGTTTGTGTTTCGAAATGATTCGCAAACTGGTCTTGACAAGAAACTCGCAGTCTGAGTAGCTTTCCGTCTCATATAAAAACCTGGAGAACGTATTAGCGAGACAAGAGGAAGGGACTTGGGCTCTTACCATGCACTGCGGTTTAGCAACTCTAGGAAATCATTCATGACGGACTCTTTCATGCTCTCATTCGAAAGCTGCCTTGCCATATAAAGAGCATGCGGAAGGCAGATGCCACACCAGTTCCATTGCTTGAAAACGTAGCCATCACTATCATCGGACCAGGAGCTAGGAAAGACCTCTTTCAGTAGCCTGACACTCATGGACAGATAATGAGCTTTTTCATCTGGCTTGAGTTCGTAGAGGATTGCAGACTGGAGTAAGCGATGGAGGGAGACGGCCCGCCTCTTTGAGTCCCGGTCGATGAGCGATGCGCGGAAGAGTGGTGATTTTGCGTCGTTGAAACAGCAAAAATGGTCAGCGACATTAACTTGTCATCTATCATGTGGCTTACTCTATTTCATCTGTCAGAAATTGTAGCTCGTTTGCCGTGAACTCGACCCCGGATCTTGTGTCTTCGTCCTGCATCTTTTCTGCACCACGCTGAAGCAGAGCCTCGTCGATTCCATCTGGTTCGAAGAACGCAAGGAGTTTTTGAAGCGTGGCAGAATCACCGGATAACTTCTGTAGAGCTATATTCCATACGGTGGCGACAGTAAGCGCAGAGTCGAATCCTTCTGGTCTCTTCTCATGGATCTTTCGCTGGCGTCTCTTGTAGAGGGGCACAAATTCCTCCAGTGCGGTCCTCTGAGATCGAATGTACGTGCTGACTTGATTCAGTGCAAGAGGTAGGCCGCCAACAGCTTCTGTGATCTCTCGTGCAAGTTCAGCATTCTTATCTCCCTCATATCCTGAGCCAAGCATATGCAAGAAGGCTTCTGTGCCAGCTTGGACTTCGAATGGTCTTACTTGCAAGCCCTCTGAGGCAGGATGGGAAGCCGCACTATAGTCTCGTGTGGTTATTAGTATTGACCCAAGGAAACCGCCAGGCCAGCCATGGCTCAAGGTGGCCAAATCATCAGCATTGTCAAAAATGACAAGCCAGGAACATTCTAAATACTTTAGTATAGTAGCCGAATTCGGGATCACGCTCTTACTTCGATCTGCGAGCCATGCCTTTACTTTGGTCATGGCCTCCGTCGGATCTGCAGGTCGGGAAACGGTCGGGATAAGTTCAAGGTGCTGCGCGATTGCAAGATAGTCCTGAATCATCCTTACGTGCGAATCTGCTGATATCCAAAGGACGACGTCAAACGTCTGCCTTTCGTATGCTCGGTACGCATATTGAAGCGCAACTAGCGTTTTGCCAGCCCCTCCTATGCCGTAAATAGCTAGTGTACGAGCGCGGCGCTCTCCTGGTACGTAATCCAAAGCCTCTCCGATTTTGTCGACGAGCTCAAGTCGTTGGACGAAGCGCGCGTTCAAAGAGAGCGAAACGTGGAAGCAGCGTAATTTAGAAGATGAATCGAAGTCGTCTCTGACGGTCATTCTCCGCATCAGAGCATTGAACTGCTCTTGCTGAACGGGGCTGAACTTGTGGCGGAGCCCTTCCACTTCGAGTTCCACCTGTTCAGAATGACGGCGCAACCGTTTAATCGATCGCTCCAAGTCAGTAGTGAGTCTTGGCCAGTCTCTCCGAATGAGTGTCACTGTGGATGGTAAGCAAAGGTGCCTTCATCTGTGACCCTGAAAGTGCTGACAATGAGAGCGATGGTCTTGGAAAAAGCTGATCGTATGCGCACAGAACCAGATCACTTCTGCGTAGACATCAACGAGGACGTCATCCAGTCTTGGGTTCGGAGGTAGATTTTCTGCATACAGTGCAAGCTTCGGGAGGGTGTAAGTTAGGTCTTCCAGGTGAGTGATGACTTGGTCAAGCATATCACCAAGCGGGGCTGCGATCTGTCTTTGGGTCAGCATTGTGCCTCACGAAAGGACCCGAGCAGCTACTACCATTAGCAGCAAGCGAATGCTACCCCAAATTAACGCAGTTATCCTTATGTCGACGCCTATACAAATCGCCAAAGCTGATACGAAGTCGCTCAGGTAACCAAGTCCCGGTTTGAGACGCGAAAGTGCGCGCAAGAGCGACTTGCGCAAAGACGCATCCGCAGTGCTCTTCGCATATTCATAGAGTTGGTCAATGGAAGTCGTGGGCCAGACGCACTGTTCGAGGTCGTCGTTATAATGGTTCTTGAGTTCTTCGTGGTATCGTTGGGTAGCGCGATCCCAGAGAGTGCGTTTCCGATCGTCAGCAATGTAGGCGGCCGCGCCATTCCTAATGCGGTTAGCTGTATTGAAACGCTAATCGAGATCCAGCAGGTAATAAACGCCTACTGCGTTCGTTCCATTGCTTCCTTGTGTCGTCCAAGTGTTGAACTCAATAAAATTCGTTCTAGTTTATTCGCTTGTTGAGGAATATATGCTGGAAGCCTACATCATCGTGGTGTTGATGGGTTTAGGCGGAACCGTGGTAGTGTTGTCCTTCTCGATAATGGCTTCCGTATAAAGACGCTGGGGCTGGCTCTGCTTTTGAACCTTATCATCGTTGCACCCCCCCTCCCACGCACTTGCCGCTGCGCGATTTGTTCCACCGCTTCACCGGACGGCTGTACAGTCCCGCCCTAGCTTACCGTGTTTCCCCACTCAACGCACAGACCCCACTTAACGCACACTTTTTAGTATCTCTTACCCCCCTCTAAAATAAGAACTATAATAGATAACGTACTTCACCAGCGAGCCGACCACACCACCGAACCGACCACTTTCTCTTGGCAAGGAAAATTAACGAAAATCAACCTGTATTTCTTAAATAACTAAGCGAAACCTTAATACTTTTCTATAAAAATTTATATAACGTACTTTATCATCGAACGCCTCATATCATCGAACGCCCCACGATTTCTTGGCAACGAAAATTAACGAAAATCAACCCGTTTTTCTTAAATAACTAAGCGAAATCTTAATATTTTTCTATAAAATTTTAAATATAGATAGAACTATACTATATACACCTACTATTAAAATTGCACTAAGATGTATTACGTAATTAAGAAGCTATACGTATTTAACTAACTTTTAAGAAAAAATCTAGTTTACTTCTAGTTACTAGTATTATATCTCTATAATAATATATAAAACTTATAGTATATAGTATTTATAACATAATAAAGAGTTCTAGAAAACTTCTATAGCACTAGCTCTTCTAGGTATAGCGTAATAAGAGATAGAAGTTAGAATAATTTCTTCTTAGAGCTTTCTTCTTCTAACTATATATATATATATAGTTAATCTAGCTCTATAAACTTATTATTTTATATATTATAGTTAGTTTTAACTATATAGA